>NC_048298.1:175431665-175761320 GCF_013100865.1 Trachemys scripta elegans | reverse complement strand
TGATCCACTGTAACTTGCTATAGAAAAAGTAGGATAAAATTGAGCAAGAAATGCTACCCAGTGGTTATTAGGACTGGAATTGCTATTTTCAACAGACATTGCCTTTTTTGTTTGTTTGTTTTGTTTAAAAGGAAGACAGTGATACTGCATTGGAAAATTCCCCATAGAAAGAAAGAGTGGAACAAAAGAATAATAAAAGCACCTCAACTTTTCCACATTTATGTAGGACAGTCTTATAATATGCATCCAGATATCCTCCAATCACACAAGCTGAAAATTGTTCCACTTTACTATAGTTCTGTAACCATAGGGCAACCAATCCTGTCTGTGTTCTGTGCACATCTAAAATTCCTGCTGAATGACCTGCCCTGGGAGCGAGTTACCAGTGACCCAGGCCTGTGGCAGAAGGAGGGTGCAGGTGGGGCAGGGGGAGAGAGCCCAGGGCTGGGGCGGCAGGAGGTGTGGGTGGGCTGGGGGAGAGTCCAGGGCTGGGGCAGCAGAGGGGTGCGACGAGGAGCCCAGGGCTGGGACGGGGGGCAGCCAAAATTTTTTTTGCTTGGGGCAGCAAAAAACCTAGAGCCGGCCCTGTTTGTATTACAAATACAATACAAAGATCCTATGTCTGATCCAGTGTGGTAAATCTTATGTTCTTATAAGTATTTTGCTGCTTTTTTCTTAAGTCAGATCTTTTCCACCTTCACTCATATGCATTTACTAACAAAAGCAAAAACGAATGTACATACAACTGAGTGATTTCCCTTTTCCCCACCTCCATCCCATCAGGTATGTACTTCCATGATGCTTATTCAAAATGTCTTTATGGTTCAATCCTGTTCCATTGGCAGAATTCTTATTCACTCAAATGGGGACAGGACTGCACTCTTTGGCCCTGATCCAACAATTAGATACATGTGGAGGGACGCATACACCATTGGGCAGTCCTGTTAGTGTGACTCCATACAGACTTAAGGGTCCACCCCCAGGGAGCTGATTGCAGAATCTGGGCAGAAAATTGTACAAACATTGATTTTTTTTCTCAGAGATTTATAATATTACTAAAACTTGTCCTTAAAAAGGCTTTTTTATTAGTGCTGGTCAAAATGTGGGAATTCTTTTCCATGACAAATTTTAAATTATTGATTAAATGATTGAAGGTGGAAAAAAATGAACTTCCAAATGAGTCAAATAAAAATGATTTTTTTTTCATTTTGCAAAAAAAAAGGGATGAATAGATTTCCACCAGCCCTAGTTTTGAGCATAGTTCTAACAAGAAGTGAATGTTCAGTTTTCATATGTCTGAACTTATTCATTCTTCTGTACTAATATTCACCTTTCTGATGAGTTTGTTCAGCTGTTATGTATTGACTCAGAGCATGTAAAAACACCATAAGCAAGTTAGACATACAACTCACACAATTGTTGTGTAATTAGGTTTGTGCTGGAGTCCCAAAGGCAAGTCAGTTCTCCTTTGTAATATAATTTTCTTTTTTTCCCTTTTTCTTACCTCAATTATTATTTCAGTGAAGTGTTTGCCTCCTGAGGAACCTTGTGCTGATGCCATAAACTGCATAAGTAAAGACTTATTTTGTGATGGAGTACCAAACTGCCCAGATGGTTTAGATGAATCTGAAGAAATATGTGGTAAGAATGTAAAGCTCTGAATCAATCTTTATATCTGCTTGTACTTGTCAATATATTAAGCAATAAAAGTATTTTCCAAACCAATCCCAACAGAAGCGAAAAATAGAATTCAAGAAGATATTTTACAGATTGGCTTGATATTTTTATGAATATTTGTATGGTATAATGCTGAAGCAGCATAAGCCAGCTATATTCATCTAATGGAAGAGCCGTTGTCAAATAATTTAAAATTATATCCAACATTGTGCTATCAAATGATGTTGCTATGCAGCTGCAGAACCACATACCCCATCTCCAGGATGCATAATTCTTAATTTCTTGGTGGAACCAGTACAGAGATGTCCCTTGTGACAGTTGATAATGGTATCCTACTTCAATCTGATGTTCTTCCAGTGCTTACTGTTCTTAATTAGCTTTTAATACTATTGACCAGGGGGATTCTACTGCACTGAGGCAATTTATAGGTCTTCCTTTATTATCTCAAACCTGGTTTCCATCTTACTAGAATGTTTGCAATGGAACTTGTGACAAATTTATGTTACGAATCTGGCTGGGGCATCAGGTGATCAGGCTGAGGCTGCAGGATCTTTAGGGGAGGAGATGAAGAGCACACAGAGACAAGAGTGTCTGAATTTTAAAGCTTTATTAATAAGATAATAAAATAACAGCGGTGAGTGTTGGGACTGCCCGCACGTCACTCAGAAGAAGCAAGAAAGCATTAGTACCCCAGCCCTAACCCACTTCCATACTCTCAAGTCTGACCAAGTCTGAGTGTAACATAAGAAGAAGAGGGGCGGGGTGGATGGGAGTTCTTGTCCTGTGCACAGGTCATCCAAGCTCCGCTGTGATCTCCAACTTGCTTTGGCTCTCAGGAGGGTTTTTAAGTCCTGGGTTCTTTTCAGGGTGTTTCATTCAGGGACCTCTGCTCCTGGTGCTCTTTGTATCAGTCCAAATCGGCTTTGTGTGGCCTTCTCAGCTTTCCCCAAAACACGTCAGCTTCAGGACCATGTTTTTTCCCTCAATGACCATGTTGTCTCACTCCTTTTCCTGGCCCCTGCAATTTGTTCAGCCACTCTCCTGTCTCATGGCTGGTCGCAGGGGGGGAGAGTGGACTCCCTCCCTTCTTTCTTGGCAGGTAGCAGAGTGTGTGCAATGGCCTTGGGCTGGAGTCAGATCCTTATCTTCGGCTGTAGCTGGAACATCAAGTTAACCCGTTCTTTTCTCCTTTCCTCACCCTCTGGCCTTTCATTGCCTGTAAAGAAACCTTTTGTTCCACACTCACACCTTTAACCCTTTAACCCTTCCCAAAATGCCTTGCAATGCTTGCGACAGTGTTAGCAACATACAATGCTGATCTGTCTCCCCAGGGGACCCCCTGAGGGAAGGGGCCACTGGGTTGTGACAAACTGATTAAATAGTACCAAAAATGACTCAGGAACATCTCAAGAATAGGCCTGATCTCAAGTGGTGCTGAGCCCCTTCTTCAAATTGTTGACTGCTCTTGTTATGGGCTAACTGCATCTCTGCTCCATTTCTGATCTCTCTGGTCCCTTGCTTATACCTGTCTTAGGGTGGAATCTCACTCTTCTTCTCATACTTAGCTCAAAACCAAGTTACACTCCCCTCTGGGAACCACCACTTATCACTCTGCATGTCTGGCAGGGTTTTGGACACCTGAGTTTCCTTCTTTCGGGAGCCTGTGACCAGTGTTAGTGACCTTCTTGGGGGGAAAATGTAGTTCTTTAACAATTGGAACAAAACACTAGAGAAAAAAAGCCGTTTAAAACAACAAAAAGCCACCACACATACTTAAATCTCTTGTAATCTTGCACTTTGCTACAAACTAAGCCAAATAGGCTTCATCCCAGCCATCAATTCCTATTAAATCAGTGGAACTGGAAGGAATTCAGGAGTTTGTGTAATTGGGCCTTTGACTCAGAACAATGTTTGATGCAATAGCTCCTGCCAATGATTTAGCTAAAGTTTGTACAGTGGTCTGAAGCCATACATAAATGTTCCATTTTATCTGTAATACAAAGTATTCTACCTGCTACAATTAAAGAAATAAACTGATTTTTTTAACAGTAATTGTATAGGTTTTTCGTTAGAGTAAATAACACTTTTTCATAACGTTGTAAAAATGCAGGGCTGGAAGGGACCTTGAGAGTCATCAAGTCCAGCCCCCTGCACTGAGGCAGAACCAAGTTTGTTTGTGAGCTCAATTTTGCTCACAAATTTTGCTTATGTTTTGTAGAGAACTAATAGAAACACTTGTAAAATAAGAGAGAATTCAGTGGACTCTTTGAATGCTCAGTTCTTTTGAAAAATCAGAACATTATTTCTTACTCATAGCAACATGTCTTTAGATTGCATTGAATTGTAAAAATGAGTCCAAACTTGCATGGGTCTTTAGGACAGAGATTATGTGCAGTTATGTCACACAGAATCTTGATATAGTGTATTCACAAAGCAAAATCCAGGAGTTACAGCCTGCTCTAGGGAGTTACTGGTGGTATCCTTTTCCTTTTAATTTTTGCCTGGTGGATCAAGCATCCAACCTATTCTTTTCAGTTCACATTTTCACTGAAAGCTGCTCTTCACAGCCTGGGGGGAAATAAAAGTCTGGTTTCAGGACAACATGTTATTGAGCCCATCACCTTTATTTTAGATTTTGAATCTTAAATCTTATGCTCAAAAGTAAAGAGCTTTTCCAGGCTTATATATTTAGACTTCTTAGCAACGTTTGCAGAGCCAGTGTACTGAATGGCAATAAGCCATGAGCACATTTGGGAGACCTGCCAAGTTTTCCACCTCTTTGATTTTTCACTCCTGTCCCATCCCCCAGAGTGACTTAATACAGCCATATAATAGCTAAAGTTGTCTGGCTTTTCAGAAGTGCTGCAGAGTTTTACAATGAGATTTACAGCCAATTTATAATTCTTGTTGCAAGTGCTTTTGCACACAAAAAGTGCTATTTCCCTTTAAACAACTAAACTTGATTCCTCCTCTCCTCCCCCCCCGCCTCACTCCTCCCTGGTTTATTTCTCCCTCTCATGTTACTGAGTTTAGCATATGTTAGAGATGTATAGATACATTACAGGAAAGGTGAAATTCTAACTATTTCTTCCTGACTTTGACAAAGTGTAGTGAAATCCATAAGCTTTTAAGCAGAGATTCAGACAACAGATGATGAAAAATACATTCATTTTCTATTTTATCAATAACATTGCCCTGAAATGTTTCCTTCTGGCTCTGCTATGGGCAGCAGCATCAATAGGCAATACTGAAGGGCAGTTAGAAATAGCAGTTAAGGGGTCTCCAGAGAAGTAGGGAACACCTAGACTGTTTATATTATTAAACAATTTTGTTGGAAAAGCAGCAGTATAGCACATCAGTCTAAGGAAAAGGAGTCTGGAGGCTCATCCCTTGGGGGCATTATTTTTCATAACGGGCGCTAACAACCCTGTTTTTGTCTACCATAATAAACCTACTTCACAGCATCGCTACTTTGCTGAAAGAGATTAACCTATGTTAGCGGTGAAGAAATAAACCTTCATTGGCAGGTAAAGACTCTGCACATGAAACAGATGGGCTGGATCCTACTCTTTTGAAGTTAATGGGAGTTTTGTCATTGACTTAAATGAGAGCAGGATTAAATCCTAAATGCACCCAGCCCCCAAGACAAGTGGCTGGAGCTGTCCAGATTCTCCTGGGATGGAGAAGCAACAAGAGCAATCTCCAGGAAACCCCACATTGGACCAAAAGGACCTTCTTCTGACCCAGCAAGGGAAGCAGCTGGAGCTGCCCAGAGGCTCCAGCAATGAGGCAGAAGAAGTCAAAATGACAGCTCAGACTCTGCCTTGCCCTGACCAGAGGTGCCTCCTCTCTCTGCAAGGGAAGTAGTTGGAGCAGCCCAGAGTCACCAGTGAGGTGGCTAGGGAAATCAAAAGGGACAACTCCAGCTAGCCCTGTGCCACTACCTTTAAACTAACTTTGTGACTGTTGGGGAAATCTCCTGATTAGATAAGTGCATTTATGCTTTAATGCCCTTGTGTTATGTAGTAGTCCTCTTACAGTCAGTCCAAGGTCTGTGATGGGAATGGTTGGATTAGGGGCAGATAGTGAGAGAGAGCAGATAAAGGAAAGGGGGATGGGAGAGGAGCAAAAGGGAATTGTTGAACAAATGAAGCATATGCTAAACTTTGCCATAGTCATTATGGGGGGATAACTCTACGAGGCTGGTACCTATTTTGCTAAACCTCTATAAGAAAATACCACACCTTTGTGCACTTTACAAATTTAGCACATTATCATTATTATTAATGGGGTAATAGCCACATCCATATTAATAAAGACAAAAATATCTTACTAACAATATATAACTTCTTATGAGCCATATCAAATTGACCAACTTTCTCTTGCTCCCTGAGTAATATGTGGCATTGCATTTAAAATATAGTAACTGTCCATTTTTCAAGTAAAATATCTAAATGGTAAATAGAAAGTGTAGGGGAAAACACTTATGTTATTTTAAAAATAAGACTACCATAAAGATCAGCATCAGTGAGGATACAGGAAAAGTATTTAATGTAAGATTTGGACAATCCCTCTGTTTTAGCAAAAAAAATACCTTATGAAATTCAAAATGTGCAAACGTAAAACTTTGTCCATTTTCTTACTGGACTTTTTGCATTTTTGTTTTTGCTTAAATTCACTGATTTAAAAAAAAAGCTATGAACCACATCCTTTCATCCATGAGTTCAAGGATGAAATATGAACTCTAAATGCAAGATCCTGTTTCTCTGCAAATGCACTTAATAATAATAAAACAGGGAAGGAGAATACAAAAAATGAATGGCTAGATAAGCAGTGTTGTCTCTGACTACTGTACAGTGTTTTCCATAAGATGTCAGTGAGACAAAAAAAAAGTCAAGCTTGTATTGTGAAATCATACAGTTATAGGAGTTAGAGATAGGAAAGATCTGTTGGGTCATTTAGCGTATCCCCCTGTCAATGCAGGATTGTTCCCTATAATACATTTTCAAAATTGTTGATGTAAGCCTGCTTCTGAGTCCAGTTTCATTCAAGCAATACCTTCAAATGTCATATTGTACTATGGCAAATATTAATGATTATTTCTTTACAGCTACAACTTGTGATGGAAAATTTATGTTGACTGGCTCCTCTGGATCTTTCCACTCTATTAATTATCCAAAGCCTTATAATTCAAATATTGTTTGCCAATGGATTATACGGTAAGTAGCTTCAAAACATGTTGTTACCTAACATCTATTTGATTGTAAGGTGTTCTCATTTCCTTTATATCTGAACTTATTCCTTGTGTTTTGTATTCTCTGTTAAGATGTCCCTGTAAAATGCACAATAGAAATTTATTCCATTTATGTACACAGCTTTCCTTAAAACAAGGCATAAACTTCAAGAGTGAAATATACCATCAGTTTTCTCACTTAAGATATTTGATGCCTAAGGTGGTAGGGATGGTGTGAGAAATCTTGGGTACTGAATTTCTGTATATGGAAGTATTTGTCTGCTCTGGATAATTTGGGTGTATTGCCACTCAATTGACTCTCCATAGCGCAGAATGTTGTCTTTCATAAAAATATTACTGGAAATATTACCTTCAAAGCAATAGTTTTGAAAGTCAACTGTTGTTGACAAGTGGGATTTTAAGATGTTCCTAAGTGACTTAGGGGCACAAGTCTTTGCTGGAAGTCAATAGGACTTCTGTTCCCAAGTCTCTTTGGCTCAGCTCTTCAAAGTTTTTTAAACACTTAACTCCCATTGATTTCAATGGGACTTATCTTCAAGGATCTGGGCCTTAGTTGCTTCTGAAAATCCCACTCCATGCCAAGTGACACACTCAAAAGTACTTTGAGAGGCAAAGGCTCTTGTAATAGCTTTGTAAAAGATGACAGTCTTGTGATCCTCATGTTCCCAATGAATGTGATTAAACTGGGAGTTAGACACCCAATTCTCACTGAAGCTCAGTGGCAGTTGGGATTTTAAATCACACAGGCTCCTTTGAAAGTCCCCGTCTTTGAGGTTGTTCTGTCACAGCAGATCCTTAACTTGCCCATTTATCTCAACTAGTCAGGAGTACATTTAAGTCTTGTGTTTTCCTTTTTATAAACACATTCATCACTCTTCAGCTTCTGATATCTGAAGTGCCATTCACTGGTAATTGCTGGCAAATACTAATTATCAGATATAGTGGGTATTACATATTAAGGGTCAGATTTTATCTTCAGATGCATGACATCTTATGCTCCTTAGCCTGATGTTTCCCAGAATTTGAAGCATAGTGAATAATTGTCTGGATAATGCTACCTCCAGGTGGCTGGTGAGGAGACCATACACTATACTCTTTCAAATGTTGCTGTAGAGGCTGTGATTACTCCAAGAGGAATTATGATTATGCATGTGTGTCCAAATAAGAACTGCTATTACCTGGCCCCTAGAGCAGTGGTTCTCAACCAGGGGTACATGTACCCCTGTAGGTATACAATAGTCTTCCAGAGGGTACATCAACTCTTCTAGATATTTGCCTAGTTTTACAGCAGGCTACATAAAAAGCACTAGTGAAGTCAGTACAAACTAAAATTTCATACAACAATGATTTGTTTATACTGCTCTATATACTATACACCAGGGATTGGCAACCCTTTGTCCTGTGGCCTGCCAGGGTAAGCCCCCTGGCAGACCGGGTCGGTTTGTTCACCTGCCACATCTACAGGTTCAGCTGATCGCAGCTCCCACTGGCCGCGGTTCGCCGCTTCAGGCCAATGGGGGCGATGGGAAGCGACACAGGCCGAGGGATGTGCTGGCCGCCGCTTCCCACCTCCCCCATTGGCCTGGAGAGGCAAACCACAGCCAGTGGGAGCTGCGATCAGCCGAACCTGCAGACGTGGCAAGTAAACAAATTGGCCCGGTCCGCCATGGGGCTTACCCTGGCGGGCTGAAGGCTAAAGTTGCCAATCCCTGCTATACACAGAAATGGAAATACAATATTTATATTCCAATTGATTTATTTTATAATTATAAGGTAAAAATGAGAAAGTAAGCAATTTTTCAGTAATAGTGTGCTGTGACGCTTTGGTATTTTTATGTCTCATTTTGTAAGCAAGTACTTTTTAAGTGCGGTGAAACTTGGGGGTAAACAAGACAAATCAGAGTCCTGAAAGAGGTACAGTAGTCTGGAAAGGTTGAGAACCTCTGATCTAGGGATTTTGGACCAAGATTTTCAAAACTGGGTGGCTAAAATAAGGCACCTAAATAAGTAGCCTGAGCACCCAACAGCTCTCAGTGACATCAGTGGAAACTGGTAGGTACTCAGCACTTTTGAAAATCGTGTACCTAAAAAAGAGTTTAGGACCCAAACTGTAGCCACCCAATTTTTAAAATATAGGCCTTGGTGCTGAATTTATCCTATTTAAACACATGGAATAAATTATGGCCCACATACCTACAAAAGATGGAATAAGGCATAAGGTCCCTATAAGAGTCATTGGGGCTCTGCCTGAATTAAAGTACCCCTCTGTGCTGGGGTGTCCATCCCAGACAAGGCTTGAAGGGGTTAAGCTGGCTCTCAGGGCCAACGTACTTCCCAGGCAGTACCTGGAGGAGGAGCCAGGGAGCAGGAATTAATTAGACAAGGCTCAGCTAGGCAGGAACAAGCAGGACCTGCATAAAGCCCAGGAGCTGAAAGCAGAAAAGGAATGCAGGGAAGTAGACTCTAGTCACTTCCTGGAAAAAGGAAGGTGTGTTTGGGGGTATAGAGAAAAGTAGCCTAAAGTTACTCCCTAGGAGGAGGGAGGTGTGTGGCTGACAAACCCAGAGAAGGGGGAGAGACAAAAGGTAAGGAAAGCCTCGGAAAAGGCAGTAAGGTCCAGGGTGGAACAGAGATTGGCAGCTAACTAGAGGGTCTCTGAGCTGGAACCTGGAGTAGAGGGTGGGCCTGGGTTCCCCTGCCAGCCTATGGGGAAGAGGCACAGACCAGGCAGTAGTGAATGGACTCCCTTGGACAGTTTGCCTTAAAAGTCTTCGATGCCTCAGAAGGGGTGGCCCAAGTCACAAAGAGAAAGCTGCAGCTACTGAAGTAAGAGGGGCCACAGGTGAAAGAGGACGATGGGTGGAGAGACTGCCACAAGTGGGCACAGCACCTGGAAGGAGCTAAGCCCCAGAGTTGCCAGGAGGATGCACCCCTAGTGGTGAGTGAACCCCATTACATCATCCCACAAAGATCAGAGTAGGTCTGGATGAGAATGCTTTCATATTAAGATACTCCCACATCAGTAATCTGAATCAAAATCACCCCATCAGTTATTACTAACAATAATACCTAACCCTTATATAGCAGATTTCTAGGGCTACGTCTTCGGGGATCGATTGTCGCATCCCGACGAGACGCGATAATTCGATCCCCGAGTGATCGATTTCTTGAAGACGTAGCCTAGCACTTCTCTGTCATGAAGTGTTGGGATTGTGCTGCATAGTGAATTGATAGATAAAGAAGCATCACAGATAACATGCAAACATAAGAGGGATTGTCCTGTATCTTGGGGTTTACCTTTGGATGCCACACCTCCCGGTGTAGTTGAGCTAAAGGCCTTTTAAAGGTTCATCTTCTATGTCCAACATTACAGTAATGATGCAGCAAATGTGTGTAGCTACATGTTTCTCAATGGGAAAAATAATCGTCTAGTTTTATTCAGTTCTCTGCCTTAGAAAAGCCTGAGCACTTACTGAAAGCCTGAAAAGATCGGCTGGGTATCTCCTAACTCAGACACTGTCTTCTTTCAATTGTTTCTTTGGGGAGTCTTTTGAATTTTGCAGTCACCAATGGAATGCATTTTATGTTATTCTTGTTAGAAAATCTTTATTAGAAAAAAATCAACATGCAGCGCAACCAACTTTGATCTTTTCCCATCCTTTCCTTCTCTACTAAGTAACCAGAAAGCTCAGCAGTGACCCCTGTTAAAATATGTTTTCCGTTTTCCCTTTTCTATTTGTTTCCTGACAAAGACATAATTTCATCTTTTTTTTTACTCAAAGCATAAACATAATATGATACCAACAGTGTGGTCAATTTCCCTCCATCATATTTAATTATACAAGTTCTCCCCCAGCGCATTTACTTTTCACAGCATTCTTCATCTTTTCATTTTCATAAATATATATATTTATGTTTCTATCTGTGCACAGCCACAAAAGAAAAATAAAAAGGAGTACAAGCTGCATGAGACCTTGTTCCATGTGTATCTCCCAACTGGTTCTGACAGGCATGTTGAGACTGTTGCTTTCAAATCGTATTTGGACTTCCGCTGGGAATCAACCATAGAGAAGAACAAATTAATGGTTCTATTGGAAAGATTAATTAATTTTGGCAGTGGAGTTATGGATCTTGGACCATCATGTATTTCTGATGGGGAGAGTATGGAGAGAATCATTTAGAAAAAATATGGAGAATGTGATGGGGGGGGAATAGGATGCAGTACTTGTGATATTGAACTGATGCACCAGACTGCTGTGCGATGCTTAGAAGTGAAGGCATAGAGCCAACTTGTAGGTTGGACAGCCCCGGTTCTTCTGAACTTAAATTGTGGTTTTGGAACAAGGAGGAAGGTAGCATGGACTAAGTGACAGATTCTGAAATCTTTACTCTTGTTGATTATCGCAATACTCCACAAAAGTTCATTTGACTTAAATGAGGCTACTTGCGGATTAAGGTAATACTCATCATGAGCCAAGTATCAGAAGATGGCCACAAATTAGCAACCAGTTTAAAAAAAAGAGCTATCCATTTCAACTTTGATTCCAAATTATTAGACGGTTCAAACCCTGAAGTAAATGTTTTATGTATGTAAGGAATCTGTAGGCTCTGGCAGTAACCAAGGTTATGTGTTATCACTATATGAGAATTTGCCTGAGCATTAAGGACTTTTAGAAAAGATAGAACAAATGGCCAAGAGAATAAAAACTCAAGATCTAACAGCTAGGTTTCTTCAATAGTTCGAGAAAAATCAGAGTTGCTACAGGCTTTTGCAGGAATGTACGGATGGAGCTACAGAGACTTCCCCTTTTTCCTGTCTGTGAATGAATGAATGAATGAATTAAAAATTGATTTAATATCAAACATTGATATTATATTATGTGCCAGATAAAGTAGTGAAATAGGAAACTTAATTAAATCTAATATTATGATTAAAATATATGTAAAAGGAAAGGCAACTATAGGTGATACAGTTTGGGGCAAAATATTGAAGACTTTAATGACAGGGTTTATTCATGCGCAGTATTGTCAGGAAAGAAAGTGGTTGTGTTCATACTGATCTATTTTAGTTTAAGTGATAAAATAAGCCTAATGTTTGCAATCAAGCATGCTTATGCTGTCAAGCTAATGAAATACACCTGTAGTGAGAGAGGCAATAAATAAAAGAAATTGAAACCGAACAGTGAGTTTATAAGGACACTTGAGCACAGAGTGGAATAATCAGAAATGTAACTGGTTATATATAATGCATGGACTCAGCTCAGCCATACATACCAAGGTCTCACCATTGTTGTTGAAAGAAGGAGAACAAAAATGGAAGATTTATTCAGCTGTTTTGGCCTGTTGGAGAACAACAGTTCTTGAACTGATTTTGCATTGTATAATGGATTGTTATAACAAGTTTAAAGAGTATCAAAGAATATGGATGGACCTTGTATAAATGACATGAACTTTGGAGATTTCAGCAGCTAGCAGAGTTGCTGAAGAAGCTGCAACTTGAGCAAGCATAACTGCAAAGTTAGCCAAAAGATGCACTGCAAAGTGGGTCACAGAAAGCAATCTCTGGTGGTTAGTTGCTGACCAGAGCAAACCAGCTAGTGTTCAAGATACGTCTCAAGATGGTTGCATCAACAGCTATGACCTAACTTGCTGTGCACAAACTGGTGTAACAAAGTGTGTTGCATAAAACGCCTGGAAAATTCCAATCCCAGTTGCAAGAACTCAAAAGCTGATGTCTCGTTCCCTGAGAGAATGATGAGGAAGGACAACTCTTATTTTGGTTGGTCATTTCAAATCTTCTGAAGTAGTATGGGTCACCATCTGATTGGTCCATTCCAGCATCTCCAAGAAAAGGGATAAAGTTGAATCACCCAGCAGAAATGGGATCAAAGGACCTGTCCCCAATAGAAATGGGATCAAAGGGCCTGTCTTTTTCAGTATATCAGTTCCTGAAAACCAAAGACATCTGGACTAAGGTCCTGGTCCAGCCACCAGGGACTCTGCCTGCTGACATTAAGTATCTTGGCTAGAAGTCTTTAACTGAATGTTTCTATTTTCCAGCAATTCTGGTTGCCTACTAGCGCACTGGGGAAAAACTATAGTTGTGTCTGTCTTTTGCTCCATCTGTATTCGCAATGTGAACACCTACTGTGAATGATAACTGAGCTAAAAAGCTGACCACAAAGCAAAGATCAGGTGATGCAGACTTTCTCTTAGGTGATGACCCAAATTAGTCAACTGACCACTTCTTGAAACTAGGTACCTACTTAGTAAGGAAGTGTACATGCTTGTATATGTGCTCTAAAGAATGTCAGAGTTATAGTGTGTGTCCTTGTTTTGTAATAGGTTCCAATCAAGATTATTGTAAAGTAGCTTTAGAAATGAACAAAGTTTGTGTTGTTAACTAAGATTGTAAAAAATATGTGAATTCATCTACTGTAATGAATGGTTGCATACTGCCTTTTAAATTCTAGGTGTATACAGACATAAAATGAGACCAAGTATACAAGATTCTTGTACTACACTCAGTCTTTACAGTTTGTCATAAAGGTATGCATTTGTTAGATGGTTAGGAGTGTTAGTTAGATCCTGGGGCTAATATAATTCATTGGGAAATAGGTAATAAGAGTTGACTACTATAGATCCATTGGGAAAGAGAAGTTGGTTATGAAGAATTGTTATGAAAGTAACTGACCAAACTGTGTTGTGATTTAGCTTTGGATTGTTTTTTCCTCTCTGTTAGCAACATCGGAGTTGATAAACAAATGACACAAGTGGGGCCCTGTTCTAAGGGATTCCTGGTCAAATATCTAAACTAAGTCACCTTCCTAAGATAGTAATTGAGGATAAATATTATTTTCTATTGTGGTTGTTTAATTTGATTCTGAAAACCTGAATGGTTATATCAACCAATTTTTTAGTTTGTGTTATCCAAATCATAGTCCTACACTAGTTTTATCTTCCTGTATCAGGGATCGGCAACCTTTGGCACGTGGCTCGCCAGGGTATGCCCCCTGGCGGGGCGGGCCAGTTTGTTTACCTGCCACATCCACAGGTTTGGCCGATCGTGGCTCCCACTGGCTGTGGTTCGCCGCTCCAGGACAATGGGGGCTGCGGAAAGCGGCATGGGCCAAGGGATAGTTGCCAATACCTGTCTTATAATATTAGTTTCTGCTGGTAAGAATATTTAATAAAAAACTATAAAACTAAAATTCAACTCTTGAGTCCATTTCTCTAGTTAAGCAAAATTAAAAGACACCTAAAAAAGGTGGTATGGATAATCAATTAAGCAGTTGCTTAAGTGAGGTTTGTTTTATACCCTATCTTTCCTACAGTTTCCACTGTTGAAGAGGCTTCCCGTCTGTTCTCTTTTGCTATTGTACAAAGTGTAATTCTTCATCTCAAATTTCACCATGATTAGCACAGATTAGAAAAGCTGATAATGCCATTCCCATAACCTTTCTGAACTATCCATTAAACAGCCTCCATATAAACAGTTCATTTACTACAGACAAGGAAAATTACTGAAGCATATAATCTTCCTTTTTTTCTTTTGTTTTTGTTATTTTAGTGCAAATCAAGGATTATCCATTAAACTAAACTTCACTTCCTTTGATACCCAACAATATGCGGACACTTTAAATATTTATGAAGGTACAGGACCAAGCAAGATTTTAAGAGGTAAGGCAGGATTACTTTTCAGTCATTATATTTTGAGGTGAATCAAATACATACTTTTTTCTCTGAAGATTTCTGATCAAAACATATTTGCTTACTCATTTAAAGTGACTTGCTAAATGTTGTTTGAAGATACAAAGGAGAGAGTCACTTTTTAATGCTTTATTTAGCTTATGGTCTAAATAAATCAGAAGATCACCAAGGCATAGTATTTACCCCTGTGTCCTATTTTAAAGAAGTGGGATTCCACCTGTATTTTACCTGAAAAAAACCCATTTAAGCAATTTCCATATTTTGATAAGGGGTTTTAATACATATTTAGAGAAAAAGTTGGGAGGTTTCCTTATCATTATAGTCTTCTTTGCCTTTGTAAGCGAAGGGAAATGTGCACTACAAATAGTGTCTGGATGGGGAAGGGGATATATAGTGAAGAAAGACAAAATTCTGCCTCTATGACATTATCTCACCTCATCCTTATACATACATGGTTCCTTTGTGGGGGATCAGGAAGCTTCAATTGGGAGTTCTTTGGTAGTATTGCTTCTGCAGCAGCCATGCTTCCCAGGAGCTGAAGGAATTGTTGGGGGAAAGATCTGGTGGTAGTATAAAGGCATAGGACACCTATATGCACTTTACCACCATTAGCTCTTTCCAAGATCTGTAGATCCAGGGGATCTTCCGTGGGGCACTGCATATCCCATGAAGGAAGAATTACAAGGGATTTCCACACAGAGTTTCCATTCTGCTAAGAAGGAAAAAAACTGTGGAAGGGAAGAATTTGGTACATATATATCTATATCACCCTAGTTTTAAATGATCATTTTGGCATATTTTTAAAGATTTCATAGAATCATAGAATATCAGGGTTGGAAGGGACCTCAGGAAGTCATCTAGTCCAACCCCTGCTCAAAGCAGGGCTAATCCCCAACTAAATCATCCCAGCCAGGGCTTTGTCAAGCCTGGCCTTAAAAACCTCTAAGGAAGGAGATTCCACCACCTCCCTAGGTAACCCATTCCAGTGCTTCACCACCCTCCTAGTGAAAAAGTTTTTCCTAATATCCAACCTAAACCTCCCCAACTGCAAATTGAGGCCATTTCTCCTTGTTCTGTCATATGCTACCACTGAGAACAGTCTAGATCCATCCTCTTTGGAACCCCCTTTCAGATAGTTGAAAGCAGCTATCAAATCCCCCCTCATTTTTCACTTCTGCAGACTAAACAATCCCAGTTCCCTCAACCTTTCCTCATAAGTCATGTGCTCCATCATTTTTGTTGCCCTCTGCTGGACTCTTTCCAATTTTTCCACATCCTTCTTGTAATGTGGGGCCCAAAACTGGACACAGTACTCCAGATGAAGCCTCACCAATGTTGAATAGAGGGGAATGATCACATCCCTCAATCTGCTGGCAATGCCCCTACTTATACAGCCCCAAATGCCGTTAGCCTTCTTGGCAACAAGGGCACATTGTTGACTCATATCCAGCTTCTCGTCCACTGTAACCCCTAGGTCCTTTTGTACAGAACTGCTGCCTAGCCATTCAGTCCCTAGTCTGTAGCAGTGCATGGGATTCTTCCATCCTAAGTGCAGGTCTCTGCACTTGTCTTCGTTGAACCTCATCAGATTTCTTTTGGCCCAATCCTCTAATTTGGCTAGGTCCCTCTGTATCCTATCCCTAACCTCCAGCATATCTACCACTCCTCCCAGTTTAGTATCCGCTTGATACCAGCTGCCAATTAGACATGGAGCTAACGATCCAGCTGTCTGTGCACCTTACAGTCCATTCATCCAGCCCATACTACTTTAACTTGCTGGCAAGCATACTGTGGGAATTTATAGAATTAAAATGGGCAAAACATTCCTCTCCAGGAGAACACATACTTGCTAACTGTATGAAATTGTCTAAACATTGAGGAACGAAGAGAGCCTAGCCTAAACTCCACTTCATAATGGAAACTGGGAGTCCAGGATTTGCCTCTCCCTGGTTATATTATAATGCAGTGGCTCATAAAATAGGACCCAATCCAATGCCAATTGAAGTTAATTTGAGTCTTTCTACTGACCTCAGTTGGGTATTGGCTCATGCTCATAACCAGGAAACTAACTACATGACTGAGTTACTTATTGCATTACCTCTTTAGTTTCATAAATAATTTTTAGAATTCACAGTCATATATGACTTTTGACTACACTGTAATTGTTTTTGTTATATTTTTCATAGTTTTATGATGTATACATTATTAAAAAAATAAAACTACGAAGTAATCATAGTGTATTTAAAGTTCTTTGATTCTAAAAATAAAAGTATTAATTACCAAACCATGGGGATAAACTCAAGTAATGAAATCATGTAGTCAACCTTCTGGTCTTAGAGTTTTGGAGTTTATACATGTATCAAAAACTCCAGAATATTTATAGGGAAATAAATATGAAGTTGAAGAGCTAATATGTGACGAGTTAGATATTGCAAAATGCAATTAAACACAACCACAGTTTAATTACAGTTATTATATTAGAAAATGTACTTTGTTCACTAGCTGACATCTGTGCTGAAGTTAAAGTAAGATGGATGTGCAGATCTGAGGGCAGAGCTTTACCTCACAAAAGTAATTATATTTTAGCTAATTAGAAAAATGCTGTTTTGTTTGTTTTTTTTAGCTAGAGCCACCACTTCTGTAAAGAGGGATTTATTCAGAATTGAAAGAAACAGTCATACTCACTCTCTTTTTATAATAGCACCACTCATTTTAAGTGACATCAAATTACCTTCTGTAACTTTTTTATTTATTCTTAGCTTCGCTCTGGGGGACTAATCCTGGAACAGTTTACATTTTTTCTGATAAGGCTACAGCGGAGTTTATTACAGATTATTCTGAAAATTATAATGGATTCAAAGCAACATATACCACATTTCGTACCAGTGAGCTAAGCAGTAAGTGTCTTTTGTCCTTTGTTATTTCTCCACAGCAAAGGCTGATGAATCTGTATTTTGTGGTTGATAAAGGGAGAAAGTAGAGATATTGAGAGCAATGATCTGATACATCTTATGGACCAGTTCTGCAACTGGATCTATATTCATGGGCCCTTCTCCTTCTTTGAAGCTCCATTGACTTCAACATGAATCTGTGTAGCCTTAAGATCTGTCTATGTGGAACTGATTATAGTATCAAGGCATTATGATATTATCTATATTATAGGTTTCATAAAAACTAAAGTTTGTGGATATGTCATGAGAAATATATTTAAGAATGAGCAATTGAAGATCATTGGCATTACCATTTGTTCTTCAGTATCTGCTCACTTGTGGGTGAATTAAACTGTGTAGTTACTGGTGGCTTAACTCATTGCAATGAGTGATGGTCCTAGAACAGTTAAAGCAAATAGAGGAGCATATCAGCTTCAGTCAATAGACATATTGGAAGAAAATCTGAATGTAGCTAATCTGTTTGTGACAAATGAAGGACAACTGCATGAGTTAAGCTTAGATGTTTCCAGATATTCGGGGAAAAAATTAGGCATAGGCTGGACAGGTGGTTGCTGTCTAGGATGCTACATTTTGAGTAATGGGGGTGAGGAGGGCATGACCCTGGGGGAGAAAATGGCTACATGAGGCAGCTGGCTGGCCAAGATTCCGGTGCTCTGGGAACCCTTGCATAAGGTGTGAGCTGCAATAGGAAGTATGGTGGGCAGAAGACAAGATCCCCTTCCTATTGGGGAACAATACTGAGCAAGATAGTGTGAGAGAGAAAAAGAATTGTGGAAGCCTTCAAAAGAACAATGCTGGAGTGAACACAGGGAAAGGGGAAGAAAAGAGAATGGGATATTGTTGAGCTATGGAGCATCAAAGGAATTCTTAAGTGCTTGAGCACTTAGAGTCAACTCCATGAATACTGCAGCACATAAAGGAGTTTAGGCTCATTAGGAAAACATATACACTGTTTCAACTTTATAATGTCGCTCCTGAGTGGAGTGAATCAAAAATGGCCATATGTTGCAGTCCTCATAGGCACTCTTAAAAATCCAAACTCTGTTTTTTCATAGAAATGAACAGTTGGACATGCTGATGAAATCATCAATCTTACACTCTTATCTGATATTATTCACAGATAATGAAAAAATTAACTGCAATTTTGAAGATGGCTTTTGTTACTGGAGTCAAGATTTAGAAGATGATAGTGAATGGGAGAGAATTAGTGGGCCCACCTTTCCATTTATGTCTGGCCCTGATTATGATCATACATATGGCAACTTGTCAGGTAAGAACAAATTATAGCAAAGAGTTTAATAGAAGGAACATCCAAAGAAAAAAGTTAATTTTAAACAAATAGAGACTATTCATGGGCTGCACATTTTGAATTAGTAATTGTGAATACTCATTCTAGAAAACTGAATCTGAAGTTTCTGCTTATTCAATGGGTAAACAAAAATATCCCCATATGATCTGTCAGCCCAATCAATACTAATCAATGTAGTTTGAATTTCACTTTGAATAATCACAACAAACTCTTTGTAAGACTGAGAATTATTCAGAATTTATTCAGTGATTAATTAAATACAGAAAATTGTAATTTGCTGAAATATAAATTACTTACAGAAAAAGAGGTAAATTGCCTAATACGTTATTTGGTATAAAGTATTAATCTGGCTGTAATACATAAATGTGCACTCCCTAAACAGTCTTGAGAAACAGTATCTTATTTTCATTCTCAAATTCTGCAAGCCAAATCAGTTGAAATAACATGGAATTCATTTAGTAAAGCATTTGGCAGTGATTTTCAACTATGAATTTTTCATTTATTCTAGATGTTTCCTCTTTCACCTCACTAGATCTAAACTGACAGTTCTTATATGCATTACCATTATTTCAACATTCAGATTTCTACTGCCTCCGTTTGATGTAAACATAAGAGCTGGCATCATTATACACAGATATTAAAAATGTTCAATTTTGTTCGCTTCTCTCCAAAAAAGCAAAAGAGATAATACACATTCAACAAGCCTCAGAACCAAATCAGCATAATACTTCAAACCTACACTAGAAAAGATTTACTTTCAACTTAAATTAGATTTAAATCTCACCTCACTTTCTTCACATCATATTGTATTAAATGGTGCCATGCCTCATGCCAAAATGATGCATGCTACATAATAATACATATAAACAGCACAAACTCTAAAGTAAAACTATATGTATTATTGGACAAGTTTCTCCAAATTGATTCAGATTGCTCAGAGAATTAATGAACCAAGGATCAGAAAGAAGTACATTGCTTGAAATATTTGCAGACATTTTCAAAATAGGGATGACATGTTTCCATTTAATCTTTCATTCACCTACTTCTAAAGAAAACTTTTTCAATATAGTTGAGGATCATGGAATGGCTGATATGGGACTTGATTAATAAATAATTAAAGGACGGTCCTCTGGTGTCCATGCCTTGTCGTGGCGGGACAGCTTGTGTGCTCTAATGATCCCCAGAGTCTGTGTTGGCTGGGGCTTTTTGCTCCTGGTAGGTTCAACCATGCTGGATTGGTCTGTGGGGAAGGGGCCAGACAAAACTGCAATCCTGGTCCTCCAGGTTCGGGAGTTAGGCATAGGGCTAACAACCCTGTCCCATAAAAAACAAAATATGTTATGGAAACAGCAACGGAGAAATCTACCTTTACTGTGTGTGATGGCCTTCAGGAGTCAATGACCTATATGACTGCCAATGGTGAAAAGCCAAAAGGAAGCCACTGGCATGAAGACTGAAGTGCTCAATATCAAGACAAAAACCAGACTTGGTTTTTGGAACGTACGGACAATGTACGAAACAGGGAAGCTAGCTCAGGTCACAGCAGAGATGAGACGCTATAGCTTACTCATTCTGGGTGTCAGTGAGAGCAGATGGAATTAGATTAGAAAGATTAACAGCAGCCTCGGGAGAAATTTTGCTCTATTCTGGACGGGATGATGGACAATTCTGAAAGGGTGTTGCCACCCTTTTGAAGAAGGGAGTGGAGCATTCCCTGGTTGAATGGAAGCCCTTCAGCAGCAGACTTATGAGAGCCAGACTGAAAGGGAAACATAATAATATCACCCTGATTCAGTGCTATGCTCCAACAAATGATTGTGATGAAGAAGTAAAAGACAAATTCTACCTTCCACGACAGGTGGAGTTAGAGAGAGTACCATGCCACGACCTATCGTCATGGGAAACATGAATGCCAAGGTCGGTAAGGACAACACAAACAACAACAGAGCAATGGGAAGACATGGATGTGGCATCATGAATGAAAACGGGGAAAGGCTAGTTGATTTCTGTAATATGAATGACCTAGTCATCAGTGGAACCCTATTTCATCATCATGAAATTCACAAGCTGACATGGTATTCTCCAAATGACAGAGATAAGAACCACATTGATCATATCATGATCAATGGCAAATGGTGACGCTCACTGACAGATGTGAAAGTGAGAACGGGTGCAGATATAACCACCACCTTGTGAGTCTCCATCAAGCTAAAACTGAGAAGTGAGGGTCCACCAAACAAGGGACATAGACATTATGACATTGACAAGCTAAAGTCCCCTGAAATACAGAAAGCCTTTGTTCTGCAATTAAAGAACAGGTTTCAGGCACTTGCAGACCTAGATGAAAAGGACGGGAATGCAGATGAGGAGATCAACAAGAAGTGGGACAAAATAACAACAATTTATAAACATAGCAGTTAAACCTGTCTAGGCTACAGCAGAAGGGAAGGAAGGAGTGGATTACACCCAGCACATGGAACTCTATAGAAATGAGACGAGCCCTGAAGAAAAAAGTTTTAGACACAAAATCCTGGAAGCTAAAGGACAAATACCACAAGCAGTGTAGTAAGGCACACCGGGAGGTCAACCACCTTGTGAGAGCAGACAAACGGCATTATATTGATAATCAATACAAACAGAGGATGCAGCTGCTCATGGTGAACAAGGAACCGTCTACAAAATGACATGGCTTATCAGTGGTAAACGGCAGACACCAACAAACACTCTCATCAGGAACAAACAAGGACACCTACTAACAACCAAAAAAGAACAAGAAATGTACTGGATAGAACATTTCAAAGAATTGTTGAACAGAGAACCACCTAAAAAGGAAGTAAACGTCCAGGAGGCAGAAGAAGATCTTGATATCAACACAGACACACCAACTAAGGAAGAGATAATTCAAGCTATCAAATCCTTAAAAAATGGGAAAGCTCCTGGCAAGGATAACTTAAATGCAGAATTGTTCAAGGTAAATCCTAAGTTAGCAGCATCTATCCTGGCCCCTCTATTTAATCAGTCTGGGAAAGGGAAAAGGAAAAGGTGCTGGATGGGTGGACCAATGAGGTTATAGTGAAGATACCAAAGAAAGGAACTCTCAGTGATTGTAATAACTGGCGTGGTATCAGACTTTTATCTGTGCCAAGCAAAGTAGTGTGTAAGATCATAGTCCAGCATATATCAAAGGCAGTCGATAGCGTTCAGAAAAGAGCAAGCTGGTTTTTGGAAAGTGCGTGGCTGCACAAACCAGATTTTCACTCTATGAAACATAATAGAACAATGCTTAGAATGGCAATGGCAATTCTACATAAACTCCATAGACTTTGAGAAGGCTTTTCTTAGTATTCACAGGACCAGCGTATTGTGCATTCTGCGGGCATATGGAATCCTTCTCCATATAATCAACATCATCAAAAGCTTTTATTTCAACGTTACATGCACTGTTGATCACAGTGAGCTCAAAGTCAAAACAAAAGTACATTAGGGGTGTCTCATGTCTGCAATCCTCTTCAACATTGCCATCAACTGGGTAATGCAGCATATAACAGAAAACATGCCAAGAGGCATTAAATGGACACCCTTCTCATCCCTTGAAACCTGGATTTTGCAAATGACCTCGCTCTCCTATCACATACCCAACACTATATACAAGAAAAGGAAACTCAACTCAATACATTCAGCCAGCAAATTGGACTGAAAATCAACCACAGTAAGACAGATATCATGACGTTTAATATTGCCTCACCATGACCTGTACGGATAAAGGATTATGTTCTCACCAATGTAGAAACATTCACATACTTGAGCAGCACCATCAGCCAGGATGGTGGAACAAGCCAGGACATCCAGAACAAAATCAATAAAGCCAGGAACACCTTCAGGAGCTTAAATACAGTCTGGAAATCATCAACATACAAAACCAAAACCAAACTCAACATTTATCATAGCTGAGTACTTTCAACATTACTTTTTAGTGCAAAATGCTGGGGAATGAGAAAGTATGACATGTCCAAACTGTCTTCATTCCATACAACCTGCCTCAGAAAAATCCTCTGGATCTTTTGGCCCACAAGAATCTCAAACCAAGATCTGTTGAAGCAGTGCAGCCAAGAGGTTTTGAGCACCATCATTGCCAGGAGGCATTGGAGATGGATTGGTCATGTGCTTCGGATGGAAACTGATTCCATCACCAGAGTGGCAACAAGATGGACACCTGAAGGCAAGCAAAAACGAGGCCAGCCAAAAAGAACATGGCGAAGAGCTGAAAAACCTGTAGCACAGCTGGGGAACCATTGAAGGACTTGCTAAAAACAGACAGGAGTGGAGGAGCTTCGTCACTGCCCTAAATGCCAGAGGCGTAATAGGATGATGATGATGATGATGATGATAATTAATGCCATTCAACATGAATTTATGGGAAATAGATCCTGTCAAGCTAACGACATCTTTTCGGTGAAATTAACAAGTATGGTTAATAAAGGTACTAGTGTAGATGTAATATACTTAGACTTCTGTAAGGCATTTGACTTGGTGCCACATGACATTTAGATTTAAAAAACTAGAGTGATATAAAATTAACATGACCCACATTAAATGTATTAAAAGCTGGTTAACTCTGATAGGTCTCAAAATGTAATTGTAATAGGGAATTATCAACAAAAGGGTGTGTCTCTAGTAGAGTCCTGCAGGGATTGATTCTTGGCCCAATGCTATTTAACATTTTTATCAATGACCTGGAAAAATACATAAAATTATCATTGATAAAATTTGCAGATGACACAAACTGGGGGAGTGGTAAATAACGAAGAGGACAGGTCACCTCACAGATTCAGAACAATTTGGATTGCTTTGTAAACTGAGCTGAAGCAATAAGAACATAAGAATGGCCATTCTGGGTCAGATCAAAGGTCCATCCAGTCCCGTATCCTGTCTTCGACAGTGACCAATGCCAGGTGGCCCAGAGAGAGTGAACAGAGCAAGTAATCATCAAGTGATCCATCCCCTGTCACCCATTCACAGTTTCTGGCAAACAGAGGCTAGGGACACCATCCCTGCCCATCCTGGGTAATAGCCACTGATTTTTACTATGGCTAAATGTGTACATCTGGGAACAAAGAATGTATGCCATACTTACAGGATGGGGACTCTATCCTGGGAAGAAGTGACTCTGAAAAAGATTTGGGCATCATGGTGGATAATCATATGAACATGAGCTCCCAGTGCAGCTCTGTGACTAAAAGGTTCTGTTGATCCATAAAAAGGGGAATCTTGAGTAGGAGTGGAGAGGTTATTTTCTCTCTTTATTCGGCACTGGTGCAACCACTGCTGGAATATTGTGTCCAGTTCTGGTGTCCAGAGTTCAAGAAGGATGTTGATAAATTGTAGAGGGGTCAGAGGAGAACCACATGAATGGTTAAAAGGATTAGAAAATATATCTTCTGTTCATAGACACAAGGAGCTCAATCTATTTATCTTAAGAACTAGAAGGTTAAGGGATGATTTTGATTACAGTCTATAAGAACATACATGGTGAACAAGTATTCAATAGTGGGCACTTCATCCAGCAGAGAAACGCGTAAGACAATCCAATATCTGGAAGTTGAAACTGGACAAAAGAGTAAATAAGACAGAGGTGGGCAAACTATGGCCCATGGGCCACATCCGGCCCGTGGGACTGTCCTGCCTGGCCTCTGAGCTCCTGGCTGGGGAGGTTAGCCCTGGGCCCCTCCCTCGCAGTCTCAGCTTGCCGTGTCGCCAGCGCTCTGGGCAGCGGGCTGCGAGCTCCTGCCAGGCAGCGTGTAGTGTATTAAATTGCTCCCAGTAGGAATTTGCTACTTACGGAGCACCAGGACTGGCAGCCGTAAGCAGTACACCGTAAGTAGCACATTCTTACGGGAGCAATTTAATATACTACTCCTGGGTAGGGAAGGCTGTGCCTCACCAAACAGCCTGGCACCTGCCCCCGTCAAAACCCCTGACCCATGCACACACACCCCCTCCCTGGACCCCCCACCCCTAACCACCCCCTGGAACCCCACCCCCATCCAACCTCCCCTGCTCCCTATCCCCTGACTGCCCCAACCCCTATCCACACCCCTGCCCCATCACATGCCCCCCAGGACTCCCATGCCTAACCAACCCCCCTGTTCCACGTCCCCTGACTGCCCCCCCAACCTCTGACCCATCCAACTGATGCTGTCCCCTGACTGCTCCCCAGTACCCCATGCCCCTTATCCAACCCCTCCCGTCTCCACCCCTTACCATGCTGCTCAGAGCACCAGGACTGGTAGCCGTAAGTAGTACAGCATAAGTAGCACATTCCTAAGGGGAGCAATTTAATACACTACGCCCGCCCTCCATACAGTTTCGGAACCCCAATGTGGCCCTCGGGCCAAAAAGTTTGCCCGCCCCTGAAATAAGGTATAAGTTTTTATCAGTGAGAGTAATTAACCATTCGAACAATTTATCAAGGGTTGTGGCAGAATCTCCATTGCTGGCAATTTTAAAATCAAAATTAGATGTTGTTCTAAAAGATATTCTCTAGGGACTTTTTTTGTGGGGCGGAACGTTCTATGCCCTGTGTTATACAGGAGGTCAGATTACACGATCACAGTGGACTTAGATTCTACGAATCTATGATTATAAGCATCTCTAAATCAATACAGAAATGAAGGACCTGATTTGGATTTCATTCTACAAACCAATCTTTTATGTATTTAATGAATCTTGCAGATATGAAACATCTATACAATAGAGTCTATACAATACAATCCTAGCATCTGTAAGTTTTCTTCCTGACATCACTGGAACCAGAATTTCACCTTTAGGACTCTTAATTCTGTGGCTAACATTGTCTTTCTGATCTGAAATGAGAGTGTTTCTCCACTTAATTTTACCCCATTTATCATTTTCACATTGCAAAAGAAAGTTTGGGCTCCTAGCCTCAAAGAATTAGTGTAGATAACTCTAGCAAACACATTACCAAACAATGTATGTTTCATGTTGATATTGCTTCCAGCTATGACAAATTATTGTCCCAATCTTTTTTCCTCCCCCGCACATCCCATTATGTGGTATGGAGGGTATGGAGTGGGAAATAATCTCCCTCCAAAAGCCTGTACAACTGTCATAAGGGCAGTCTCTGATTAATTCATTATAAACTCCTTGTGTTAAATCCAGCCCCACTTGGTGAAATTCCCACTAACTGCAATGGGCCAGATTTTCGCCTCTTGGGTAGTTGCTCAGTCATTGTGCAGGTTAAGGGCCCATTAAAATATAAGAAGTTTTAAATCAATTGCTTACCAACATGGATAACTTTACACTTACATTTTCACCTGCTACTGTGACACTCCCCAGTCTTTCCGTGTATTTCGCTCTATCTGCAGTTAACACTGATGTTTCTGGTATTTTTTACTAACCCGATTCTTTTTATTGACCATAATAATTTAGTGTCATCATCAAACTTCATCAACTTGATAGCCAATGAAAGATATTTACTGTTTTACAGGATTTTATATTTCAACACCCATAGGACTTGCAGCGAGACAGCAGAGAGTTCGGCTTTTTAGCTTGCCTTTAGTTCCGGCTTCAGATCAATTCTGTCTAAGTTTTTGGTACGTTAGAAAGCATCTGCAAGTTACATAATTACTAAGTATAACCTTTAATTAAGAATGAAATCATATGTAAATGTATTTTTGTCATAAATTATTTGGTCAATTGGTTCAAAGTCTACAACCTGGCTCAACCATGCAGCAGGAGTGCAGCACAGTTCTGCAAAGAGTTTGGATTTCCATGACAAACTAGAGATTCCTCTGCTGAAATCCTGGCCCTATTGTAGTCAATGAGAATTTTGCAGCTAGGATTTCACTCCAGGTCTCTAACTATCCAGTTCCATAAGAAATTACAATATAGGCCTTGATCCAAATCAACAGAAGTCAATAAGAGTCTTTCATTGACTCCAGTGAGCTTTGAATCAGGCCTAGCAGGGATTAACAACCTATGGCACGCAGCCAAAGACCCATAATGAAGTCATGAGGCTTAAAATCTCATATTATAAAACCATTCTAGCTTGTTGAGCTTTCAGATGCCAGTCCTTCAGAATGACACATGCTGGAAGTCTGGTGACACATATTGGAGGGATGCTGTCATAATCAAAATGCGTTTAGAATATCAGTTATCAGAGTGATATTCTTTTGATACCCTGTATTGTAGAAATTTATAAATATTGGTGAGGTATTAGAAACAAATTCACAGAATTTATTGGGTGAAAATACATTAAAACCTTTTAGTTTTTGACCTTTTAGTTCTTGACTTCAAAAAGCTACTTATGCAATGAAAAGCTTGAATTAGTATTTTCAGTATGATATTTCTTTTTATTCACTATTCTGGATGAATTCCAGTCTGATAGGATAATATAAAATCTTGGTATTTCCCCTCCAGGTATCATATGTATGGTACTAACGTTTATCGTTTAAGTATTAACATCGTGAATAGCAATAACATGGAAAAGACAGTTTTCCAGAAAGAAGGAAATTATGGAAACAACTGGAATTATGGACAAGTAACATTAAATGAAACATCTGACTTTAAGGTTTGTTAAGCTATTAATCTTTTTTATTACTTTAAGCTAACTCTCTTTCACTTTATTTTCCAACAACTTTTGGAACTGTTTGCAGTATTCCACATCTGCAAAAGCAATATCCTTTGTTGTCTGCTAACACTTACTGTCAAATAATTATTAGTATGCAGAAGACTGGGGCTTCAGAACTGGACCTTGTATTTTCTAGGGTTTAAATTGTTGTTGTTGTTGATATGGTAGGACAGGGAGACTTACTGCTGTCTGAGGACTGCCAGCTTTGTATCCAAAGAGAGCGCTTTGTCACAGCAAGGGAAATCTGAGAACGTATCCAAATCTGATTGAAAGTTGAAATACCTTGACAATGAATGAAATATGAAGCATTTGTCCCTAATGAGATTCGACCAGAAACTTTAGATTCCCAAATAGTTCAGCCAATTAATTACATAATTATATATTTGAATTTAGCTTCAAAAGGAAATGTTTTTTATATCCAGCTGGGTATTCTACTTGTATCAAAAAAAATTAGTCTATAGTAGAACTACACTAGGTAATTCTTTCAGCTATTCTGGATTAGACAACAAATTCATTCCATTAGTATCAGGGATGACTAGTCTTGCTATGGTTGTGAAGATGAGCAGCCATTTGAGCAAAACCACTGCCAGAAAAGAATGCTAAAGATTGCAGTTACCATCTGAGCAAAAAATGCTTTTGCAATAAGGGTATAGTCAGTTTTCCAGGAAACCTGGGTTTCCTTATAACACCATGAAGAATATTGCATTTGGCTGTTCAAATCACCAGCGCTTAATGTTTGGTAATAGGCCTGCTGTAGGTAATAGTAGGTTTGGGGCACAATAACAACAGTAAATTCTCTTCTGATTAAATTAGTGCAGCTCCTTGGAAATCAAAGGAGCTAAGCCAATTAAGGCCAGTAGAGAATTTGAACAATAATGATTTCAGATTCTGTGTGTGGAAACTTCATTATAATAGATAATGAAATTATAGAATTGTGTATTAAATCTCCTGACTCATTTGATATATAGGGGATAGATGAGAGGATCTCTCTGTTTGTAAGCATAAGCCACAATCTAGTCTTGTGTAGTGCTGTTTCACAAAGTTTTCTAGCAGGGAATTATCTCTTCTCATTAGTGACCCACCAGTGGAATTCCAGACCAGATATGGTAGAAATAAAAAAAAAATGCATGAAAGAAGGGGAAATCTGTTCTGAAGGCACAGATGGTTAGATAATTTAGCATTACATTCTAAATTTGTGTTTTCCATGAATTTCAGGTTATTTTTGATGCCTTTAAAAAACCAGGTCTAAGTGATATTGCCCTGGATGACATTGGACTGATAAGTGGACCGTGTAAGGAAAGTATTTATCCAGAACCAACTTTGGTTCCAACAAGCACTACTCCACCTTCACTTCCCAGTAAGTCTGTTTTAAAGTAAAGTATATGTTTATTTTCTAAGAATATATTTGTTTTTAAACATTTTCAACTCTTTAATTACTTAGACCTTTGTTCGTAGTTACAAATCAGGGGTCAAAATCTTAGCTGGAATATATCATCAAAGTTCTGTTGACATGCATAGGGCTACACTGATTTACATCTGTTGAGGATCAGGGCCTAGATTTTGAAAGTATCAAAGAATAAATCATCTAAATTTTTAAGGCCCACTGAAGAACTCAAATCCTGTCTCAATAATATGTAGAAAGGGAGGTTTCCTGGAATTTTATTTTAATGTTTATATTAGACTTTAGGTTTGGGGGCACCATCCAAACATTCCTCCCGAACAACAGTTCAATTTAAAGTTCATGAGCCATTAAAAACATTGGCTGTTTTTATGGTGCACCCTACTCCTCTGTCTGGGGCACCCTACTCCTCTGTCTACACCAAGCCTGGAAAGTTCACAGGAGCCATTGTATGGAGACCACAGAGATTTTAAATTCCAGAATTTATATTGTTTGAGGGTTTTTTTTTTAAATTCTTTAATGCAACTATCATTTTGTTTTTGAAACATGCATATAACTCAGCGTAGAATCAATATATCTGATATTAACTCAGTAAGCTAGATCCACCGATCCTTCTAGGTGCCTTAGTAAACATATGAGTAAAACTAGTCAAAAAATGGTGAAAATTTATTTTGTTTTATTTTGGAGGGCTTTTTGCATTTTTTTTTTTTTGGTGGAAAAAATCATGAGAATTTTGATAATTAAAAGAAAAAAAAAACTTGATGTGTGCCCAGAAGGTCTGAAATAATTGAAATTAACAATAAGTGCACAAGAGTCCTGTTTCAAACTGGGTTTACTGTCATTTATAAATCCTTCTAGTTGCTAACTTGACAACATATAGTAAATAATGATGGTCTGAAATTAAAATAACGGGGGTAATTTATTGGCTGGGTTTCCCATCACTCAAAGTACTGTTTACTAATATTGACCTTCCACTAAAAATCCCATCACCTCTAAATGTAAAGCATCAGTAAAGGAAAGCAAACTAAGACTTTCTGATTATATAATAAAAGATTAATTTTAAACCTTCCTTGCAATAAATATAAGAGGAAAGGAAAGCTCAATAAAAAGTTTCCGTGTCCAAAGTTAAATTTGGACAACAAATTAATATTAATCACCATAATAAATTAGTTTAGTTCTTTCCTTTGTAGGCCTTCATTTATGTAAAATTCTCAGTGAGTTTTCAATAATATTATCTAGCAATATGGCATTCACTGAGTGAGAACACAGATCATTCTTGGTTCATGAAGCAGTGTGATGAAGCTATCTTAATTCATTTCAATCTGGATACATACTATTCCATTTGAGCAGCATTAGAAGTTGAAAGTTTTTGAGATTGAAGCACATGAGTAAACTTCCACTAGTTTTTAAAATAATGCAAAAGAACGTTGAAGGATGTTCTAATGGTAGATAAATGACCAACACACTGAGCAGTTCCATCTGTGGGATAATGGAATCAGTATAAGATTTCTGTTTTACCACTGACAGCCATGTGCTGACCTGATTTTAAATCTATAACACATTTCTGAAGGTTTCAGAGGGGTAGCCGTGTTAGTCTGTATCAGTAAAAATAACGAGGCGTCCTTGTGGCACAGTCTCTAAGGTACCACAAGGACTCCTCATTGTTTTTACATTTCTGAAGCTGAATTGTATCTATTTTTCTATGCCATCACACAAGAACTGAAAATTTCTGCACAGTTGAAATATTAAATTAAATCATTTATCTAAAGTATCAAGACCAACTTGTAACATATAATGCATATGTTCAGCATGGAATTGATGGTAAGCACCCCGATTGTCCTTCATAGTGAAAATAAAGCATGCTTTCTGCGGACACAGGATGGTAGAAAACTATGAGCATACCTTGTTTGCTTTCCCGTATCTAAGGCATACTAAAAATTATCTTCTTTTTAAGCTGTCAAAAGTCCTGAGTGCTTCAAAATAATATTGCACTACAAAGATGGACTTTGTGCAAGTTTACTACTGATACTGATTTCATTAAAAATGTCATGTCAGAAAACAAAAGATGAGGAATCTGAGTTGAGTCAATTTCTTCTGCTAGACATTATGTTTCAGTAAAATGTGGCATTGTCTTTTGCAGTATCACAAAACGTTATTGAAATGCCAAGCATTTCTGTAGCTTTTTTGCATAAGACTGTCAGTTCTACATTTTTATTTGCAATATTTATTGCTGTAATCTGTGAATGCTCATTTTCAAATCATGTTCTGACACTGAGCATAGCACACAAATAGAGTGGAAATGACTTAGAGTGTTTTTTGCAACGGAGTTGATTGTACCCGTCTAGATTGTGATCATGGCCAATGCACAAGGGATCTTTATGTGAGTAAGGGATTCAGGGCTGGGTCCATTTGGATTAATTAATAGAGCTGTCTTCAAAAGTGCTCAGAAAGCCTTCCCCTGTAGTGCACAGTTGCCAACTTTCATGCAGTAAATAAGCACCCCAACTTTCACAATAAACCAAAAATCAAGCTAATCCCATTTCAAAACAAGGCCCAAACAAGCCAATCCCTAAGAGCCCCAACCCTCTATGTGACTAGATCCCCCTGGCGTGCAATCTGGGACTAGATGGGCCTGCTGTGCACCCCTGACTCTCTCCCCCCACCTTGTCCCTGCTTGCACCCCTTTGCATGGAGACGATCAAAAAAAAAAAAAAGAAGCAACAAGCTACAAGCCAAAAACTAGTCAACAAGCAACTCACAAGCCAATTAAGCCAAAAACAAGCCCAATTTCTGCAGGTTTTTTTGTATGTTTGGCATGTCTGCTGTACTGTCGTCATCAGTGGGAAAAAAATGTGTGTTGATTGCAGTTTGTTACTGGTAACCAGCATCAAGCATAAAGTCCAAAATAACTGCATAATACTTTGTTTTTTATAAAGACCACTAATGATTTTGCCAATAATTTTTCCAGACGTGAGTAAAATCAATTACTTTTCTACTGTATTTCCTTGCCAGGGTAGCGCTTAGAGGATTGTGAGTAATGTGTCTTATGCCTAGACTTCAGAAGATCAAATTTTGCCCCAAGCAACAACAAGCCATACCATTTTAAGGTAGCTGTTGTTGCTCTGCTAAAACCATCAGACGATATTGATTCAGAAAGCCAATTATCAATTGAAATATCTGTGTGTGTGTGTGTGTGTGTGTGTTTCTTAACAGAAAGCTAGTGTCGTCATTTGTTGCTGATCCTATCTATAGAAAGCGGACTTCCCTATGAACCCTTTGAACCATAACTCTAACTTGACATATTTTCTAACTCTACGTAATTTTTACATAAAATGTATGCGTCTTGAGACTACTGGCACTATTTTTTCTTTTTTAGAGCTTTTGCCATTTCTTTCCAAGAATAATAGTCAAATAGGAACCCATTTAGTGGGGCTATCAAAGGAAAATATTAAGCAATTCCTTATGTCCCAGAGCGAGAATTTTGTGGACAATCTCAACAGGAACTTTCCCATTGTGCAGGCGGTCTCTAAATGGCTGTGGAGGAATTCACTGCTTAATTCTGCTAAACTTGCAATTAAAAATATATTGCTCTGCATATTAGGTAATTAAGATTACATTCTTTCACTGTTTGCCCTTCTACAATGGTCATCCCTCTCTAACCACTAAGGCCCAAATGTGGAATGCAATGAGTGGCAAAGACCAAAATTAGGTACACAAAACAATTCTCCATGCAAGAAAATTACAGTATAGTGAAAGTCCTTCCTTTAGGGTAAATGACTCTTCCTGTGACCTCAATTTCAATGTTCTTTATTTTTGCTGTAAATAATTGTCAACAATAGAAGTGAGGAGACACCAAATTTGTGTTAATCATAGGTAACTCTGGGACAAAAATAAGTAAAATCCCTCAGAATGAGGTATACTTAAAAGATATGGCAACGATACATTTCAGACATAAATCATCTTTTATCACTGTGCCTAAAAAAAAGAGTATCAAATGTTTAAGGATTTTTTCTATCAATATAATTTCGCCTCTTGTCTTCATGTGACTCCTGTCCGCTAGCTGAGTCATACTAATGTCTGTTGAGATTGTCTCACTGTGCATTTATAAAATCTGGGGTTTTGGTTTGCTTCTGAACAACAAAACGAAAGGACATTCCCAAAAAGAAAAATCCACAGAATCAAATCTTAGAATAAGATCTCCAAAAGTCACTGGGAAAAATCCCCACAGGTGTTTTCATAAAAACATGTTTACATCATAGTCCCAGCTAGTGCATGATGACTCAGAAAGATTCACACACCAGAATCACACTGGTTCAGATTTAAAATAGAAATGATAAATAAATAACCCAGTGGGAACTCTACTAAAAGTCCAAATAAAACTGCCTTCCCCCAGCTCCCAAATCTAGAAATGTTTTACTACCTCTCCTTCATTATCATTCTCATATTTAGTTCTTCAGATGAAGTTTGCCAAATGGAAATGATGAAATATCCCAATAAAGGCCATTTTCTTCTGGGCTTTTTCTACACTTAACAGAGCTTCTTGTCAGGAGATTTTTAGTTCAATTTTGCAGTCTGAAGAGGTAAATGTATTTTGATGCTAAAAGTTTGGATGCTTCTGTGAAATGAACGTAATAACTTTTGGAGGTTCACCAGTCACTAATGGAAAATGACCTTCAAGTATTTTTGATGATCCCTTATAGTTTTGACAATGTAAGTTTCACATCCTCAGAGACAGCAGCTCAGTTTCTGCCCATAGTTAAAAGAAACCCCACTGACTTAAGTGGGTTTGCATGGGATGCGACTAAGGGCAAAGTTTGGCCCAATGAATCTTAGTAGAGATAAAATCTTGTAAAACAAACAAAGATCAGATATTGCCAAGCAAGCAGAATTTTGCAATATGTATTGTTTTTTCCAAATCCTTCAACTCCATAAGAAATTAAGGCATGAAAGTTTCTTAGTCTATTGGCATTAATCATAAACCCTAGAATTGGCGACTGATTTACAAATGTAGCTTTTTATTTTAGCCAAAATCTTTAATTAGATGTTTTTTTCTTGGTGTGCAGGATGGTGCATTCTGTTCAAGCTGCTGGATCTAAAAAATGTATCCTGTGCAGATAAAATAGCATTATTAGAGAAACAGCCAGTTTAAACTAAGAGGGTTATATATATAATCACTTCAAATATTCTAATTCTTTACACACATGTACACGCACACACAATTAATATACGTCTTGTACATACAGAACGTTTTTTGTCAGATCATAACTCATGAGAAAAATTGTTCCATGGAAAGACAAATGGCTAGTTTTAGCATTTAGAAAGATTATGTGAATGAGCTAATAGGTATCCAATGAAGGGAAAGTAACTGACATAAGTGTTTGAGAAATTCAACTATCACCCATTGTACGCTTGTTCAGTAGTTGTGGCCCTTTTATCTAATAACACTGCATATCAGGGATACTAAAGATCCATTATAATACAAGTCTTTTGTTGCTTTATTACAGAATTTGTACCATCTTTTCTAAATAGCTGGACCACCATTAGTGTAAATGGTATCATCATAATTAGAAGGGCAGATACTATAAGTGCTTCTGCCAATTCCTTACCATCATTTGTCTCTAGACAACTCGTAATATATCTTGCTAGAGCAAGTATAAAGGATATCTTACTAGCCAGCTGTTTAATGTGAAATTATACTTGAAATGTATCTAAAATAGTAGCTCTTAAATATTTAAAAGCAATGACCCTTTTGAAACTTCCATTTAGTGTATAAATACTACGAGTGCTATCCATTTTGACAGGCTCACTAATGCCACTGAAGTCTGGATGTATTTACACGGGGTCCTGACTATTCACCTTAACATATTTTATTAAAATATATTTTGAAAGGCTAAGATACACGTGCAGAGCTCTCAAAACTCTATGTTAAAAAAAACCTTTATACGTAACCCCTACACTTGTTCAGTATAGTCACACTATAATAATACCCTGCACGAACATAGCCCTTTTCATCCAAAAAGTTGCAACTGTTTTAAAAAAGTGGATAAGTATTATCATCTCCATGTTACATATGGGGAAACTGAGGTATAGAGAGGTGAAATGATTTGGTCCAGGTCACACAGTGAAGCAGTAGTTGAGCTGGGACTACAGCCTAAGTCTCCTGACCTGAGTCCTCTGTTCTAGCTGTGTGTCCAGGAATGAAGGGAGAGTGCAGTGTCATAAAACAAATAAAAGCTCACATCAGCAAATGGTGCTACCTACTGTTCATGGTGGCAGGCACACTTTTGGCATATCTTCAGTGCTCTCTTTTTTAAAGCATAATCCAATTGGGGCCTGTTAAATTATTCATCTTAAAAGTAGAAGGACATGGCTAGTTTTAAGCACTGCCATGCAAGACAGCTAGGTTCCCTCTCATGCTCTGAGGAAAGGAGCTGCATACAAAACAGAGGAGAGAGAAAATCTCATGGCTTGAGGAAATGGTCTTTGTGGCGGGGAGGCACACACAGAAATAGGTTCAGAAGGTCTATTGAAAGCATTGCTAAAGCCTTTTCTATAGGGTTAGATTAGATATTTGTACTATTAAGTGCACTGGGCTAAATTCTTCCCTGTGTTTCATGGGCTCATTGGAGAGGAACTCTTCCTTTCACCCACCAATGCATCTGCACATGAGTAGGGATGGATACCTTCCTAGTGGTCTATTGAACACAATTATAATAATTCCTAATAATAATACTAAGCTTTTCACAGAGCTTGGTTAGTGCATCTGCTGCCACACTAGTCTCTTCGGGCAGGATCCACCCGTTTGGAAGTAGAGTCAGGTCCCTGATTTTGTAGGTGCATGCTCCAGTTAGTAGTTTGCAATAGAAGGGATTGCAGGTGATCCTTTTGGATGAGCACTAAAGTGAGATCCAAAGCACATTTCTCTTCTCGCTCTCATCATCATCTGGAACTATCCTATCCTCTGCTGGCAGTAGAGCTCAGGAGCTCACTGCACAGCCTACATCCCTTGTTCCCATCCCTTGCATGGCCTTAACCAAGGATTAGCAGGCTTTTCCTTTTTACTAGTAATACCAGGGATTGGCAGTACAGTATGGTAAGGGATGCTCTGGAATAGCTCACTGTAATTTTATATTTCTCATAAATCAGCTTGTGCCCTTCAAGAACTGAATGTAATAAAGCACTATTGGCCATGTCCAGACCTAGTGTATGCCTGGGTAGCTCCTGGGAAGACAATGGGAGTTGTGTCCATTTTCATCAAGACTTAAATTGGGTCCGTATTTTCAGATGCAAACATTTGGGCTGAGATATTCAAAGCTGCCTACAAGATTCTGAAACTCAATTCCCTGTGGGAATTGGGTATCCAAATTCCTTAGGCAACTTTGAAAATCTCAGCCCTAGAATTTTACTAGGGTACTTAAACAAGAGTGCAATACAGAAGTATAGGGAATCATGCAAGATATTGTGGCAAGTTAATGTTTTAATTATGGCCAAAGCTGAATGAAAAATCATTAAAACTTTTCCCAAAAATTTTTCTTGGCATTATTTTTCATATATATGTATGTATGAATATGACAGATTTTTAAATGGCAAATTATCTGGCCCACTTTGCCATTTTAGTTCCACATGGTCTCCATTAATAATTTATTCAGTGGATGAAGAAAGGAAAGTACCTTTGGTGTGTCTAAGAGCATCAAGTATTTTCCCAGGCTAGCAAATCAAATACAAAGACATTTAGAAAGAGAGTAAATGACGGAGATGTTGCTAACTAAAATTCCAAGGTTTACATTAATTTTTTGTGGGTTTTTGTTGTTGTAATTCTTGAACAACAAGCATTTAAAATATTGTACAGCCAAACAATACAGTGTACATTTAAAACTGTCTGTTCATCTATAAAGCCTTCAAGCTTTGCTCTCATGTAATGCCCTTAGGAATCCTTGATCAACAAATAAGGGACAGATCATGACCATTTCCTCTGCCAAAGTTCAAGGGGCGGACTTCACCAAGAGTGATCACACTTGCAGCACTTGTGTTGCCCAGAACACAAGAACTACATAAGCAATAGAATCTACAAAAAGGCTTTTGATGGAACCATGGTACTGTCCACCTCTGCATCAGCCAGTAGAGCTGACTGGCCCTGGACAGTAGTGCATGTTATATCTTCCTAAGGAGAGGAGCGGCTGCTGAATTCCCTAGGAGTTCTGTTAGATACTCTGCTTCCCTGAGACTTAGTGCTCCCACTGGGGTAGATTGACTCCTAGCTGCGAGTGGTTCAGGATCGCGTATTGCCCGAGGTTCAGGATTGTGTATTAATAGCACCATCTGGCTCTGAACCTTTATACTGTTACTGTAAAGTTGAATCCAGTTCATTCTCTTTATAAAAATGTTGCTGTTCTTTCCAGGTCTATAAAGCAAAAGGAAATACCATTAAGTGACCATTAAATGTATGACCTGTAATTTTACTGACTGGAACATGGTCTTTCTGGGCAATTGGTTGCACAAACAGGCAGTAGGTGACATATTTCTGAAACACTTTCTCTTTCAGCTGACTGCGGGGGACCATTTGAACTCTGGGAACCAAATACTACATTCAGCTCTAAAAATTTCCCGAACAACTACCCCCACCAAGCCTCCTGTAAGTCTCCCCTCCCCCAGATCTGCAGGGAGGATTAGTACAGTAAAAGTGGAAATAGATTATAGGAACTATGTGCTGTGAGGAAGGAGAAGAAACCTTGCTGTGTAATTAGATGACTTAATTGAGGGCCATGTTGGCAACTTGCCAGGAGACTGAGGTACCGTATGGTAGCTAGCTGATAAATTGTGAAGAAGATTGCATCCGCTCTCAGTTTCGGTGCACCCATCACAGCAATATGGGAGCTGTAGTTTTTATAGGCTGTATTTCTGTCTAAAAGCAGTGAGGGTAGCCACAGGCCACACTGGAGAACTCTATGTCAGTTGGGTGTATGTGACCTGCAGGCAGCACTTTAATCACACCTCCTATAAAATAATTAATTTTAAAACATTTTACGTGGAAGAACATTTACGTGTATTTTGTGAGTTGTTTGATTGGAGGTTCTCATCTCACAGTGGTGTAAATCAGGAGTTACTCCACCAAAGTTAATGGAGTTACACCAAGGTAAAACTGGTGTAAGTCAGAAAAAAATCAGGCCCACAATGTTTTGATAATGTACAATATTTGCTACTGATGCTTGAAGTGAAGAAGAAAGCACTGTTGTTGCTTTTCAATTAAATTTAAATGTTGTTCAGTTATTGTAGGAGAGCTGTGTGAATTCTCTCGTGTGCTAATCACATGAAATCTAATCCTGGGGGGTTATTTGGTCACACTAAGGTATGGTATCCTACTTTCACACACTAATTCCGCAAGATGCTTAATCACATGCCTGACTTTAAGCATGTGCAGTAGTCACATTGAGGTCACTGGTAGTGAGGCCATGGTTAAAGTTAGGTATGGGCTTAATTACCTTGTTGAATTGGGATCTTAGTATGGGACTCAAGACATTCTGAGCATTGCATGGTGCTCAGAAAAAGATTGTCAGTTACATCCTACTTATGCTGCTGTATATGTGTCCTTGGGCAATTCTGGTTACATGAGTTCTCACTTTGCAGAGAAAAGAGTACATGTAATCTTTTTTTGTTTGTTTGTTTTCTGTCAAACAAATCTTTCCCTTCAATACACCGCAAGCTGCAAAGGCTTTTTCCATAGAAGGAGCATTATTCGAATGGCCAGACCTATGTCATATGATTCTTTTAATTAAATAAGGCTGATACCAAGTTGCACGGGATTTAAGTGCCAAGAAAGATCATTTGGAATTAGGCCCCTAAATCTCTTTAAAAATATGAAAATAGGATTTAGGCTTCATAATCACTTAAATGCTTTTGAAAATTTTACCCAAGATCTTTTTCCCCATGGCCTGTCAAAATGCAAATACTATAGTAAATATAAAGTACGGGGGGGTTTTTTGTTTTGTTTTAATTGGTGATGTTTTCTAGGTGTGTGGTATTTAAATGCTGGAAAAGGGAAAAACATTCAGCTTCATTTTCCATATTTTGAGCTGGAAAATATCTATGATGTAGTTGAAATCAGAGATGGAAGAGGAGCAGATTCCTTGTTTTTAGGCAAGTACCACATATTGAATTATAAGATAAATGAAATCAGGGATGATTCTAGCAATCTGATCAACATGATGGAAAAGGAATTAGTCATCTCTATTTTTATCTGTATTTTGGGATGATCCATGATACTTGGGAGTTAACGAGAAGGCATGAGGATATAATTTACTTTATGTGATCCTGTCACGACTTATGCATGTGCTTAACTTTCCACACAGGAGTACTCCCATTGTAGCTCAGCGCACAATTAAGTGTTGACAGGATCAAGGCTTATGTTGCTATATTAATGTGTCAGGTGTGGAATATATACCTTACCTGTTATAAACACCTCAAGGATGTGGGAGGCTTGGGAAATAATTACTACCCATATGTTGCTGTTGCTATCTCTTAATTTGAATATCTTTCATCTTATGGCATCCAAAAACATCTGACAATCCATCTACGTTAAAATCATCTAACTCACCATTGCAATGTATTCATCTTTTCCTTGAGAATAGCTGTCTATACAGGACGAAACCCTGTTCCAGATGTCTTCTCTACCACTAACCAGATGACAGTGCTCTTCATTACTGACAAATCTGGAACTCAGAAAGGATTTCTTGCAAATTTCACTACTGGTTATAATCTTGGCATGCCTGGTGAGTAAAGTACGCAATCTGTTGGATTTAAACAGACACAATTATGCTCTAACAAAGTTAAGATTGTAGAAAAATTGATATGAAATTGGGAATGGCGAAAGCACTATGCAGCACGTCGGTCTAACCTTTGGATTATCTGATCATGGACAGCTGTTGTCACTGTAACATCATTTAAACAGAATATTAAATTTGACCAAATTCTGAACTGTCTAGAACTCTGTGCAGTGCCATTAAATTTAAGGCAAAATTTGACTCAGTATTTTCATGTTTACCATATTTTTTTCTTTTTTTTAGAAAAATAAATATATGGAAAGTTACTGACACGTATTAATTATGTTCATGCCCAATAATCAGAATAGTTCTTTGTGAGTCTTTTTGGTCCATCATGGGCTGTATTTAGGCAGATTTTGTAAAATATTTAATGTGGACCTGATAAATTAGAACAGTACACAGTAGTTATGGGCCAGATTTTGAAAGATATTTAGGTGCTTAACAGTGCAAATAGGAGATTTTCAGAAGTGCCTAGGCACCTAACTCCCACTTCAAAAGTGTCTAGGTGCCTAACTTCCATTGAAATCAATGGGAGTTAGGTGCCTATGCACTTTTGAAAATCCTATATGGTGCCTATCTATATTTTAAGGTGCCTTTAAAAATCCTGTCCTTTTTTGTTTACTGGGAATGGGCAAATAACTGCTCTTCCCAAATGTGGTTCAAAAGATTTTGGCAGTGAGCAGCAGCTGAGCTATTTTGAAAATTTGGCCCTAATTTTGGGTGCTGAACACTTAAAAATCTGATCCAAAGAAGTTTTGGAAACCTGGCCCATTGTGTATATAACGTGTATAATTGTTTTAATCAAAAAAGTGTCAAAGGCCAGATACATGTTTGTATGACTCTAACCTGGTATTATATCACTTATTTTACCAAAAGATAAAACAATGGATTCACCTTAAACAAAGGTATAAAATTTCAGCTACCGTAGCCAGAAAGGCAAAGTAAACGGAAGTAAACACGTTTGTCAATAGAATAGGCAATTTTTTTCCATTTCCTTGCTCCCTAATTCGATCTGTAAGCAATGTAATTCAAAAAAATTATATTAACTGGAGAAAACAAATGTAGCCGTATATTCTGAAGGAATGTAACGTTCTTCTGGTATGCAGTCAATTGAACTAGATTACACCTAGCTTGGTGCATGCACCCTTTCTTCCTATCCCCCTGCCCCTACGCAATATTTCTCCCCAAACAAGATTTTTTTTAAAAGTGACTCATGATTTGGGGTGCCTCCAGATTTGGGTGCCCAATTTTTTAGTTGCCTTAAAGAGGCCTGATTTATGGAAAGTGAAGAGCACCCAGTATCCAAAATCTGTAGTCACTTTTGAAAACCATGGGGTGAAGTCCTAAACCCATTGAAGTTTTCGTTCCTTTCTCACCCCTCAGATGTGTATCGTATTTAACAATAGAACACCAGTAACTACCATATAGTTGTTGCCATTTAACTTCTTTTTATAAATTAATTTAAAAAAACCCATGTGTTTCCATAACAATAAGATACCAGTGAAGAGCCCCTGCTCATTTCATAACTACATTCAGAGTTTTGTCCCTTCAGTTGGGTTGGATGATCTGTGTGATTAGTCTTACTCTGTAATTATGCTTTTGTTTCCTTCGTTGACCAAATCTTTCTGCAGAACCCTGTGGACCCAATGCTTATCAGTGTGGAAGTGGGGAATGTATACCCCTTGCTAACCTTTGCGACAAACAATGGCAGTGTAAAGATGGCTCTGATGAAGCAGAGTGTGGTAAGTGTTTGTTTTCCTCGTACCCAAAGAGCAATACGTGTATTTTCAATAATGATCATTTCTTTTATTTTTATTTATTACTTTTTATAAAGGAAATAACCATCCAAGAAAAAACAAATGTAAGAGGCAGAACCTCTGCAGCTGTAAATTGACATAGCTCCATTTATTTCAATGGAGCTGTGCCAATTTACACAAGCTGAAGGTCTGGCTTGAAGTCCGAGAGAGAGGACAAAGTGAGTCATTCTGTGACATTGCATCTAAACAGGCAAATATCCCTGTGAAAGCAGGGAGTGTCCTCAACATTTTAAGGTATAGGCTACTTAAAATACCAGGAGAATATCCTTTTTCAGTTGTATAGTTAATTCTACCACAGTAAGCAGGCAGATTTCTCTTCTAAGAAAACCTGTCTGACTACTGGTTAGTGCAAAATGATTACTGCTTGTAAACCACTGCTCCGATGCCTGACCCACAGAGCTTGCCTAGGCTCTGTCTCATACAGGTGTTGGAGCAGCATTATGACTGCTTTTCACAGCTGCTCACATGTGCAGGTTACCATGACAACAAGAGCAACAGCTGCTGTCATGCTACCATCAGTGAAGATAATTAAAAATTAACTGCACAGTACATAGTTTTATTTCATGCAAAATGGAAATAATGGCCCCCAAATGACAATTTATATGCAAAAACTATGTTAAAATCATGTTGGGTCTGGCAAAAAATGAAATTGCTATTTCTGACAAAGTTCTGTAGACCACAAATGGGAACGTTTAAGGGTAGGCTTTTAGACTCAGATACAAATTTGTTGCCTTTGGTTGGTTTAAGGAAAACTTGTAGGGCCAAGATATGACCATAGACGTGTGCTGTGTCCCATTGACTTAAACTGGAACTGTGTGCATGCATCCAAAAGCAGAGTTTGATTCTTTCCATTATTTCAATGTGTTCTTTTTGAGTGTGAGAATGTCGTTGTCGTCTTTTTTTTTTTTTTCTAATTTCCTAAAATAAACGGACCCGCAGCCTCTACCTAGAGGAAAAGCTGTGAACATAATTATGTAGCTAAGAACAGCTGGAAAAGATTTTCAACCATTTATATTGCAGATTTAAAATATGGATAAAGCAGTCCTTTCCTGCCCTGTTATTATGTACTTAGTCCCAAAGAGATGTTTTTGGCACAGTTTGCTTTAACACCTTCTACTGAGTTAGACATCTAATGCTGAGTGAGCTGTTACCAAAACAAAGCAAAAAAACCCACAAGAACTGGCCCTAACCTCAGTCTAAGCCTCAAAAAGAAGTGAAAAGTCAACTAGCCCTCATTTAGTCTCCAAAATTTCTCCTAATTTTGCTGAAACCCATTTCAAGATCTCAGCTGTTGCAATCAAGTTAAACTACCTGCCATCTTCAAATGCTCTAGTTCCTGGGGCTTCTCAAGGGTCATAGAAAAGTCAAAGTCAACATATTCTAAGGCCTCTCTCACCTAGAGAAGCTTGTTAATATACTGAACACTGAGAGTAGCAGTTGTTTGGGGTCCAGTATCAGAACTCCCTGCATCCTGTACCAACGTTACCAAAATAAGAGAATCTATTAAGAGTCATACATGAATCACGGATTACAGGGGCTTGTTGGATACGGGGGAAAGGGAATTGTTGTAGTTCATGGGAAGATAGAGAATTTCAAGGGGATATTCAAGGAGAAGAGAGGAATAGAATCAAAAGGAAAGCAGAAAGATCTGATTGAGACAGAAGAGAGGGAAAGGGAGCTCTCCCAGTGCAGATACCTCCAATGTTTTCTGGGCTTATCCAAGCTTCCTGACATTTTAGGTTTGCCAGTCACTAGTTACTATACATCATCGCTGCCTTGTAATGATATATTTCACCAATATGAATACCAGAAGGTTCATACTTATACTAATTGCATACTAAAGAGGACATTCTCAAAGCTCTGCTGTGTGATGTTTTAGATACAGCCAGTCAGGAATATTTAGCAGATCTTTTTTTTTTTTAATGGAAAATGCGGTTTCTACATAATCAGAAATTTTCACAGGAAAATGTTGATTTTGTGTGGGGGGGAAATGTTGATTTTTCCATTGGGAAAATTGAAATGTAATGGTTAATTTCAGGTCAGGCTGACAATAATTTTCATCTGCCTGAGCTTCAGCAGTGCTTGACCAGAGTCATAGTTTGGAGTCTTCATGCTGTCCTTCTCCACTGGGGCAGGGCTGCTTAATCGGATTACAGCTCCTGTGAGCCTCCACAGCAGCCCATGGAGATGCAGTTTAATGGTGAACAAAACCAAAATGAAGCATTTCAACATTTGAATATTTTAACTTTTTGCTCTGTGAAAAAATTTGACATTTCAACTTTTAGTCCCAATTAACAATGAAAGCAAATGTTAAAATATCAGAATTTCTCACGGGATGAAAATTCCAATTTTCAGTCAGCTCTGGTTTTAACTTAATCGCCAATTGGTTTTAGTGAAAATTGGGTAGCTAACTAGTTTGAAAAAGAGGATAATACTGGCCAGGAAGGGGCCTTGGATAGATTGTTGGAGCATTTGCTGCTTCAGCACATCAACTCAATAGCTTCCATTAACAAGATTCCTGAGATCCCCTGGCTGTAAACTAAAACTCTCTCCCATCTCAGAAATGCCAGAGGAAGTGGCAGTAGCATGCCTGCCTCCTGTTGGGTTGTATCACCTCTGGGGCAAAGGGTTCCTCATAGCTGCTAGGCTGTGTAATTTACACTTCCCTCTGCCAGCACCAGTGAATCTGTCTGTCTGTTATATTTCTAGTATTATAAGCCTAGCTGCCAATCCATATGCCTGTTTTTGTCCACAGTGCGTCTGTTTAATGGTTCTCTAAGCATCAATGGATTGCTACAGTTCAGGATTGAGAATAATTGGTATATAGCATGTGCAGATTACTGGAGTGAGCAGATTTCAAATGAAGTTTGTCAACTGCTAGGACTAGGGTAAGTAATGTTATTTATTGTCTTTGTCAGCATCTCATTTACACATCTATTGCATATGGAACATGTTTTTGCTTCTCTACCTGGTTTGAACAACTTCAGGATTGTCCAGAAAAGGAAGCATGCACTTATCTGTGGAGAATGACATTGTTTTGAGATTTGGAAAATATATATTAAAAAGATTACCCTTTGGAGTTCCAGGTTTTAGCTGGATATAAAACACTGGAAAAACTAAAATACTGCCAGAGAGACTGTCTTCAAGTTGTCTTTTTCTCACCTCACCAAAACCAGGAAATCCAGAAATCTCATGAGAATAACTTTTTTTCCATGAGATTTCGAGCTTGATACCCAAATCTCTGTGGTATGGAAAATCTCTAACTGTTATATATAGCACTTCCTTGAAATTAACCTCCTGAGGCTTGATCATTCCAATATTCTTTATTGCAGCTGTCAAAAAAGTTTCAGAGTAACAGCCGTGTTAGTCTGTATCTGCAAAAAGAACAGGAGTACTTGTGGCACCTTAGAGACTAACACATTTATTTGAGCATAAGCTTTCGTGGACTACAGCCCACTTCATCAGATGCATAGAATGGAACATATAGTAAGAAGATGTATATACATACAGAGAACATGAAAAAGTGGAAGTAGCCATATCAACTATAAAAGGCTAATTAATTAAGATGAACTATTATCATCAGGAGAAAAAGAAAGCTTTTGTAGTGATAATCAAGATGGCCCATTTTGGACAGTTGACAAGAAGGTGTGAGGAAACTTAACATGGGGAAATAGATTCAATATGTGTAATGACCCAGCCACTCCCAGTCTCTATTCAAACCCAAGTTAATGGTATCTAGTTTGCATATTAATTCAAGCTCAGCAGTTTCTCATTGGAGTCTGTTTTTGAAGCTTTTCTGTTGCAAAATTGCCACCTTTAAGTTTGTTACTGAGTGACCAGAGAGGTTGAAGTGTTCTCCTACTGGTTTTTGAATGTTATGATTCCTGATGTCAGATGTGTCCATTTATTCTTTTGGCCAAACCGGACAGTCTCTACCCAAAAGAATAAATGGACACAAATCTGACATGAGGAGTTATAACATTCAAAAACTAATAGGAGAACTAGACTGGACAAAGTGCTACTGCTGTCAGCTAATTAAGTCACTTATTTAGCTCAGTTAGTAGTGGTCTGTGTTTTATTCTGAAAGTCCTAGGCATAATTCTGAGTTCTGCTTTCACCTCACATGGGGTCGATATATAAGTAATGCATAAAAATTAATTATGGACTTCAATGTGTGGCTCTGATTTAGTGCTTTGAAAATATTGATTAAGCCTCACAAAACATCTGTTTTACTTATTTTACAGAGGAAGAAATATAGGTTATGTGACTTGCCTACGTTCACATACCAAGCCAGTAGCAGAGCTGGGAACCCAGGTCTCTACCCGATTCTCAATCATCCTCCTTAGCCATTAGACATACTTCTTCTGAGAGTTCTGTCTGCTTTATAAACGAGACAAAGGCCATTTCAGTCTTTTATTCCTCAGTATGATAGAACTGGCAGCATAATAAGAAATGATAAGTATTGTTGGGATATACCTTTTAATCAGTGTTAGTTCTATGGACTCATTCAAATAAAATAACAAACCTTAATAAGTTAGTGAGGAGGAGTGGTGAAGATATTCCAAGTAACAGTCACCTGTGTTCTTCTCTGTAGAAATCTTAATCCATGCTCCCTGCCTTGGTAAGGTGAAATTTGAGCTACCATTGAGTGGGGGCCTCTTCCTGGGCTCCAAGTGGTGGAAGGTCCTGTCATTGTATCCTGTTCCCTACCTCTGCAGGTTCCGCTGTTATCTTCTGCGACTAAGGGATGGACAAAATATTAGGCCCCATTATCAAAATATTGGCTCTTCATCCTCCTTACTTCCCAAGAGCTATCACAGGACCCCAATAACTCCAGTGTCCATTTGTAATATACCAGTGTTCTGTGGAATAATGGCCCATCTTACTGTGCTCCTTTATGGTTATTTGGATATGTAATGGTAGCTCTACAGTGGTTCTCAAAGCCAGTCCGCCGCTTGTTCAGGGAAAGCCCCTGGCGGGCCAAGCCAGTTTGTTTACCTGCCGCGTCCGCCGGTTGAGGTGATCGCGGCTCCCACTGGCCGCGATTCGCCGCTCCAGACCAATGGGGGCTGCAGGAAGCGGTGTGGGCTGAGGGATGTGCTGGCTGCCACTTCCTGCCGCCCCGATTGGCCTGGAGCGGTGAACCGCAGCCAGTGGGAGGCGCGATCGGCCGAACCTGTAGATGCAGCAAGTAAAAAAAACCAGCCTGGCCCGCCAGGGGCTTTCCCTGAACAAGTGGTGGACTGGCTTTGAGAACCACTGCTTTAGAACATTTTAAAACAGATCATATTTGATTGAGGTCCAAGGCCAAATTCTTTGCCAATGTAAATCCATTGACTTCATTGTGCAAGCAGAAAATTTGGCCTTTAGTCTGCTGGGAAATAGCTTATACATTCTAAATATAAAGACATATTGAAATTTTAGGATTTGTAAAAAAATGTGAACATTTATTCTACTTTGATCAGCTATAGAGCTGTTTAAAAAGTCAAAATTGGAAATTGTAATGAAAAAGTGAAGAATTTTTCATGAAAACTTGTACTGTGACCTGACCAGCTCTAAAAATATCTAATTTTGCACTTTTTTTAAAAAATGCACCCTATGGCTAGAGAGGTTTTGCAAAAAACACTGTTTTTGGGGGGGGGCATCCACAGAAACACCAATAATGTAGTTTATGTCAGTGGTTCTCAAAGCAGGTCAGCTGCTTGTTCAGGGAAAGCCCCTGGTGGGCCAGACTGGTTTGTTTCCCTGACGTGTCCAAAGGTTCGGCCGATCACAGCTCCCATTGGCCACGGTCCGCCGCTCCAGGCCAATGGGGGCTGCGGGAAAAGCAGCCAGCACATCCCTCGGCCCGCGCCGCTTCCCACAGCCCCCATTGGCCTGGAGCGGCAAACTTGCAGACGCGGCAGGTAAACAAACTGGCCCAGCCCACCAGGGGCTTTCCCTGAACAAGCGGCAGACCGGCTTTGAGAACCACTGGTTTATGTGATCTGGCTCTGGCTGTCGCTTGGCAGAAGTGAACAAGAAAAGCAGTGCTAATTTCAGCTACGTTAGAAAAACTGGGAGTAAGGGATAATTACCTACATGGAAGAAGGCAGTCAGTAGGGAAATAAAATACTTATTTGTAAATGTTGAAAGGGATATTGTAAAGAAGGGGACATATAAAAATGTAAACTCAATAGCGCAGTGGGGAGGGAAGAGAGGAGCCAGCAGCAGCTTCTCTTCTAAAGCAGGAACATCTTTTAAAAGAGTAAGCTTCAGCAATCAAGGTCCACAGGGAAACTTGGTGTCTGCCCACATCAACGTATTGCCTGAAGGAAAAAGACCAACCACCGATGAAAATAGAAAAGTCTGGCCTTCCCACAGTGGCAAAGAGGAGTAAGTCAGAGGACTGAGTGTTCTTACATTCAACTCCCTTGATAGTGACCTGAGGACAGATTTTGTCTGGCATTAAACTTACAAGGGAAAAGAAGTTGAGCTCTTTCTTATCCCTGTATGTGTGACTTAATTAACTTCCTCAGTTATCCTCGCTGCTTGAGAAGTTAGAAGATGGTCTCCTGAACTCTGTTCTTACTCTTTAAAGAGACCTACTGTAGCATAGTAAACTGAACTTGGATAAGCTCTGACCTCCCCATCAAAGCTGTGTGTGGGTCCTGCTGTTGGGCAAATACTTCAGTAAAGTAGGCTGGACAGATTGAATAATAAAATCAAAGAAATTGGAGATGTATAAGACCTATTAGGTCATTTTGTCCATCCTCCTGCAAGTGCCAGATTGCTCCCTTCAGTATATTTTCTATTACTTTGTCCAGTCTAGTTTTATGACAAAAGAGTATTCCCCCACTATTCCACAGTCTATCATAATTCATGGCCTATGTTCTCCTTTTCTTAATTTCATCCAAGAAGAGGATCTGTTCAGTGCTGCTGCCATAAAATGGGGACACAAACAAAATTTGGCCCATCACCTATAGCCCAGTGACTCTAAAATTACACATGACTTAAATCAGTAGGATGTGAGATTCCCTGTGTGATAAGATCCTGAAGGCATTGCTTTTTTAAACTTTCACCATTTACAGTGCAGTTTTATGTGCCATATTTTAGCATCATTTACACTAGGAGCAATTCTAGTGACATCACTGGTGCATCACTGAATAACCAGCACTATTTCTTGCAGCAGGCTGGTTTTCAGTGGATGTCACTCATCCAACTATTAAGTGAAATCTTAGCTTGTGAGATCTGACAAGAGTACAGCCTAAAGCTCCTTTGTGATAAATAAGCAAACTACAAAAATCAACCTAATCAGGAGCCCTTCAAGAAAATATTCAGGGTCTTATTTTTCATCATTAGCTGAGGAAATGTGTGGTGTTTTTGCCTGAACAATCACTGCATTTGTGTACACATCAGGTATTGATGCATGCAAATATAATAACTGTATATGCATATTAGGCATGCAGTTTCACAGCAAACTTATCTTAAAACAAATCCCATCATGTTAAGATTCTTATGTTAGTTCTTCGAATAGCGCCTCTGCAGATGCTCCACTTCAGTGCGCTTGCGCCCTGTCCCTTTGAGCAGAGATTTTTGGTAGACATGACAATTTGGTCCACTCATGCACCCCACACATCCTCATGCCCCACACAGACGAACAGCCCTCAGTTCCTTCTCAACCACCTTTGGCCCAAGATGGAGTCAACTGCGTGTCTGTTCTCTAATATTTAGCTTTTTCTCAGATAGTTACCTTATAATTCCTTACCTTACAGTGTTATAGTTGCTAGTTGTTCCTTTTTGTTTTTTTTTTCTTTTCTTTTCTTTCTTAAAAAAAATCTTTATTCATAGAGATAGTTACGTAGTTAGGAGATTTTCCCTTCTAGGGGTTAAATTTTCATTAGTTTGGCTCAAGAATGCCTGGAATTTTCCCAGGATTCAAGAGGTGCCTCTCCTGTCGTGAGGTTATTCCAATAAGTGACAGACTTTCCTAGTACCTCTGCTGTCTCATACCCCCAACAAGTGCAAGATCTGCACTTCCTTCAAGGGAAAATCCCCCCAAAACAGAGAAATTAAGTTTAAACTCCTTATGATGGAGCAAGATTTACATCCAGCTTCAGATTTGGGAGAGAGCCCCCCTTGTACAGAGATCTCCCAGTACAACTAGTGCCCCATCCGCATCGATATCTCAGTCACCAGAGACCAGCAGAGAAGTAGGCAGTACAATGACACCAAGTACATTTATGGTGCCGAAGTCCTCATCTACATCTGCCTCTAAGCAAAAGTATGTGATGAGGAAATCTCCAAGAAGTTAGTCACCAGCTCACAAGAAGACTACAGAGACCTCAGGTCCTAAGAGGTGTCTGTGCAGGATATGAGTGAGGTCAGTACATCAAAGGCAAAAAGGAGTCAGTCATCTAAGACAGACTCAGTACAGAGTTCAGTACAGAGGTACCCATACCTAGAGCAGCAGAGATAGGCTTGAAAAGACCAAGCCCATCCCTGAACAACACTCATTACCAATAACTAGAAAGACTGCTCACCTATCTATGATACCAAGGGAATCCCATACCAAGTGCTTGGTGCCAGCTGCATTGGTACTAAAGCCATCATCCACAGGTTCCCACTTGTCCCAATCCTTGATACTGTCAGTACTGCAAGAATTCAGATCCCTAGGGACCTGATAATATCTTCTGAGCCAGAGTCTCCACTGTTAATAAGTGCAGGGAGTTTGGGGAGCCCTGTAAGATAGGGATGTGCCATTTTCCCCATTTTAAAGGTGGGGAACTAAGACAACTTGCCCAGGGATACACAGAAGTCTGTGCAAAAGCAGGAAATTGTACCAGGATCTCCCAAGCCCCCAGACCTTCCTTTTTTTTTTTTAAACTGTAAGCATTTAATCACAGTTTGGGAAACTTCCAATGGACTGATTTCATCAATTGAGGTTCCAATATTAAATCCCAAATCCAGACTTTAAGATTCAGCCCATTATGTTGATAAATTAAATCATACAAGAAAGGAGTTTGGATTAACAAAGGTAAGAGCGGACATATTTGTAAATGTGTATGGCTTTTTCCTTCATTTTAAATCATATTTTTTCTCTGTTGTTTCCAACTGCTGATCAGTACTTGACAGAACAATAAAAGAATCTCATCAGAACAGTTCCCTGAAACCTTTCAGGGAGCACATGGCCTGCATCATCATGTGTATGTTCTCTTGCATAATGGAGATAATAATGCTGTACAACTGAAATCCTGGCTCTACTGAATGAAATAAAAGTTATTACAATAATAGCTTTCCAATAAAGACATTTGATTTCATCTTTACTGAAAAGGAAGAAAGAATAGAGAAGACATTTCATTGATTTTTAATGAGGTGGTATTTTATTCAACAGATTACAATCCAGTACATGTTCTTGGGATTTGCAGTTTTATGTGTTCCAACAAAATAATCTAAGAAACCTTTAGTCAACTAACTTGCTGTAATTTGATAAATCAAGAGAAACTCTTGAGGGTTAACTCAGAGAAGCACTTTAAACTTGCTTTCAGGAAGTGAGGGGGCTATTATCTTGAGGAGGTGTCAAAGACTAGAGAAAAATTGAGAGAAATCCAGAACAGTAATCCAGACAGCATAGCACTAGTCAAATAGAGGAGCAAGAGGGAGAAATAGTTAGTTCTACCTTGGCTGAAAAAAGATCAAGAAATGTAGGAGAAGAAAAGCACTGAGTAGATAGTCAGAGGTCAGTGGGAGCTTTGACTTGAGTTAGAAAGATTGCAGGGTTTTGCCCTATTACAAGATCTCTTTTAACCAATCAAATTTAAAATGTGTATTAAATTAAAGGATCATGGTATGAGGCACTGCCATCTCACACCTAGGGTGGCTGCAAACTCATTCTAGACCAAGAGGCCTGCACCAAAGTCTGTTTGTGCTCTATCCTGGCCAGAAAGCCAGAGCCCCTTATAAACTGTAACGTGCAGTCTGCCCAGTGGCGGCTCTATGTTTTTTGCCGCCCCAAGCACGGCAGTCAGGCGGCCTTTGGCAGCACCCCTGTGGGCAGTCCGCTGGTCACGCGGATTCGGCGGCGTTTCTGCGGGTGATCTGCCAGTCCCGCGCCTTCGGCGTACCCACCGCCAAATTCCCACTACAGCCACGGGACTGACAGACCTCCCGCAGGCATGCCCCCCCACGGCTTGCCGCCCCAGGCACGCGCTTGCTGCGCTGGTACCTGGAGCCGCCCCTGAGTCTGGCCCTGCCAGGAGGCTGTGGGCTAAAGACTGTTTGTGCTTTGCCCTTCTCAGACGGCAAGAGCTTCCCCCATAGACTCCTGATTATTGTCTTCCTGTAGTGAGGCAGAGTGGCCTCCCTCGCCACTCAAGAGTGAGGGATCACTACAATTGGTGGAGAATTTAGTCATCGTCCCACCCGTGAAACAAGGGGACAAGCCTAGAGAAGCAGCATATCAAATCCCCCCCATCTGTCAGATGATAGAACGGTGAACCTTCCCAACCAGGAAGGCTGGAGGTCAAGAAGCTCACCAAGTGCCAACAGCAGAGACATACAGTGCAGCTTGTGCAGCAGCAGCAATGCCTGCAACAGCTCAGGAACCAGCAACAGCAACTCATTCAAGAGCTGGGGGGCCAACACTACCACAAAGAATGGCAGTGCTTGCAGCAGCTGGCCGTGTTGATACCAATACCCAGCAGCTCCAATCCTGGGGGAGCAGTGACCCCGAATATCCCCATGGTGCCTTTGAGCCTGACAAATATGGGTCCCAGAGGTGACCTGGAGGCCTTCCTCAGTTTCAGCTGAGTCTGGACCGGGGAATCTTGGGCATGTAAGCAGCCCCCGGGACCAAGTGACGACCCTGTTAGATATGGACGGAATTTGGATCTCCACCCTCGTCAACTCTTGTTGTGGACAGACTCTGGTATGTCAGGACCTTGTCAAGCCCCCAGAACCATAGTTGGGGGTCATTTTGCTTCAGTGTATCATGGGGATGTGAAGCCTTACCCTCAGGCCTGGATCACCTTGACTGTGGGGGGGGATACAAGGATTATGACAGTGGGCCTGGCACCAAGGCTGGCCTAGCCCCGCATCTTAGGTCAAGACTGGAGCAGCTTCTTGGAGGTCCTGCACACCGTGAGCCTCAAGTCCTAAGAACCCCAGGGTGTCTTTGAGGGAGAAGTCCTGGAAGGGACAGAATGAGCACCCAGAAACCTCAACCCAAGCAACCAGCAATACCTCAAGGCTGACCAGGACCTTCCTGATGAAGAGGGTGATCATGGGCCTCTCGCTCATGGTGAACCCCCTGGTTTAGGCTCAGACTTTAACCGTGACTAGTGGGAGGACCCCACCCTTGGACAGGCCTATGAACAGTTGACTCATGTTGATGGAAAAACCATGGAACACTGCTCACCCCAAGGCAATGCAGTATCCCCATTTCTAGTTGACGGGCAACTGCCTCTAGTGAGTTGATAGTGACTCCGGGACCCAGGATATCCAGACCCAGCTGGTAGTCCCTCAATGCCAGTGATGGGCCATCTTGCAGCTTGCCCACACCATTCCCGTGACGGGACATCTGGGGCATGAGAAGACCTTAGCCCAGATCCTGACATGGTTCTTCTGGCCCAGGATACACCAGGAGGTAAAGGATTTTTGTGACTTCTGTCCAGAGTGTCAACTCACAGCCCCGCGAGGGATACTGAAGGCTTCCCTTGTCCCCCTGCCGGTGATCGACTCCCCCTTCAAGAGAGTCGCAATGGACCTGGTAGGACCCCTCCTGAAGAAAGTCATGGGGTTCCAATATTTCCTGACCATTCTCAACTACACCACTCAGTTCCTAGAGGCGATCCCCCTCCAGAATGTCACGGTGAAAACTGGCTGCATAGCTCTTTAGAATCTTTCCCCGGGTGTCTCTCCCCAAGGAAGTCCTGATAGACCAAGGTACCAATTTCACCTCATAACACTTCCAACAGGTCTGTGGCCTGTTACGAATAAAAAAAAAAAAGCTACAAATGTCCATTTATCACCCACTGACTGATGGGTTAGTAGGACAGTTTAATTGAGCCCTTAAAGAGATGATGTTGAAGTTTCCGCCAGAAAATCTTTGCCACTGGAACCAGCTTATCCCTCCCCTATTACCTGCCATTAGAGAAGTTCCCCCGTCCTCAAGAAAACTGAAGATGTCAGGGAGGTTGCACAGAGTATAAATCAGCGCAGAATTGTGACTCAGTGTATTTTTGGTATACTTCATTATTATGTTCCTACAAATGCCTGTGAGGCCAAGTAACTGCTAGGATGGAATTTTTCAAGTACATGAATGTGTCATTACAGTAAAACAATCTGAAACAATGCTACTGTACTGAAAATTGGGGGTGTAATAAAAGGTGTATTCCCTTTCCAGATTGCTTTTTAAGCAAGCTGGTTTGAATGGACTTGTAACTAGGAACAGACCTATGTTACTAAGATTACATCTTGAATTGAATCCAGAGTTAACCTTCTCCCAAAGGTTGGGGGTTTAGTTTTTACAGCCCAATGCTCTATTCTGTTATACCACTTTTACACTAGCCTGGCTCCGTTAAATTCAATAAAGTGCAACTGCCATGGAACTGATGTGACAGTGGAGAATCACACCCACTGGGTTCTGGTTCAGCTATTAAAGAACCTGGCTCAGGACACACAAGTTCAGATCAGAATTTACCATCAGTTTTGGGGGAGTTGAATTTCATATCCGGAGTTATAGTTCTCTCCCAACTGCATACATAAAGTACTGTAGAATTGCTTCACCACTGCCTTGCATCTGTGTAGCCACTTATCTCAATGCAAAGTGAATGTAAGATGCTCCCATATTAGAATGGTAGTATATTATCCTGACATGGCACAGATGTAATAATTACACAAAGTGTGAGTCAATGGAGAATAAATGCACTGCTTTTCTACTCAGCTGACATTCTCAAGCTGGCTAGGTTTTTGTATGCTATTCTGTAGTCTGGTTTAAAAACATTGGGGTTTTTTTAGAAAAAAAATTCTAACAACCAAGACATACACACTAGCCTCCAAGTAACTGAACAATCATCAGTTACTTGATCTTTCCATTCCTGTCCCTCTGAGTTGTTCTCTTCCATTCTTAATTTAGAGCTAGGCTTTGCCATTTTCACATTAAGTAATATCTTATTTCACAAATAGCTCTATCAAGTCCTTTGACTTTAAATTCTTCTAGATAGAGAATTCACCTCTATTTGTTCTGTACTGTTATTTCCCCCTAAAATACAGAACTGTGCTACACACGTTTCAATTGACTATTGTTGGACACTGCATAATAAAATTTAACTCTATTTTTTAAAAATGGCAGTGCAAGACTTTTGAGTAGTGGCATTGAAAAACAGAAATCTGATAACTCACTGTCATTAAAATCATTAATCTAGACCTTTCATTGCTATTCAGGCATCTTAAATGAAATATTTCAAGAAGTGTGTGTCAGAGTGAAGGTAGTACCTGGTTTTTGTGGGAGGTTTTTTTGGTGTTTGTTTCTGTTCTCTCTCCTTTAGATTTCAAACCTCAAAAATCTTTGAATAAATACCCACTATTCTCGGAACCAGTACTACCAGACATAATCTTTTTTAAATTTTTATTCAGTCAGAGAAACACAGTGAGTATCTTAAAAATGTCTCACTTTTTTTTCCTCCTCCTAGAAATATGAATACATCATCAGCGATGTTATCCACTGGAAATGGGCCATTTGTAAAAATCACCAAAGCAGCTAACCAGAGCCTAATACTTACACCAAGGTAGGCATCAATGCATCTTTCTCCCATTAAGGATCAAATTGATCATAGTGGTAAATAAAAATATAATAATAAATGTCTTGTTCTACTTTACTTGAGAGCCAGTGTGGTCTAGTATATAAGGCACTGCTCTGAAAGCCAGGAGACCTAGATTCTATTCCGTCTCTGTCACTGACTTTCTGTGTGACCTTGGGCAAGTCATTGCATGTCTCTGTTTCCCCTGCCATGTGTTGTGTATTGTAAGCTTTTGGGGCAGGGACTTTATGTGTTTGTCTATTACAATCTTGTTAGGGAGTCTAGGTGCTACTGTGGTTTCAATAATAAATAGTACTATTCTTGCATAGCATTTTGTATCCATAGAGCTCAAAGTTTTTACATTAAGTATCATTAACCCCATTTTACAGATGGAAAATAAGGGGTCCAGAGAAGTGAGGTGACTTGGCCAATGTCATCGCTCAGGTTGATGGCAAGAATAGAAGAACCCAGATCTCTTAAGTCCCAGTCCAGTGTTCTATCTTGTAGCCCACACTGCTTCTCATATTAAATATAAAATGAGAGGAAAATACTGAAAACAGGTAGTTTGGGACAAAATCCATAACAAGAACAGAGATCAATACAAATGTAATAGCCAGCTAGAAAAAAAAAAAAAGTCCTCCTCTTCCTGGTTGGATATGTTTTAAGGCAAGTGGTAGTAACCAAAATAAAATGAGGCCTGTATAGTTCTTCTGGCTTTGTCTCCATATCTTTCTCATGGAAATCAGCTCGTTAAGTGAAGAGCTGTTCAGAACCATATCCTACCCCTAATCTGTTTTACCCTATATTATATCTGATGTGACTTTGAAGGATTCCTATGAGTTTGGAATAATTGGGAGCTTTTCTTGACTATAGACCCTGAATTTAATAGTTGCAAAGAATTATGTTCACAAGAGGTGCAGTGCTTTAGGCACACCTATAAAAGGAGAGGTACTTGCCATTAACTAGCAAGACAGTTTACACTTCAGTTAAAGCAGTGCCTTAAAGGAGTAAGAAAGCTTAGTAGTCCTATCACATTAACAGTTACATTTTCCTGGAACCTTGATAGATGCGCTGACACAGAAAATCACCATATAATTGCTCAGTTGCTTAGACTGGATTGAAGATGGGATGCATCAATAGTCTTGTAGGCTTCACTTATGAGCCATATTGTACAATAGTAAAGCTATAGAGAATATTTAATTTGCTGCAGAGTTTTCTTTTTCCCTGCTGGAAGCTGATTGATACATTTTCTGTTCTAATTCTATTCTGTTAATACCAAATATTTATCAGTCTCACTGGTGGTGGAAGAAAAACCATCTTAGAGTAATGGAGGATCATTAAAAGCTATTTTTCTTTTTTTAATAAAATGTACGTCTAAACAAGCATTGCCATGAGAGATCTTAAAGAGCAGCCTATGATTTAAAGGTGTCTTCTATTACTATCAGTTAAACACTAAAGAATGAGGAGAGCAAGAGGAAAAGGAAGACGACCATTCATCTTAACTGCATTCCTACTGCAGAAAGAGATTTCTTTTCTGTTTATCATCTGGACTCCTGATAAGGGTCACTTTTATTGTGATACCATTATACCTTCATGTAGTTTCACAGAAGTTGTAATGTTACAGAATGAGAGGAGGATTAAAGTGTTTTTCTTTTAGTAAAATAAACTAATAATAATAATAGTCAATTGATAATCAATACATGAAGGCCAGATCCCACACTGCATTTAGTCCTTACTCAGTCAAAACTCCCTTTGAAGGTCACCGGAGTTTTGACTGATTAAGAATAGTAAAATGTGACCCAGAGATGAAACCACTGTTCATATCTTGGACACACAGGGAACTTATTTACTGACAGAAGGATAACATTTGCATTGGACCAGATCCTAGCCCTAGAAGCATTGGTGGGGCTATGCACTAAGCAACTCTGTGGCATGGCAGACTCCACAGCCAGAGACAGATTAGGGCCAGAGCAAGTGGGGGCCCCTCTCCACCCCATTCCTCCTGCAGTCTCCTCCTCGGTGCTCCTGCCAGGGAAATGGGGTTGGGGCAGGGGGGCTTGTCCCACCCCACCCCCTGGAACTCCTGGCGGGGAGTGGGGTCAGGGGTGGGGGCTTCCTCCACAGCCCAGCTGGAGCACCAGGAGGGCAAGAGAAGCAGTGCAAGCCCCTGCGCCCCGTCCCCACTCCCCAGCAGGAGTGCCAGACAGGCAGATCAGGTCGGGGCACAAGGGCACCTATTTTTTGGGGGGCCCCCAATTGGCCAGGGCCCCTGGACATGGGCCCTGTTGTCCAAGTGGCTAATCCGCCACTGTCCACAGCAAGAAATATTTCTGCTAAGAGCAACTGGGAAGGAGAATATTCACGCAGCCATCAAAGTCATCCAGCCCAACTCCATATATAGTGACACAAGTGGGCCTTTTGGGAGTAACACAGGGGAAGCAGTCAGCACGCACCAGGCCTTCCTGACATTTCAATGGGAGAGGAGGGGGATTAGAACTGGGTAAATAATTGATTTTTCTGGTTCATTGGCAGTTCTGAAACAATTTTGGTTCGAATCAAACCAAGATCAAAAATTCTGAAAAAATTTGGCAAATTGAAAAAGTCAAGAGAAATTTCATTGTGTCAAACAGAACATTTCATTTGACCAAAAATAAAATGTATTTCCTTTGCAGATGCTTTTAAAAATAATAGCAAAGGAAATAAAGAGTTAAATTCACCAAATGTGGGCATGAGGGGAAGGGAAAGAGGTAGTACTGTCTATCTTCTAACCTTTATCCCAGTGATTAGGGCGCTCATGCAGGAGACTCTGGTTCAGTTCCACTCTCTGCTAGATGTAGAAAAGGGATTTGAACACAGGTGTCCATCATTGCAGGAGTGTACCCTAGCCGCTGGACTATAGGGTATGCTGCTGTTGGGGGTGTTTCACTCTCTCCTATTGAAACTGTTCTAGTGGTTAGGGCAATTTTCTGCAATATGGGAGACCCAAGTTCAAATCCCTTCTCCACATCAGGTACAGGGGACAACTGGACTCAGCTGAATGCCCTAAACACTAAAGTTTAGGCTAAAGTTATTAGGGTGGTGGCACCGGCTTCTCTTCTGTTCATTTTGCAAATCGCACCTAATCCCAAATCATTGTTTTGGTCAAAAGCATTTGGCAAATTTGTTCCAAATTCAGGAATATTTTCAGGCTGGTCCAAACTGCATGTTTTGGCTAATAAACTATTCAACTGAAAATTTTCATCCAGCTCTAAGGGGAATGGATCCTCCTCCGCTACCCAGCTGGCAGCCATAGGAATGACAAATGGGGATGAACAACCCAGAACCAATCTCCAGACTGACAGCTCCAACATGAAGTAAAGGTGGAGGCTCGCCAGTTTGAAGTCCCTCTGGTCATGGCAATCAGGGGGTGTCAGCAGTGTAAGAAATACCCCAGTGAGTTGCTACTCCTACACATAGCTCCCTGCTGTAGATTAAAGAGTAGGAGATGCTAGATGTTGTGTCACCATCACAGAAGGAATGGGCCCTGTCCAGATAAGCTAACGTTCTATCCCACCTCCTGCTGAACCTGCATTAGGAGTGGGCTGCATTAGTTCCGGCACCCTCTGCAGCTCCATGGAATCCATGTAAGGCAGTTTGGTGGAGATGGAGCTCATTTGCAAGTTACCAGTTACTGTGCAATCCTGCTGGAAGCAGCTGTGTTCCCTGCCCTACCCCTTTCTGTACCAGCTTATTCATCCTCCCTGCCAGATGGCCCAATGCACAGCTGGTTTATATGGGCTTATGCGTTTTCAATGGGAGTTTGAGTAAAGACTGAAGAATTTGGCTTCAATGGTGTAAACTACATCCTTGGAGTTATATGTAAGACTGAAAATAGGAGATATTTGCAATGTGAAAACTATACAGTGATTCTGGATTACAATATGAGAGTATATGTTATTGTATAATAGGGAAATGTTGATAGTTACATTTATATAATCATGCTATATTACTCTGTATACATTTAAAAAACAAACTATGTATTAAACTAGTCCTCTGTTGATATTCTTTCCTGGTATATTTTTGTATATATCAGATTTAATTGGGGGCACAGGCACTGTCCCCAGTGCTTGGATTCATTACGAGCTATGAAGATAATCTTAGAACCTCTGGATGTCGGAAATGCTTGAGTAGTTTTGATCTGTGGCCTTGTGCTCTTCAGGCTTCTGGCTTTATTTTTCTTCTAAATAATTCCTAAGCCTTTATATGTGTCTATATATATTCTACAGTGCAATGTTATCTCCATGAAAGCTACACTGATATCAGACTTTATATTTTTAATTCTTTGGTTACACTGATATCTAGTGGCAAGTTCCTGAATACACCTAAGAAGGCAGCAAAAAAAATCCATATTGAATTCAGATTATATTGGATTCAGAATTTTAGTAGATGACATTTCTCCCCTAAAGATTAGGCTATTTTAATTTCTATAATATGCTGTTTTTAATCAAATGTCCAGCAAAGGAGAATTTATATGTGTGATATCCATATTGTATATTATAATTGAAACTTACATTTAAGCATTGGGTAGTACAGCTAAATTACTGCACATTAACACCGTGGTTTTCCTTTAGAAAAAGGAAACTTGATGTACAGAAGAAGTTTTGTAATGATGCTAAACTGCACTTAAACATACTAATGTAATGTCACCTGGCCTGCAGATACCTGTATTTTTAACAACTGTGCTTTCATTCTAGCAAACAGTGTCTCAGTAATCTGGTGATTCATCTGCAATGCAACAATAAACGTAAGTAAATATTTCATAAGAAACTTCCACTTTAAAAATCAAATTGTTGGCTCCATAAACTTCATGTATATTGTTTGAAAGATTTTGGCAGTGAAATAAACTGTATTTTCATATAAACAATGAAGCAGGAACATTTATAATCTTCAGTTGTTTTTAGACTTAAACATACAATGGGTGCAAACAAAAAGAGGATATCCACACCACACCCCCGCCCCCAAACTCTAGGAAAGATCAGATCCAGTTCCAGACTGGAACTTTGTATCTTGGGCACATCTTGAAATATGGCATAAATTAATTTCAGACTTCCCCTCCCCTTTCTAATTCTAGCTTGTGGAAAACGACTCATAACTCAGGAGATCGGTGCAAAGATTGTAGGTGGAAGTGATGCCAAAGAAGGAGCTTGGCCTTGGGTAGTCTTGCTGCTTTTTAATGAAAAACCTACATGTGGAGCTTCCCTCATCAGTGCTGAATGGCTGGTCTCAGCAGCGCACTGTGTATATGGGTAATGTTTACTTTCTCCTTAATACATAGACCATGATGACCCTCCCAAAATGTACATGTACCCTGATGAGAAGATGCTCATTCATAAAGCTGGGTTACAGAATGGCCCTGACCTATCAATCGGCTATGCATGTCTACACTGCGATAAAAGACCTGCGGCATGGCCACTGCTGGCCCTGGTCTGCTCACTTGGGCTCAGGCTGCGGGGCTATGAAATTTCTGTGTAGGCATTCAGCCTTGAGCTGTAGCACAGACTCTGAGACCCTGCAAGGGGAGAAGGTCTCAGAGCCCAGGCTCCAGCCCAAGCCTGAAAGCCTGCACTGAATTTTTTAGACCTTCAACCTGAGCCCTGCTGAGATGGGCTCTTTGTGACTTGGTACTACAGATTTTTTTATTGTAGTGTGGACAGACCCATAGAGTCCCATTGAAGTCAGTGGGAACCACATATTCACAGGGATCTCCCTTTATGGATCCTATGAAAGGGAATAGATGTGGTTGCCTTCCATAGCAGGGGACTGAACTCATTGACCCAGGAGGTATGTTCCAATCCTATATTTTTCTGTTCTGATGAATCTGACTGCAGAATTGAGGCTTACATTTATGCTTTTAATAATATTCTTTTTTATTATTATTGCCTCAGTAAAATGACTTTTCCGTGCTAGAATAATGTTTTGCCAAATTAGTTGTTTATTTTCAAAGTTGAAAAAGAATTATTTAGTGCTCCAAAGGCCCATCAGATAAATGATTCAGAGTAGGTACTTGAAAATCATACCCAATAACAAAACTGTGTTCAAATGGAGAATAGCCAGAGTCAATAGAAAGTATGAGGGAAAAATTAATGTAGGGGGCTTGAGACAGTTTTGTAGGATTTTTCAAACACCTAATTTCTCTCTCTCTCCCATTCCCCAATGTATAATGTGGTGGTGGAAACTCATGTACAGCAAGGACCCAGTTTTAGAAAAATGACATTACTGCTGAAGTCTGCACCAGTCTAGGGAAAAACCTGAAATTAATGATAGGTACAGTTAACAACCCAGCTCATCATTTATTATGTACCGAATTATTCACTCACCTAATAAGAGATTGAGTCCAGCTCCCGGAGTTCTTAGTAGCCCCACATTTCAATGACTTCAGTAAGGAGTCATTTACATCAAGAGACACGTTTTTGAAAATGGAAGGTTGTATACATTAAATATATGATACCTCATCAAGCATTTGCACTTTATCTGTAATTTGGTGTCTTCATTACTCACTCAAAGCTTTCCCAATGGTGTGAGAGTAAAGAATGACATCATATCTCATAAAGGTAAATTTAGGTGTTGCCTGTGTAATTATGACTCTGCTGTACACTATGAGAGACTGATCAAGATTTACACTACTCTACATAATTGGAATAAATCTCAATTTATCTGAATAGATGTTTTAATCACCTCAAGTAGTCTCTATAGTGCACTACCCAGAATGTTAGGAGATGAGGTATATTTTAAAATATTTCCTACAATATGTTACCATTATATCTATAATTAAAGTGCTGTAGAGGGGACCAAGAATAGGAAAACAGTGTTTAAAAAAAAATCATGGAAGAGCTATCACTATTGTCCGAGAGTAAAATCCATTTATTTATGTCTGAATATTGGTGACATTGTGGCAGAATTTACTGAAGCCGTCTCTATCCATTGCTACCTATTAACACTTAGCAGATGATTTCCCAGTAATCTGCTACACACCATCTATTCAGCTCCTCCATGATCATACCTTATTACAATGACTTGCCACCATTCCTTCTGTGATAACTGTCTCAAAGTTATTTCCATCTCTGTGCCGGATGTGACCAAAGTACGTGCGTTTGTGCCTGTTGATTTCTGACAAAGTCTGCTTCTCTCCAGCAATGCTCCTAACAAACATTCCTCATCTTTTCTATCCAGGAGATATGCAAGAGTCTTTGCCAGCACCACATTTCAAGGGCTTCAGTTTTCTTCTTGTCAGCAGCCTTAATTTCCCACAATTCACATCCATAGGTTGCTATTGAGAAAATTAAGTTTTTCACCAGTTGAAACTTTGTACATTTTAAAATTCTATGTTTTTTTCCTCCAAACTTTTGTTAGGGGGTCATTGCGGAGCAAACCATTCCTGTATTTCCTCCAATTTCTTTAGAACAGCCTCCTTGGTTGGATATGTATGACCCCAGATAACAAATAATTTACTAACTCTACATCTGGAGCATTAATTGAGGTGTTTGCTTTCATCTTGTTTTTGTTAATCATGAATTTCATTTTCACCATATTCAGAGATAGTCTCTAACGTGCCACAAGTACTCCTAGTTGTTTTTGTAAACAGAGAGAATCTACATAGCCAGACAATCCTGCTATCAGAGTGCCAAAGCCTGAGATGATGGGGCATCCAAGATTCCCAGGTTTATGGATCTTGGGTAGCAGATAGAATACCCCTGGTCAGGGGTCTAGGGGGTGTGTCTGTGTAGATTTGCTCCTGTGCTTCTTCACAGAGTTTCTTGATCAGATGGTGTAGTTTCCTTCAGTAACCCTCAGTGTGATCAGAGGGTAATAGCCTGTAGAATGTGGTGTCAGAGAGTCGCCTAGCAGCCTCTTGTTCATATTCTGACTTATTAATGATGACGACAGCACCTCCTTTGTTAGCCTTTTTGATTATATTGTCAGAGTTGTTTGAGGCTTTTGTTGAATAGCCACTTTTAAGTCTATTATTGTAGGACCTAACCACATCAGCCACACCAACAGGGGCTCATTCACCTGCACATCTACCAATGTGATATATGCCATCATGTTGAAGCAATGCCCCTCTCCCATGTACATTGGCCAAACCAGACAGTCGATACGCAAAAGAATAAATGAACACAAATCAGAATTCATAAACCAGTCGGAGAACACTTCAATCTCCCTGGACACTCAATAACAGACTTAAGTGGCAATTCTTCAACAAAAATGCTTCAAAAAGACTCCAAATAGAAAGTGCAGAACTGGAATTAATTTGCAAACTGGACACCATCAAATTAGGCCTGAATAAAGACTGGGAGTGGACAGGTCACTACAAAAAGTAATTTCCCCATGCTAATTTCCACCTATTGTTACTCACACCTTCTTGTCAACTGTTTGAAATGGGCCACCCTGATTACGTTGGCCTCATTACCAGTACAAAAGTGATTTTTCCTCCCTTGGTATTCTACTGTTGAGAATAGCCCACTTCCACTGTAATTGAATTCTCATTAGCACTGACCCTCCCACTTGGAAAGGCAATTCCCATCTTTTCATGTACTGTGTTTATATACCTGTCTACTGTATTTCCCACTCCATGCATCTGATGAAGTGTGTTTTAGCCATGAAAGCTTATACCCAAATTTGGTTGGTCTCTAAGGTGCCACAAGGACTCCTTGTCATTTTTGCTGATACAGACTAACACGGTTACAACTCTGAAACCTGTTTTTTCAGAGACACCAATATTTGTTGCATTTCAATCACTATAGAGAAGCCTGGGTGTTCACCTTCAACCAGGTTCAGAAGTATTTATATTGTTTGTAAATCAATTAATTCAGTAGACATTTGATGATTCAAAACAACTTCAGTCATAAAGCAGGTCTCTAACTAAAGTACATCCTAAACAGCTCAGCAATTAATACAGATTGTTGAGGAACAAACTTGTATTTTTCTTTGTTTAAATGCTATGTTTCTACTATGTTCAGATAGTCTTAACTTTTGATTTTCTAGATTTTTTTTTTCAGCTGTAGGTTAAAAACCATTTAAAAATAAGATTTCTAATGGTGTCTACTCTGCAATCAGGAGGTATGATTGCAGCATATCTAGACATACCCGAGCTAACTTTGATCTAGCTAGCTTGAGTAACAATAGCCATGAAGCATGGGCTAGTCTTGTCCACCCCGAACCCTGAGGGCATACTCAAGAAGCCACTGCCCCTACACAGTGGTTTCACTGCTATTGTAACTTGAGCTAGCTAAATTAAAGCTAGTTTGGATAGGTCTATAGGTGCTGCAATCACACCTCCCAGTTGCAGTTTAGACATACCCTCAGTCTACCATCCCCAAGGTATTTCATGCTCATAATTTTCTATCTGAGGGATGATTATTAATTGCATAGGAATTTTTAATTTCAGCAGTTTGAAAGATCATAATAATTAATGATTCTTCCATAATTGTACTATTGTCCAAGTAATTCTGTATAAATGTATTTTTTGGCTTAATACCAAAAATGAACTGATAATTCTGATATGAAACTTTAGGCCACTAGCGCTGTCAGAAAACCGTAAGCAATTTCAAAAGACAATATGCTACACCACATAATCTGAAAAAATATACAAAGTGTGTGTATATATTCATTCTTGAGGAGTGTAGAGGAGCGGACTCACTCCTGCGGCACCTCCTGCTGGTGACTTCTGGTAATTAGCTTTTCCAGCATCCTGGAGCACTCCCTGCAGGCCAGTGATCCACCTGTCCTCTGGCCCCCAGGTCCCTCCCAGACCCCAGTGCCCTTGTATCTGGGGTACACCCCCCAGTACTAGGGTCTCCCCTCCCCAGGGAACCCCCACCCACTTTCCCTACCTCACCTCAGAATAAGGCCACTGCCAGTCACCAACTAGCCCCCGCTCCCTAGGGCAGACTGCAGGATAGGCCACTCATCACAGGTAAGGTTGGGTTTGGACCAGCTGCCTTGGCCTAGCCCTAGCCCTGGGTTTCCCTCTGCAACCCCCAGTACCCCTTGACCTCCTATTAGGCCGCAGCCTGGGGCTATCCAGGCTGGAGCTCCTCAGCCTTTCCCCAGCCCTGCTCCACCCACATACTCTGTCTTAGCTCCCTGCAGCCAGGCCCTTCTCTCTCTGAAGGCAGAAAAAGCACTTTGCTCCCAGCCTTTTTATACAGGCCAGCTGAAGCCTGATTGGGGCGTGGCCCAGCTGCAGCCACTTCCCCCAGTCAGCCAGGGTTTTACCTTGCCCAGCCCCAGCCCTCTGCAGGGCTTTTCCAGTCCCTCCAGGGCCGGAGCAGGTGTTCACCCCGCTACAAGGGGATTAAAGATTAATGCAAATTATACATAGCAAATTGTTCAAGTCCTTCATTTGATAATAAATAATTGTGAATATTCCTTGCAATCTCTAGGAGGAATTTAATACCGTCTCAGTGGAAAGCAGTTCTGGGCTTGCATACCACTTTGAATCTGACATATCCTCAAACAGTAATTGAAGAGATCGATCAAATTGTCATAAATCCTCATTATAACAAGCGCACAAAAAATAATGACATTGCTATGATGCATCTTCAATTCAAAGTGAATTATACAGGTAGGATTGTTGATCTTCTCTTACACATTTATTTACTCTGTATGAATGAATTTGGTCGCTCCAGGTGGACTAGTCAACCTGACTTTACTCAGTAACGATGGGTTAATGGGATAGTTGGACTTGTCCTTATAAATTAGATATAATCTTGGGAAAACCAATCATAGCGGACTCAGTCCTGCGCTTGTTGGGAATTTTGCCTGAGCAAGGAAGAGAGGGTTTGGATCAATGTGCATTTTGGTAACTGACATCACAAAAAACAGAACGCTGGAAACAACTTGAAAATAATGATGTCTCTTTCACAGATTACATACAGCCTATTTGCTTACCAGAAGCAAGTCAACAGTTTTTGCCAGGAATGAATTGCTCCATTGCTGGCTGGGGTAGAACTACAAATCAAGGTGAGTCACCACACTTTTAAAAATACCACAAAAAATAATGAGAAAACTCTTTCTTTGCTGTCAGAGATGTATTTTTTACTTTACGTTTTAAAGTCTTGAAGTGATGGGAAATCTACCACATTGCTTGGGAAGTTGTTCCAATGGCTAATTTCCCTCCCTGTTAACAAAGTATGTGTTATTTCCAGGTTGATTTCCATTATCGTGTTTCTGATTGTGTGCACACAATAGAAGTCAGTGTGAGCTGCCTGTACATATTTGTGGGCTGGATGTGTATGTAATAGTAATACCTGCCTCTTAAATAGCATCTTTCATCAGTATTTCTCAAAGCGATTTACAAAGGAAGTGTTGTTATAATTGTTTTGCAAGTGGGGAAACTGAGTCACAGAGTGGTGAGATGACTTGCCCAATATCACCCAGCAGGTGAGTGGCAAAGCCACAGCCAAAACTAAGGTATCCTGAGTCCCAGTCTAGTGCTCTCTTCATTCAGCCACCTTCTGTAACATTAAAGGTCTCTAAAAAGGTCATATACTGTGACTGTTTTTTTGCCATTCACTATAATGGAGTACTCTTCATAAGGAAAAAAATGTCCATTATTTCCTTGTTTCTGTAGATGTAAGGCTGAAATCCTGCCTTTCACTCCATTTCATCTTGCCTAAGCAACATAGGATGCAGAGAGAAATAAAATTCAGATCCAGATTTTGAACATCCCAGCCTTCAGGACCATTTAGGTGCTAGAAGTTGGTTCCAGTCCTCTAGAGGAAGGCCATTTTCATAAAATCTGATTATCCAGTTTGGATGAACTCCATGCAGTTCATATGCCATACCACAAGCCCATCAGAAGTGAGGGAAAGAAAAGGGACGTCAGCTGTTGAGAGACTTCAACGAGGGAAGGCCATTTATCTAAACTTTTAAAAATTAAAAAAAATATTTAGGGTCATTTTAGACAAAAGGATGAAATTCAGGCCCAGTGTTAACATTTCTGGGGTCGTTTGCCTGTTCTTAACAAAGATCTCATATTGTCATGGCCGGGTTGTGGGCAGTCAGACCTGGTTGTCAGAGCCAGAGTCACAAGAGAGGAGTCAGGTTCAGAAAACAAACTGGAGGTCAGAACCATGAATCACATGCCAGGAAATCAAGTCAGAGGAGGAGGGTGGCACACAGTCCAGAACAGGGTGAAGCCCAGTTGTTTGGATAGCTTCCTGTGTCTGCTGCTGGACCAGCAGGCTAATCAGCTGCTCCGGGACTCCACCAAAAGTACTGAAAGGCCAAAGCTTCAAACTGGGGCTGGGCTTTTTGGATCCAAGGTAAGCAAGTCTTAGTAGGCTGCCAGATGGAGGGTTGGAGTATGGCTGTTCCTATAAACCCTGGAAACCCAGGTTTATGACTTGTGGGTCATGACACATACATGCTACCATGCCCTAATGTATCCAACCACATCAGTGACAGAGAATTCTCACTAACATGTTTTCAGTGGCAAACATTTTTAAATGTCCCAAATGATTATTTTAAAATTTAGTGAACAATTGCTCCTGCCTGAGATATTTTTCCAAAATTTCAGCCTGCAACCAATCTTTAAGTTCCTTTCATAAACCCACCCAAAATAAAAAATTGCCATTTAAAAATGAACACACCCTGAAATGTATTTATACTGTACTTCATAACAAAGCAGATTTTCACTTTTCAGAGATTGTTGTTGCAGACGGAGCCAAATTCTGTTCTGAGACAAAGGAGGTTGCATAGGGGAATCTGCTGGCAGAATGTAGCTTATAGGATATTATTATTACTGGTAAAGATGCATACAGAGGAAAGAATGCAGCTTGACTGTTAGAGCCTAGGCTGAATTTCCAGGGCTGAGAATTTACATTTTCATTTGTAAATCAAGCATATTGATCTGGTGTCACAGAGCAATAAACTGCCATTTTTGCTGAGCTACTTTCAGAGTATAATTGCACCGTAAAACTTTGGTTAATAATTAATAACATACATTAGTGTAAAGGGTTAAAATGACCAACTGAAAATCATACAATGTACTCAAAGAATCTGGATAGTCGAAGCCACGTTTTTAATGAGTCCTTAGATCCATGCATAATAATATTCATTTATTTTAATTGTCTTCATTAAGTTATTTGAAAAACAAAATTTAGTTGTGATCTCTATTATAAAAGCTCAGGATTTCATTCACTACTGTTTACTCAAGAATAACTCCCTGACTGAGGAAGAAGCGGGGGGTCTAGTGCACAGCACACTGGACTGGGACTCAGGAGACCTGTATTCAAATCCTAGCTCAGCCTTATTTCTCTTTGTGATCTTGGGCAAGTCACATAATATACCCTCTGCCTCAGTTCCCCATCTGTAAAATAGAGTTAATATATTCTACCTCGCAGAGGATAACATCCATTAATAATAGTGAGCCAGGGCCTTATAAGTTCCTAAATACATTTTAGTCGGGTATAAACTGATATAATGACATGGCAACCCAGGCCCTCGATAGTGCTGTGTAATGAGAGTGAAATATCTGACTCACTAAGAATAATGGCTGTTGTTTATGCTATGCATTTTGATCATTTTGGTTGTGTATACTCTGTATTTTGATAAGGTTCCACTGCAAACATATTGCAAGAAGCAGAGATCCCTCTTATTACAAATGAGAAATGCCAACAAAAGATGCCAGAATATAATATTACAGAGAATATGATGTGTGCAGGCTATGATGAAGGAGGAGTAGATTCTTGTCAGGTAAGTAAAAACAACCCATTTGCATTGCTAATATTCTATTCCTTCTAATTACTTGTGGAAGCAGAGAAAGAACGGACAGGAAGGGGATTGCAATGCATGACCGTTCTTTCTCTGCTTCCACATACTGAACAGCTCACTGGTTGATCCTCTGATCATTAAAAACTAGCCACTCACTGTCAGAATATAATTTCTACTCAGAGCCTTACATATTTCGTACTGTAACAAGATACATGCTTTAAAGATTACAAGCTATTTTGTACCTCATAGACTTTAAGGCCAGAAGGGACTTTTCTGACAAAAAAACCACTAGAGGGCAATATGGGGTGTTGGAAGTGCCACATATGGAACTTCACACGGTTTCTGGTCTGCAATCTCCTCAAGAGGAAGAGATGTTTGTGGGTGGAAATGTGAGGTGTGAGGCTTAAATACCAAGCTGACACAAGCCTAAAAAATACTTTAGATAGATGGATGGAGAGTAGTAAGGGGGCATTACCTTCAAACATTTAGATTCCATGGATCCTCAAGAAATGGAAGCTCCAACAACTTGGAGGAACTGCCCTTCTCTCTGATAAGATAACACTGTTGCTCTCTTATGATCTTCCCGCCCTCTAGCAGCAGAGCTTCCTAAGGAGCCATTGGCCACCCCAGCATAGCCTACAATGCACTCCCTCTCTATGGGGAGGCAGGCAGCATTGAATGTTACTTAGTTCTGCTTCTAGCGGCATGAACTCTCTGTTTTTGCTGACTGTTTTCATCACATTCTAATGGGAGCATGCTACAGAATGTGGTTCTCACTGGATCTACCCTGTGCTGCTTGTGACTTGTGCCCCATAACTGCAAGACTAGACCAAATGAAGTTGCCTTTAGGGAGTTACAGCAGACTCTCAGAAAAAAGGAGGTCATACCGCGTTGGCTCCACTCTGCACTCTTTAAGCTTGTGAGGCTTTCCCTACTTGTTTTGCTTTTATTTGCATCCCCTTATGCCCCACTGAAGAGGGAAGAGCAAGGCCTTAATATTATACAGAGTGCAAGAGATCAGTGTTATAATCAATGACCAAAGAACCATGAATTAGGAAGGATATAGCAAGCATAGACAGCCTGTAGGTTGCTGACAGAGTGAGAGAGCTTCTGCAGCTGCTCTGCAGGCTTTGAGAGAGAGATTTTATTTCCCCCAGACCTTTTTCAGAAGTCCCCTGTGCAAAGCCTGTTTAATCAGGATTTGTGCAAGGTAAGAGCATACAACCTAAAGTTGATAAGTAAAACAATTAATTCAAAGGGTTCTACTATGCTTCATGATTGATACAGTTCATGACTGACAGGTGTCTAAGAGCTTAAGATCACATGTTATGTTTAAAAAAATCAGTAAACAGTGTTCTCTTTTGAGTATTTCTTCATGTGGGTCCCCTTCTGGGCATATCGGGAGCGTGTGCACCAAAACCGGGATACACACAGACAAAACAGCTTGAAGATCCAAAGTTACTTAAGATAGAAAGCAGTTCTTTTTTTTAACTCTTGAATTTCAAAATTGCAGGGAGATTCAGGAGGGTCCCTGATGAGTCAAGACAATAACAGGTGGCTTTTGGCAGGTGTGACATCCTTTGGCTATCAATGTGCATTGCCCCAGCGTCCTGGAGTGTATGTTCGAGTCACACAATTTGTGGACTGGATAAAACAATTCATACGTTAGCTTGACTTCAAAAACCAAAATAGAATGTAAAAACAAATATTAAGCAAGATTAGTTCTGAATGCTATGTGGTATATTATAATGATGAGAGAAACTGAATAAAATCCTGTCATTCAAAGTGAGATTTAGACATAAACAAACTTTTTGGAGGAAAACATTAAATATTAAGAAAACTCTGTCATGTCAGAAAGCAATATTTCAAAACAGCAGCTGTCTCTTTTTGCCACTGGTTCTTACCACTTTACATTGACAGCTATATGAGATATGGTTTTTCTATTTGTCCACCTTACAGACATATTATTTAAAAAATGCCAATGCCCAGTACATTATAGAAACCTGCACAAAGATTTAGAAGGAATAAAATCTGTGATTTGCAAAGGATACGCTCTTTATTGAGTAACAGTTATATAAATTATTTATTCCAGTTTTTCAGGGTTTTTATGCTTTCCTTCCCAATGTCCATTCCCATTTCAATGCATAAGGAATTTTGTTTAATAATCCCCATACATCAAAATGAGGCTGTACCCTAACTGTTTATGAGATCATGAGAGCTCCTTTGTTTCTATTACAAACAGTTTTGGAATAAATTTTATACATGGAGATGGCGTGCAAATCAATCTGGCTGCTTTATAATGGGATAAACTGACCTGGGGCCAATTTTTTTCCCTGGTGTCACTGTTTTGGAATTAATAAAGTTACACCAGGGATGAACACAGTATCTTTTTTTATTATTATTTCTGGCAAACATCCTGGAAATTACTGTTAAGCTATCTAATTATAGATAGATGCTTGTGCACACAAAAACCAAACTCTTCTGTTATAAACTGTAATGCTCTTAAAAGCATCTAACAATAAGCATCCTCAGCCAATTTTGCAAGGAAAATAAACATGCCACTCTAGTTGCTGCTTGGTATATTACGTGTTTACTTTCAGTCATCAGTACAAAGGACTTTAAAAGAATGTTCTGGATTGTTTTGTTTTAACAATTAGGGTGAATCACCCACTAGAGGACTTCAATTGTGTAAAATATTAAATAGTCTGACTGTTTTAATTTCTTGGGTTCTTCTCCAAATAAAACTTTCTCTAAATGTAAACATAAATAACTGTGTACTCACAATTTATGTATGTTTGTATCTAATGATGTAATCATTCTAGGGCAGTGGCATGTTCCATTTGTTTCTGCTCAGTGCCTGCTATAGAACAATTAAAATCTAATTAATTCCACGCTGTTACATAAAAGTCCAAAAAGAATTGTAATTATTTATATAGACACATGTAATGATGCCCATTGCCTAGGTGCCTTCCATCACTGAATACAGCTATTAACAAGGGGAATTAAATCTTCAGAATAAGAGTCTTGTAGACCTCATCCCTCTCTCCCCCCACTCCTTGCTATTAACATGAAGTAACACTAGGCCTTACTCAGTCTGGCCTTATACTGTGCCTGGAATCTTGCCAGACAATCAACCAGATTTTCTATTGCCCCCACCTCGTACCATCATTTATGCCAGTCTAAAGTGCTGCCATTCTGGTTTGACTCGAGCAGACCACAAACGGGAGGTGTGAGAGGCGTGGGCTCTCCAATGAAAAGGGCCAGTGGCCCACTCTGGGGTGTCTTGCTGTACAAGGTGATCCAACAAGAGTGACCAAGTAGATCCTACCCCTCTCCCCCGACCAGGACAAAATGATTGTGAAAGATCACAACCAATACTATGAATTGCACCAAGAGGCAAATAGATAATCAGTGCATAGCAGTAGGATTATAACAACTCACCTCACCCAATAGTGGACCCACAGATTTCCATGCTGGTTGAAGTTCCACAATCCTTTTCAAAGGCAGTCTCAAACCAAGCACATGGCAGTAATCTAGCTTTGGGATTACAAAACCATGGATTGCTGTGACCATGATATGAAAGAATGTAGTGACAAGGAGTCTCTTCTCCCATCAATAGAAAATTCAGAACTTTAGTACCAACAGACATTACCAGCATAAATCCGTGCACCTCTCTGGGAGAATAGCTGCCCAAACTGGGCTTAAATATATATTCAGAAGAACGATTTCTTTCTATCATTGCTAAAGTACAAGCCATTGCTGTCCCCTTTGGTTTTGAATCAATCATTAAGATGATCTGGAAAAAAAATTGTTAATGTTAAAGTCAAAAACTCCAGCTTTTCCAACTAATAGTGGAACTTTTTTTCCACATTCCGATTCTACTTTTCTTCTTTCTAATGAAACACAGCCCCCAAGACATACAGTGCATTCTGTACCAAATTCAAAGTTCGATGTGAGTGAAGCAATTGTTAAAATGTTTTAAACATTTTTATTCCTAGTTAAAATCATGTGAAATAGGTTTGCAATTAGTAAAAAAATTAAGGTGTCTATTATTACTGTAGATTTTTCTAGTGTCCTTATATTCAGTGGAAGATGCACTTTCAGAAAGTTAATCACTGGTGTAATTTACAATGGACAGTACTATGTGCACATTACCATAAATGCTGTAAATTTTACTCCATTAATGATTTACAACAACCAGAATCATTAGAGGCCCTAGTTGCTGGAAAACTTGCTTTCCAGAAACATGGCAACATGTTTCCATTTTTTCATTGCATAGTTTTGAATCCCAAATGCAAGCAGCAGGCACTCAGATGCACATGAACTACAGATTTGTTGGGTTCAGCATTAATAAGCCATCCATAGGCCTGGAAAACTTCCCTTTTTAAAATGTTGTTTGTGCATAAAGCATATGCTCCTGAGTGAGATATCTATAGGACTAGGGTCAGAAACATACATTTTACTCCAGTCCCTTCTGTCTAGATAGAACAGGTGTGTCCTCCTGAGCTAAGTACTTTCCTATGATGAGCTTTCTCTCTCTCAAAAAAAGTTTCCATACAGTTAAAATAACAGATAAAGCCTTTAAATCATATTGTGTCCTTACTACCTTTAAATATGCAAGCAACATGGACTATTTTAGAAAAAATCTCAGGTCATTTTGCATGCTCTTGGAAGCTGTGAAAAAGGCAGAAAAGGACGTTATGGGATTGAGCAGGTTCACGTTGCTGAGATGCTAACTGATTCAAAGAACTGATAGGACAGTGTTCTTTTGGAGCTGTGGCTGGTGCTTCTGGCAAATAGCCAGGACAATTATGGAGGCAGAAGAAGGCATTTCTTTAGGAGGTGACATAAGTTTTCAAACACCTAACTTGAGAACAATAGAATCCTTACTCTTTCTTTCTATCTTCTCTTCTCCTCTTCTGCTGCAGCTGCTTCTCTGCCCTCTGCCTCTTTGTGAAAACAAAAGAGGCAGGAGAGGGCTAAGCAGAATGGAATGTGACACAATAAGTCAACTCATATATCTAACCTCCCCTCCTCAATTCTGACCAGGTTAGACCACAGATGTGATGGATATCCAGAACTGCTTGACTTTTGATGGCATCTCTTCTGTTAACTATGGAACATGCCATATAATTACTAATAGTCTCGCTGCTGGATGCTAAGAGTGACAGCACTTCTGCCCAGGGAAACCTTGGGAACTATTGGTATCGCCCAATTGCTATGCACGATTTGCAAATGAAAAGGTGGTTCTTCTCTCTCCCTCATGGCTTCACAATTGGTCCTTCATTCCCCACACCACCTGCTGCCCTCCCTCTCTGTGTGCTCCAAAGAGTTAACTTTAATAATAAATAAAATACAGAGAAAAAAGAACAGTACTTATACACATATGGGATTTGTGTACATGATGCATACAAGTATCATCCCTGTAAAAGAAGGCATTCTAAAAGCTTTGAGAGTTACAGGTTTCCCTAAGGAAACAATTTTGTTTCAGAGACTCAGGCCCACGTAAGAAGTCTCCTGAGCCACTCCAAGACATTAAGCTGAATCCCGGCCAGCTGCTGGCCCACTGTATCATTAAGTTTATTTTTGCATTATTTGTATTTATGTATAATTTTATTTTCTTCTAAATGATTTTTCAAGTGCCTTTCGCCCTTTTGTCTGGAGTTATGGAATGTCTTGAGACAGGGCTTATGGAAACACATCTTCTCCCCAATCTAGTGTATACAGATGAATAACAAACATGTGACTATTGGGACAAAATATCCCTGTTACCACTAAGTCCACAGACTAAGCGACCCTTTTTCTGAGATACAGGCCCTGAAGGCCTTCACATAGCAAGTGTTACTTGTTAATTCCCTCTCCTCCTTGCCACTTCAACATAGTTTTCCAGACTGATTGCTGCTGCTAACTGTCCAACATTCCCTGTTACTCATTAGCCTGTGGGACAAAGAACTTGAAGGAAAAAGGTACTTGCATTCTCCAAACCTCCATGTGGAAACTCCTCCTCTGTCACGGACATTGTGTTGATCACAATATATATTGGTATGTCCTGAAGTGGTCATTTCAAGCAGAGAGAAATGCAAAGTAGTGAGACCATATGGGACTTATTAAATCTTCATTCCCCCAACATCACCACCCCATTTTTTTCAATAAGTTGTTCTTTCTTTAAAATCTTGGATGTCTTTCTAACTATTGTTTACAACACGCATCCTCAAGAAAGACATCTCTCTCTTTTTTTGTGTTAGCTCGGTTCAGCAGTCTTCAGGTAAGTAGGAAGTATGGACTCTGAGGTCATACAGGATCATGCTTTCTTTGTTATAATAATTAAAGAGAAAAGTCAAGTAATGGATGGGGAGAAGGTAAAACCAGGAGAGAGGTTCCAACAGATGGGGAAGATGTATAAATAACACTAGGAAGGGAAATAGTGATCTGAGTTGTAAGAGAGGGTTGTTAATCCAGAAAAGGAAGTAAGCACAACCTATAGAATAATGCTAATTCTGATGTCGAGTGTCTGGATGTCTTCATACACGCACTAGCAATGGTATTGTGAGATTATTGTGGGTTTTTCGTTTTTCTTTATCATAAGAGCAGTCAATGGAACACTTACCTCTGAACTTTAAGAAACAACATTTAACAGCTGACCCAACTTTTTTTCTACATTCTGGTTCTGATTAACAGACAACATCATATTTATGAGGGACAAAGATAATTGGTGTGAAACCAAGGACAAAATAAAAAAGAATGGACATTAATGTCATTAAAAATGCCTAAAAATACAGAATTTAAAGATACTAACATCATCAGAGTATCACCATGGCATATTAGGAGAAAGCAATTTTCTTGTAATATCTATATTAATATAACAATGTTACTTAAAAATATGTGTTTTCTTGTGTGATTCTAAAATGCATTATTACTAGCAAAAGCTATTCGCTCCTGTTTTTTATAATCTTTTGACTTTCATTTTAAGCATAATTTTTATATAAAAGATTCACTGACATCTCAGACTTTATATTACAGTGATACTTATCATTTTTGTCTTTTCAAAGGAAATAAAAATTAATATAGTTCCAGTATTGCTATTAAAGGCTGCATTTAAATCATATCTTATGATTGGCAGAGTGATTTATGTCCACTCTGGAGAAATGTATCAAAAAGATATGGCCATCCGCTAGCAAAGTACACTCATTATGCAGCATCAAGTGATTTTCCTGAATACTTGAATTTTGCCACTGCAGATCAATATCACAGCATTGGAAACTGTCTCTGCTAATGAGCATGAGCTACAGGATAAAAATAAAATCTGTGCCTAAAGAATGAAGAGCGGTCTTGAAAATGTGCAAATAAATAACCGAGCAATCCATTTTTATCAAATATTTATGCAAAGATAAATTATTTTGTTACACTGTAAATTTATGTCCACTCAATTTACAGTACATCAACTAAAGTAGAATGTATGAGGGACTACAGGAAATAAAAATGTTATGATTACTACAAACAATTTGAAAACTGACACATATTGTAGATATTTCCCCCTATAAACTTCAAATGCATTGTCCATTCCATTGCTCTGTTGTAGCCGAGTTACTTCCCTTAGCAAAATAGACACATCCTCTTTCTTTATTTAGCATGACATGTTTCATTTAATTAATAATCAAATGTTACATACAAAAATGATCTGAATAGTTGCCTCAAGGGGGAGCTTACAGTTCATCTTGCTGATCCATTGCAATCTCAAGCCATTCCAAGCTAATGTGCTGAGATGACATTATAATAGAGCCCGACTGTAAAATATTATTTTTGCTTTGTTTTCAGTCATTAAATTGTTATACCTCCATGGTACTGTCCTTCCTGGGGTTCTTTGAAATCCATAATGTGGACTGGTTTGGGCTGGTTTTTGTTCTTCCTTTACTGAAAAATAAAAATATAAAATAATTTCAATTCATTTGATCCCTCCGTGGCTCAGATTGAGGATGCGGCTAGGTCAGGGTATGTCAGACTTGCATCCATCCGTTAATTCAGAGTTGCCTCTGTTATTGATTTAATGTAGTGTCCCCTCCTACAATAAACTTATACACAAACTCTGCCTAAATGCATCACCACAGTGATCAGCAAAGGCAAAGAAGCCACTAAATTATGCTTGAAAGGAGGGTAAATTACATTGTCTCCCTGTAGACTTAGATTGTCCATGCTGTACTATATTGTTTAGGTTCAGATTTTGCCACCCTTCCTTAAGTTAAGCAGTATCTTATGCTGAGAGAAGTCCCATGGCAAGGTTTTCTTCAACATGAACAAGCAGGACAAAATCTTTCCTTTAGGACTTGATCAATTTTCTACTGAAATCAGTGGGCATTGGAGAAGACCCTTAGCGATGAACTGACCACAGTAGAAAAGTCCTAATTATGGCTGGCCAAAAAATTTTCCATCAACATTGTTTTTTCATGGAAAATTTGAGTATTGAGTAATAAAAAGTGTTTACTTTCCACTGAAAAACATTATTTTTCATCAAAAAAAGGAAGTCTGAAAAAGTCAATTCTGAAATGCCGCCACAGCACCTCACATTCCATTCTCTTCTGTGGGCTGGGATCCCCAGCCAGACTTCATCTTGCATGTTATATTGTGGCACCTCAACCATGCGACTGACATGATGCATCACTTCCCCTCACCCAGAGGTGCATCCTGGGAGATGATGTCAGATCAGGAAGCCCAGATTTTACAGGACAATGGGAGCAAACTACAATGCCTATGTGACACCATGGCAGCAGTTCAAAATCAAAACACTTTGGTTCCCAGACATAATATTTCAGTTTTTTATTTTTTGCCAAAGGGGCTGGGGGTAATTGGAGTAATTTAAAAGATTCCCATTTACTTCAGTGGGCTTTGGAGCTGGGCTGTATGCTTCCAACTTTACTCCCGTTTTACAATGGTGAATCCAGCCCATTTTGTTCATTTATGTCTGAGGTACCCTAAATGGAAAGTCATCTAAGCAAAAAGCAGTTAAAAATATGCACTCTCCAATATAACATGTCTAAATATCATGGATCAGAACCTCAGTTGCTGTATATCTCCAATGAGTTCAATGAAGCTGTGGCTATTGACACCAGCGGAGGATTTGACTCTGCATGCAATTTCCGGGAATAAAGTTAAGTAGGGAGCAATAAATAGTTTGAGGATATTGTCTAAAATTGTTGCTTTGACTGTGAAATACAATCATAGAAACTGAGACATATACCAGGTTGGAATTTAAACTTTCTGCAAGGCATTCAGATGATAATGGAGATGGGTCTGTGAAGCAGTTTCTCCTTGCTTCCCTGGAAGAAAGGAAAGGGAGAGCATCTAAGCATGAATGAGCTGATTGTTGCTACTAATTACAGGAGAGATGCTCTGCTTCCCTTTACTACTACCCTGTAAGAACCCAAACCAGCCAAAACTGTCCATGTTCTTCCAAGATATGCAAGTCCTGGAAGACCATGGATTATGGCTCCACAGCAAGCTAACCTTTCAGAGGAAAGGTCATCCTCCCATGAAAGCCTACAAAAGAAAAAGGGAGAAGAGACTCATTTGTAAGTTGGGAACTTCCTTTCAGGGTAGAACTCCTCACATAAAGCACTGGAGTTCCCAACTTCTTGTGCTCTGCTCTTTCTAGCTCTTGGAAAGTGCAAAGTCCTTTTCTTGGATGAATTATTATAGTTTCAGGGGCCTGATCCAAAACCCACTGAAGTCAACAAGTCTTTCCATTGACATCAGTGGGCTATGCATCACACACTCACATTCTTGCATGGTCTATCTGGAAAGATAGGCAAGGCCTGAACTCAGCCTTTAAAACCCCTTGCATGGTAGCGGAGAGTGTGGAATGAGCTGCTAAAAAAAAAAAAAAGATCATGACTGTACCTGCCTTGATACTTACCTAGAAGGCTAATCCCACTGTTGGTGAGATATATCTCCTAATCCTTACAATGTTATGGATGGGCGCCCTTCATCACAACCTTCCTGGAATTTACCAAGACTCTGTTGGTCAGCGTTGGAATCACAGTGGTTGTATGTAGGAATGGATTTGCCTGACGTGTTACTATTGCTGAGGTTGGGAAATACAAATCTTCCACTTCTTTATATGGAAGTGCATGTCATTAGGATACCTTACATGTTCTAATATAGGGCTCATGCATCTGGAGGGATAGGATTACTAAATAACTATGTGATGCCAGGGAATACCGCAGTGATAGTTTACATAAATATCAGGAGATTGTTTCCCATTTGGGGCAATATTTTTTTAAAAGTTTCAGAAATTGCTTACCTTTTATTTTGTTTATTGTTTCACAAGGAAGAATTAAAACTGAAACCCACCAAAAAAGAGAAAATATAGCCTTCCAAATTTTAAAAAAGCTAAAAGAAAGCCCACATGGAACATCGCCCCATTTTACTACAGAAACTCTTCCATCGGCTATTCCTTGGGTCCTCAGAGTTGTTAGTAATCCTGCCTTCCCACCAAAGCTGACATTCAGGCGCAGAGGAGTGCCATGAATGAAGTACTAGCATCACAGTCATATGTACGTGTTTGGGAGAAGGGAGACGCCACCACCAATCAATATGCTACAAAAGTGCTGACTACTACTGTCAAAACAGATGCATTCTTAAATGTTAGCTGCTGTGATTTCAGTGCTGAGTGCTGGAATCCAGGTAATTATGCTGCCCATAAACATGTTTGTTTTTGTAAAGTTCTTCTGCTCTGGTGGTGTCTTTCTTGCTCTTCCTGGATGGCTAATGAATCAAGACTTATCAGGCTTCTACCCCTTTAAGTTTTTCTCCTAACAACTTATGCCCATTCAGCCCGGGAAGAATTCACCCTTTGTGCAGAAAGTTGGGGGAGTGGGGTGCTCCTTCTGCATGCTCTATGTCAGTGAAGCCTCCCAATGTCATTCCCAAGAGACCAGTTCCAATATAGATTGTGATCAGGCTGCAACACGTAAGGGAAAATTGCAACAGTAGAGGCAGAAAAAACTGTCCTCCTTGGAACTGGAAAAATTCCTTATGGCAGCATAGTGTGTTTTAAGGGATCTGTGGCTCTACATTAGGCCAGAGCCTTTTCATTGGTGAAAAGCCATGAACATGAATTTTCAGCTGTCAGATATAAGTAAATTGCTTGGATTTTCAGGGACAACAAGATGCATACTGTACAACTGAGAAGGAAGCAAGGGAGAGATGTAAGCATTCTTTATGTATGAAGAGCTTGCTAATGGAAACCTGAATTCATCATTATAAGACAATTTAATTCCAGTGTATTGAAAGTATTTACCTTTTGTTTAGCATCTGGAAACAGCACGTACCAAAAGCCACTAATATCAACAACAGCAGTGGTATGGTTGGTATAACAACATAAATTAAATTTGGAATTATACCTACAAGGAAAAAAAAGTCTCTCATTAGTACGTACTGTATTGAAAGACACTGTCGCATCTCACTATATCTATCTATATGCCCACATAGTTCAATTCTGAATTCCTTGTGTAGAAAGACTGCTAATCAATTTTAAAGGAAGATGTGAATATATTAGGAATATTAGAATAAGCTCCCAATATTTTATGAAAATGATGTCCAGAAGGTGCATACTGTAGTTTTCCTTATAAGATTCATATCTCATTATACTTACATTGCAGCTAAAATATACACTCGATTACACACTATGGGCTGAATAGTCACAGCTCTTATTCAACCATGCAAGGGAGTAAGAGAGCATAAGCCCCAGGTCCACTCCCCACTCCCATTCCCATTTACAGCTCTCATGACTGTGACTCTTTCTGGCTGAGAGGGGGAGAGCAGGAGCTACTCATCTGACCCACTCTGCAGTGAAAAAATGGAAAGGAATGGATAGAGGGTATCAGGAGCCCTGGATTCACCTCTCCTATTCACTGGTCTGCCCTTATGTCATTTGAACTTTTTTTCTTTTCTCAGTATAGCAGTTAAGAACAAAAACAATTCCTGAAGCATTGTCTCCTTTGATATAGGAAGAGGTGAGGCCCTTTCCACCCAAATGCTTACAGGGGGCTCAAGAAGAGGGATGTTTAGACTCCAGAGACAGCTGTTGTGTGTGAAGGAACTGTCCTCTGTCCCTTCATTAATATGCCACCATACACTTAACATACTGCTGCTTACTGACCACCATGTAGTAACAAGCAATCATTATTGTATAGCTATGTTTAATAGGATCAGCTTCCAGGTTCAAGAGAGAAACTGTGATTACATGTTAAATAGCTTTATACCCACATTTTATTACCATACACAAGGTACTAGTAGTGGTCTAAACCTGACCCACAAGCTGGTACTCTGTATACAACTCTTTTTGAATATATTTTCACTTGCAAGAGAAAATGTTTAAGGCCAATTTATTTATTAATCATAATTTGGCTTTCTATATACCATAGCACTAGTGTTAAACACAGGCTCTTTGCATGCCATGCATTGAAAAGCATAGTACCTATTTATTTATTTTTATTTATAATAACAGCATCTGCCCTTGAGTGCTCAGATGAAAAATTGCTCTGAGAAACTAAGCAAGTGTAAATGGAGATCAATAGTCGGTGGTGACTGTTGTTGCTTATCTTTCCCATGCACCATTGTAAGCCCCATGTTTTACTTCTCAATTAGCTAGCATTTTTCAGGATTTTTTTTTCTTTCTCGGACTATTAGCATTCTCATTATATATTCAGAGAGCAGCACAACAATGATGACATTTTAAAATAAAATGTTATTCTTTAAAATGACAACAATGGCAACAAAATAATTCATTGATTCATGTAAAAGTATCCTGTGGGGCAGGTAGTGGAACACGTGGGCATTCATAACAAGGGAATTGATTCAAATTCAGCTGAGATGGACAGTAGTGGAACGTTATTGCCATCTGTCAGCTGTTCAGTGAACCAAGGACCCAATACTGCAAGATGTTGAGCTGCTCCAGAGAGATGTTGAGTGCCCTCAATGCCCACTGAAGTCTATGAGAGTTGAGGGAATTTAGCACCTCTCAAGAACTGCTTGGAACCATGCAGGATATCAACCTATACATTAAATGAATTGGTGGGTCTCTGAGAGTTCTTAGTGGATAGATGGCCCCATCCCAAAAAGCAACACCAGAGTTGGCACTTTTCTGGGCAGTTTTTCAGATGCACTCAACCTAGAGATGATCCCTCCTGATAGGGGTTGGGGCACATGGGGAACCTTGCTGTACCTTGGGGCTATTGGGTAGATAACACAACACTTCAGTCCCTAGAACTATCAATCTGGCACCTTTTGTGAGCACTAAAATTCAGTTTCTAAAGAGAAAACAAGTGTCTTATGTTTGTGTTAGACTATTTTACACATCTCTGGCTTTGACTGTATCAGAGATATTTGAGGCCTGATCCTGTAATCAGATCCACAGTGGCAGAACCCTGTGCCCTGTTAGAGACCCACTGAGTTCAGTGGGACATTGGTGAGGGGCAAAGGTCTGATCCAGGTTCATGCAGATCCAATTGCAGTGCTGAAGACACAGAAGCAATATTTGAAATAGTTGAGTATTCCCTCCCAGAAAGCCAATCACAGCCATTGATTCCTGCAAGAACAACTAAGAGAAACTGATCAAAAGTCTTGAATTATTAGTCAAAGGTATTGTGATGGGGTAAACTAGGCTCAGAGGCCCACTGCTGGAGGCCTCAGGGTGCTACCACACTCCATCTCAGAGAGGAGTTGAGTCCTCCCAGTGGCCTAGAGAGGCTGTGGGGCAGGGGAGAGAAGCAGCCAATGAGAGAGGCTGCAGGGAGCAGCCAATCATGGCCCAAGAAGGTGATATAAAAGGAGCTGCAGAGCCAGAGTTAGGTAGTTGCTGCCTGGAGCTGAAGGAATGAGGACTGTGTTCCTGGCTGGCTGAAGGAGTAGCAGTACCATGGACAGATCAGTTGCTGGCAAGAACCAGGGAGCAAGAGGGAGCTCCTGGCTGGCTGCTGGGACTGAAGCTAGAAGAACAGCTGGGGCCAGAAAGGGTGAAGAGTTTAGGAAGCCCTGGAGGCATGGCCCCATACCAGGATTGAGGGACTATTTGAGGCTAGCCCAGAAGGGGCTGCCAGACTGATTAAGGACTGAGCCCAGGGAGGGCTGCAGGAAGACAGTGCCTCCAGGGAGGAAGCCCTGGAGGGTCTGGCCCCATACCAGGGCTGGGACTATTTAAAGACTGAGCCCAGGGAGGGCTACAGAAATACCAATGGAGGGGTACTGGGATAGGCCCCTGGTGGACTGTATACACAAGAAGGAGTCTGTTTTGTTTCACATACAGATTGCATGTGTGACTTGGCCAGAGGGCTGAGTTGTTGAAAACCTGCCTAAGAAACCACCTACAAAGGTCACCACAGACTAAGAGAGTGAAGGCACATGCACCTGGCCAGGGGGCACTCATGAGAAGTAGATGCCACCCCTTACAGGCATATTTTCAGCAGAGGTCTTAGGAATAAACTAATTCCCATCAATGGGGGAAGTTGCATATCTCATTCTAATTCCCTCCATCCTGTTACTATTTTATTCCGAACATTAAAACCCTATGAATACATTACCTGTTTCAGTAACAACTACATGAGAATTATCTTCTGGTTTGTTTTCATCATAAGGCTTTTCTGCTGCCACTGATGGAAAAACCTCTGAAAAAGAAGTTAAATAGATTTTAAAAATAGCAACCATAGAAAGAGGGGTTATTACATATTGTAGCATCTGTTCATAGTTTTTTTACATTTAAAACAGATTCATATTTGTTATGTGAACTGTTTCAGCATTGAATAAGTTATTGGAAGTAAATGTGTCTACAGAACTTTAGTGTGTTAGGATTAAATATGGAATAGGAATTAAAAGCAGCAGTGTTTTGAACTACATCCATATATTTGCAACTACATCTGCAAATATTCCTCTCTGCAGGATTCTCTTTTAATATGTTCCACTACTAACACAAGTCTGTTTAAAAAAAATAAAAAACTATGTAACTTTCCTGGAGCCTGTAAATGATTCATGAGATTATGTCTTTGCCAGTGCAACTCAAGCTAAAAGTTTTTTTTAAAGTTTCTTACCATAATCTGTGTCTGTTCTGTCGCCTAGTTCTTTTTCTAGGACATTATCTGTTAAATCAATAGTTTGACAATGAAAGAGTAAGAGTAATAAAACAGACGTCTTTTACATTGTTTTACACGTAGTGCCATAGCTCAAAACTATGCTCCCACGTTCATTGCAAAACACAATTATTGCAGAGTTCTTTAACTTCATATTTCAATATTTGGCAAGCACCTTCCTGGAGAATGTTTGACACAAAACATTAAAGTTAAGGGTTGGTATCAAACTACTTCTAGTCCATACTTCTGTACAAATCTAGATAAATAGGAATGCTGCAATTTTGCCGTAAGCAATTTTTTTTTTCTGGTGGCATCGACTAGTTTATTGGATGAATAATTGAAACCCACCCTTTTCTTGTGTCAGATATAATTTGAATATAGCTTTTCTTAACATCTCACCTCTCTTATAGTCAGAGGATCCTAGAACATACTAAAATGGGCAGTGGTCTTGATAGTGTGGGCTAAAGAAACTTTTTCAAAAAATTAGCTGTGGAGCAGTGAGAAGTATGAACCAGATATTTTGAGGGCAGATATCATTTTTTTTTTTTTTTTTTTTTTTTGCTACAGACATCCCTAAAATCAAAAAAAGGATACATCAATGAACTATTAGAAATTGGATGGTAAGGAAATGCAATCATTGCTGAAGAGGAGGTTAATATTCCATTTCTAATTAGAGATAACCAATTGGAAACTGCAACAGAGAGTCCTGTGGCACCTTTAAGACTAACAGATGTATTGGAGCATGCGTCTGATGAAGTGGGTATTCACCCACGAAAGCTTATGCTCCAATATATCTGTTAGTCTTAAAGGTGCCACAGGACTCTCTGTTGCTTTTTACAGATCCAGACTAACACGGCTACCCCTCTGACAATTGGAAACTATAACTATAAGACATGCAGCAAAGGCCAGTTAGGATGTAGAAATGGGAGAGTAGTGTTATCTATGTTTAAAGGATTCCATAGATTATTGAAATTATTTTGAATGGAGAGTATGATCACAGAAGTAGAATCTGTATGGTTATTTGGATACCATTCCCATGTTATAAGATTATGAACACCAGTTGTATTACTGGTCTTTATCTCAAAACAGTAATGCTCAGAGTTCAAAGAGATAATAAAATCTACTACAACAGTAACACTTACTTCAGCTTCTCAGATAAAAACTGGTTAATTGGAACATGGCTTGGAGAAAAATGTTAAAGTACTAGAAACTATTGCTTCTAGAAGTAGCTAATTGTGGGGCATAAAAGGGTGGATTAATTTTTAATTTGATCTGAAAATCAAGCTGCAGGAGGAGTTGGCTCAGAAACTAAATGTGATTACAGCTACTATTATATAATTACGATCAACATCCTTTCAAGGTAAACGAGATTCAAACCCACAGCTAGTACTGTGACGTTAAACATCATCAAGGGAGGCTCTTCCACCCCACCACTGAAGATATTACTTAGATAGAAAACAAAAAATTGCAAGTGAACATATGTCAATTAGGCTTGGAGGCTGGCTGAGTAAGATTGCCTAATGAATCACAGAGCCATACTCACAGCATGAATTTTGATAGTTCGATTGTAAAGATGAAAAAACAAGACATGTTTAAGTACTTCAGAAGTAGGAAGTTTGAGGAATGGAGATCAATTGGTTTTCCTACTCTGATTTTTCTAAATTTGTAACTCTCACTGAAATTGAAACAGTGACCCTAATCTTCACACAGACTGTTGAGACTTACTGTCTATAAGGTGTAAATGACATTCCAGTTTGTAATATACACCTTGTCACTTTTGTGGTTAGAGGTTGATTGAGTAAGAAGCAATTGGATGGGAATCTCTGCAGGTTCAGATTAAACACTGAAACTCTGGTTCAGTGTGGGGTTTTACATGTAGCCTGGCTCTGATGAGGTTGGTTTACAACCTGTTTGTTTTTTGTATACAGTTTGGCTAAATTTATACTGGGATTTGTATGTTCTCTTTGTGGCCATAGTGGACAATTTAAGACTCAGTAATGCTTTGAGTACCATAAACATCACATCTCTTACCAGGATTATCTACTGCCAAGCATGACTACTATAACTAAAAAACCATTATAGCCTCAAATTCAAGCTTGCTTCCAATTTCCTTGTTCTGGCTGACCAGTTTTAAGTCTCCTCAGCTGAAATATGCAGGATCCAGAAAAGATTCCCATGTCATTTCTGGAGGTTAAGCCAAACTGAAAAATCCCTGGCCTCTTGTGTCCTCATCTGAGCTGGTGTGCCTGTGTGTAATTTTCTTCCTGTTGTGCTGGACCTCCCTGAATTCCATTGACCTGTATTCATTTTACAGATCGGCTAAGTGACATTTCCAAGACATCACAGAAAGTCAGTGACAGAGCCAGACAGCGAGAACTAGCATTACTCGGTGAAAATATTTTGGCAACATTTCACATGAAAACATTTGCAGTTTTCAAGTTCTTTCAGTACAGTTTTCCTCAAAATATTGAGGATCCCAAAATCCCCAACATTTTCTGCCAAAGCAGTGACTTTTCTGTTAACATCTACCACATGTGAAATCTGACTTTAGCTTTTTCTTACCTGGACTATACTTGCAGATAAAATTGTGCTTCATGTTGCATCTGTCGTCATTCCACTGGTAAAGGTAAGCCCCCCCCAGGCCAGGGTTTGCAGTTGGTTGATGATACATCACAACACAAGCTTCACTTCCACAGGAAGGCTCATCCGTATACCAATTTCTAGCAGTGCATATAAATCAAAATGTTCAAAATCTTGCAGATAAAAGGCCCACCATGTCATCTAATAGAACCATTCACAAGCATCCAGAAATGCCATAATCTAGTGAAAGTTATAGTACATAGGCTCCATTGTCCCTTAAAGCAGAATAAGCTGCATTTCCCTCCATCTCCTGCATGGAACAGAGGGGAGTCTACTACCAGTCTTGCAGATCTTGGAGCATCTTCCTGCAGTCAAGAAGCATCCATGCAGATGTTCCTTCCTTCCCTTCTGACGCCTGCATTCCCTGCCACCTACCCACAGATGCCCTGCAGATTATGGTTCCTGAATGTTGCCATTTGTTCTACTGGTCTTTAGCTGAATCAGGAAATCTAATGGGGTTTCCAAAATCTGGGGTGTGGGCAGAGTGAGTTACTCTAAATAGTCTGCACTAAGTTATGCAGCTGTTGGCTTTCTGGTTTGGGGGCCAGAATCCAGCAGAGTTTGGTTGCCATTTCCTCCCCACCCCCCCTCCTTCCAACTCCACAGAGCTGGAAGCCTGTGGAGCCCTTACTTCTATGAGGCTGGGGGTAGGGGCTGAGACAAGCATGCCGCAGAGACATCCTTCCACATCTCCAAGTGCATATCCATTGGCTCAGCCTCCTCTTTGTGTGAAGAAGAAGCAGGGGCACGTTATTAGCCCCACTGACCAACTTTTCTATATGCTTCAATTCACAAAACATTTGACTTTTTTGGGTGCTGCACACACTGTGTTTCCCTCCATAAACCCTTGAAACTATAGGCAATCTCCCAGACTTTCACCTGAATGATGAAATGGTTCCATCAGTCCACTGGTAGAGCTCAGGGCAAGCACTCGATGTTGCTTGTCCCTCTCCGCTTCTCCACAATCCAATCCAGAAGTCACCATCAGAAATCCCAGAGCCTGACTTAGTGAGGTTTTGTAACATGTTTTCTATGAGCTTCTGTTCAGCTTCACTTTCCAGACTTAAAAGCACACCACCGTCGATTTCACAGGCATGGCGGGCCTCCTGGAAGCCCACACGTCTTGACAAGTCCTGGAAGTAGGCTATCTTGTAACAGGGATGCTTGATATCTCCATAACACACTTTTTGACCTTAAATACAGTGACAAAGAAGATGAATAATATTTCTACTTGCCACGTGCTGAAGGAAATCATGCTTCATTTTGATTGGATTAATGCTGCTGAACCCCCGTCTCCAATTTTAACACTGCTGGTGTCATGCACATCTTGGTCCCTGTCCTAAAATCCCTAAGCAGATGAAAGTCCCATCAAAACCATTGAGAATCCCTTTGACAACTATGGGAATTTTCCTTGCTTGGGTTGGGCCCCTTCCTTAAAAGTAGTATTTGTTTTTTAAAAATACTGTATGTGGGACCAATCCCACTTCTATTGGCATGAATGGCAAAACTCTACTTGACTTTAATAGACACAAAATTAGGCTCTAAATTTCCATTGTAAAAAGGAAATCATGAGTTTCTTCAGTCAGTTATCTAATCCTGCTTGTTTGGATTCCCCAGTATTTATAGTTTTACCTCTATGTCCTGGCATGTTCAATGCAGTCAATGGAAACTACAGTTGGCACCTGAGACCATAACAAGACATAGCCAAGCAGAACAATATAATCAAAATATTTTCAGAAAGCATCAAACCTAATGTGTCCCCACAAACAAATATTTACTTAAACTTCAGTTGATAAATCTGTTTAAAGGATCAAACCAAACGATCCAATGACTCTTTTTTTATGAAACTGCAAGGTAAAGAAAGTGAAACTGCACTTATTATATATTTACTTTCTTCCAAAAGCAGTTGAAATGTGCGCTTACCATACTGTATTTGCTATTGACCTCTTTTAGAACTTATGCTTTGAATCTAAAATGACAAATGATTCGAATCAGAGCAAATCAGTGGTGTCATCTGTATATATAATGTGGTGAGTGCTGCTGAAGCCCATTCATGTTTTAAAATGTACCAGCTGTATGTATAGTGATCTTGATTTTATCTTAAAACTTTACACAAATTCTTTTAGACTTCTGGTAGTTGGACTAACTATGAAGAAGAGCATAAATTATTATTTTTACTTGAAAAAAAATCCACCTCTTTTGTATACTTCAGTTTTTAACCATAATCTCTGGCTGATTTCATCGGACAAAGAAAAGGCACTTCTGTCACCTGAGGGATTTCTCCCTATTGAATTTCAAAGGCCTACTTCAAACAATGGAAGTATTAGGGCTTTTCCAGTGACTTATTCTTCTAACTTTCCAGTTAAATATTAGGGATTTATTCTCCTCTTCTTCTGTGCACCTGGCTCCCAAGAGGCAGGTCTGCATGATGGGGACTCCCTATTAAGAACAGATAGGCCTGTCACCAGAGCTGATCCAGAGAACAGAAATGTGTGCTATCTGCTGGGAGCTGTGATTCGGGATGTGGTCCTGAGATTGAAGAAGATACTAACTAGAGCAGGAAAGAATCTACTGATTGTCCTTCTTGAATAGATTCTTGCCAGAACATACAAAGGAAGGCTATGCCAGGCTGGGGAAGACACATAAAGAAATGGAGGCTCAAGTGATCTTCAGTGGGATTCTGTCTCTAGAGGACAAGACAAGACAAGACAAGACAAGATTATGATCATCAACAGATGGCTCAGGTAGTGGTGCTATAAGGAGGGCTTTGAGATGTTCAACAATTAGGAGGCAATGATGGACAGAAGACTTTTCTCACAGGATGGACTCCACCTAAGTAGAGAGGGAAATAGACTTCAGGTATGGAGGTTGTCACAACTGATTAAAAGAGCTTTAAACTAGGAATTTGGGGGAGACAGTTGGGAAATGCTCATGTAATTGCCATGCCTTTAACATTGAGTGGGAAGAAAATCAAGTAAGAGAGGATACAGCACTGGAAAAAGGAACAACAGAGGGTAGGAGATTGGACATCAAGAGGAAAGATGGTGCCAATATCAATGACAGTAAAAGTCAGGTAGATGATACTAACAATGAAATCACTGTACCTAATAGGGCGAGGAATGTGGGTGAAGCCAAACAGAAACAACTAAGATGTCTGCACACCAATGCAAGGAGCCTGGGTAGCAAAATGGAGGAACTAGAACTACTGGTACAGGAAGTAAAACCAGCTATTATAGGGATAACGGACACATGGTGGAATAGTAGTCCTGAATACAGGTATTGAAGGGTGTGTGCTGTTCAGGAAAGACAGAAATAAAGATAAAGATGGTAGAATAGTATTATATATTGTGATAGACCTAGGCCAGTTGGGTACAGCAGAATAGCAGAAGGCAGATATACTGGCCACTGAATTAACAGTTTTCTGTTCCCTGACTGACCAGAGCAGGCTCTGCTCCAGGCTAATGAGAACACCTGACTTCAATTAACCTGCAAAGAGTCAGGTGAGGCCATTAAGCTAATGTGACCACCTGACTCTAATTTAAAGCCCCGCTGATACTATAAAAAGGGCTCACTCCAGTCAGGCAGAGGAGAGCCAGGGGAGAGGAAGTGCGGCTGAAGGACTGGTTAATGAAGACACCCTCAAGTTATTGATAAGGGAGCCCTAAGGTAAGGGAGAAGCAGGAGAGCTGTGGGGAAGTGGCCCAGGGAAATGTAGCAACTCTGGCAATGAAAGGTTGGCTGCCAACAGCTGCTACCATTAGGGTCTCTGGGCCGGAACCCGGAGAAGAGGGCGGGCCTGGGTTCCCCCCAACCCACCACTTCAGGAACACCTCCTGGGAGGGGAAGTCAGGCCCCTGTCAGGACAGGAGGCTAAACTGTTCTAAAACAAGCCCTAGGGACAACAGAGACTGTGGGAATTCTCTCACCAACCTCCTTGCTGGCTTATGATGAAAAGAGCTCAGTAGATCGTAACCCTGGCCCTAGAGAGAGAAGGGCTACGGGGAGGGTCACAGAGAGCCACTGAGACTAGCATATACTGCCTAGAAGCGCAGGACCCACGGGGACAAGGTCAGAGCTCTGCCACAATATTAATGATGAGGTAGACTGTAAAGAAATCAGAAGTGATGGAATGGATGAAACAGAATCTGTTTGCATCCCAATCACTTGGAGAAATAAGGTAAAAGAGGCTCTACTGGGATACTACTTAGGCAAAGGAAATGCAAACGATCTAATCTGTTCAGTAAAGCAGTTGATAAAGTTCCACATGGGAATTTATTAGTCAAACTGGAGAAAATGGGGATTAATATCAGAATCTAAAGGTGGGTAAGGAACTGGTTAAAGGGAAGACCACAATGAGTCATACTGAAAGATGAACTGTCAGGCTGGAGGGAGGTTACTTGTGGAGTTCCTCAGGCATTGATCTTGAGACCAATCTTATTTAACATTTTCATCAATAACCTTGACATAAAATGTGGGGATTTGTTAATAAAATTTGTAGATGATACCAAGTTGGGAGGTATTGCCAATATGGAGAAGGACCTGAATATAATACGGAAGAAGGAAGAATATCATACAAGAAGATTTGGATGACCTTGAAAACCGGAGTAGCAGAAATATAAATAGTGCAAAGGTCATGCACTTAAGTACTAACCACAAGAATTTTTGGGGACATGTTGGGGACATGTCAGTTGGAAGCTGCGGAGGAGGAGAAAGATCTGGGTGTATTGGTCTACCATAGGATGACTATCAGCTGCTCATGTGATGCAGCCATGAAAAAGGCAAATGCAATTCAAGGATGTATATCAGGCAAGGTATTTCCAGTAGAACTAGGAACGTGTTATTACCATTATATAGGGCATTGGTGAGACCTCTTCTGGAATACTGTGTGCATTTGTGATCTCCCATGTTTAAGACAGTGAATTCAGATGCAGAGAAGAGCTGCTAGGATGGTCAGAGGAATGGAGACCCTATCTTATGAGAGGGGACTTAAGGAGATTGTCTTATTTAGCCTAACAGAATGGAGGCTGGGGGGAGATATGATTGCTATCTATAAATACGTCAAAGGAATCAACACCAGAGATGAAGAGGAATTATTTAAATTAAGGACCAATGTTGGTACAAGAACTAATGGCTATAAACTGGCCAACAAAAAGCTTAGGCTTGAAATTAGACAACAGTTTCTAACCATCAGTGGAGGTAAGTTCTGGAAAAGCCTTCCAAGGAGAGTAGTGAGGGCAAAAAACTTATCAATCTCACTCTTAATATAAGATAGGTTTATGGAGGGGGTGGTATGATAAGGTTGCCTACAATGGCATATGGCCCATCCACTACTACTATTAGCAAATATCTCCAATGCCCACAGATGATACAGTAGAGAGCAAGGGCTCTGAGTTGCTACAGAGAAACCTTTCCAGGGTCTGGCTGGTGGGTTTTGCCCACATGCTCAGGGTCTAACTGATCGCCATATTTGGGTCAGGAAGGAACTTTCCCCCAGGTCACATTGAAAGAAAGGGTTTTTCACCTTCCTCTGCAGATGGGGCATGGGTCACTTGCTGGTTTGAGCTAGAGTAAATGGTGAATTCTCTTTAACTTGAAATCTTTAAATCAAGATTTCAGGACATCAATAACTCAGCCAGAGATTATAGGCCTTCTGCAGTAGGGGTGGGTGAGGCTCTGTGCAATGTGCAGGAAGTCAGATTAGATGATAATGATGGTCCCTTTGGACCTTAAAGTCTGAGACCTTAATAGGAGATGTATTGGTGATGATAGATTACTGATAATCATGATTTCACAAGAGTTACTTCATCACCTAAGGTCAAATGCATCCCCCTTATCAAGCTGGAGCAGCCAGGCTTGGCACAATAGGGAATACTTCCTGAGGGCTGTGATGGGGAGAGGGCCATCCTAGGCCATGGAAAAACAGTGGAGCCTCTCTGGAGATGTTACTTCAGTCCTTATTGCTGTTCCCCAGTTTGTGAAACCTAAGTGGATCCATATCATGATGGATACACTGAACCTCTCCTCCCCCCAAAGGCCACTGTACTGAGTTGCAGAGTGAGTCCCCGTGGAGCTGGTGTGCAAAATATAAAGGAATGTGGAGGCTCCTCAGACCTTTTCTAGGTGCAAAGTTTCACAGGTTTAACTAACCATGAGATTTCTAAACTCATTTAGTTAAACCCATGCAACCTTGTGTGTGGACACTCTTATGCCAATTTTAAACCCTGTTTGTATTACTTTAGTCAATATGCATGTCCACACTGGAGTATGCACTGGTTTAACTCATTCAGTTTTTAAAGTGACCTCTCCTTCATCTGGTACCTTTCGCAGCTGTGGCAAAAGGCATAGGTTTTGTTCCTTAGAATATCAGGCTAATAGCTATTCCCAAGGCACAGTGTCTATAGAACACCACAGAGGAAACAGTCTGTGAATAGCTATAAGTGGCATGTTTTGGGATCCAGCCCCTCATGTGCAAATGAAACACCTGAAATCAGATGGTAGGTTCTTCAGAGAAGGTTGTGAAGTCCTCTGTGCTCTAGCTAAATTAGTTCCTGGTGTTCAAGCAGTGACCTACTCTAAATCCTCTTCTTTTATGCTTCTGAAGAGGAGTTTCATCATCTTGGCTGCTGCAGCAGAAGTCATTCAATGTGCTAATGGAAATCTGGAATTGTGTATTAATGGCTGGTAAATCAGCTGACATTTTAGTGCCCTTCTCTGAGCATGCTGCGATGTCAGCTGCTTGAGTTTCATTTTTAGCAATTTTGTCTCTCTGTTATTCATCAGCTACAAAGCAGAAATGAACTGACAGTGAAAAATGGTAATGTGTACTGCACACAGTGTTGCAGACAAAATGGGTAGTAAAACATTGACTATGAGCTGTTTAACCTTTTCGTAACAAGAACTTTAAAATGGGTAACTACCCACAATTAATTTAAAGTAATATATTGGATAATTCTATGTCATACATTTAGAATCAGATTCTCCCACCATTATAATTCTTGAGTAGACCCTAATTTTGCAAGTAATTTCATTGGAATGAAGGAGGCTACTGCAAAATAACATACTACTCAATCGCAATATAGGTGGCAGGATCAGGACCTTATTACCTAAGGACAAAAATCTGGACTGCCTTGCATGAATGATGGAAGAGGACACAAGAAATCTCTTCCATCCCCAACTGGGCACCTGGGCAGGGATAGGGCAGTATGCAGATCTTGTATTCCCTTGAACACTAGGCTGACTAATTTACCAGATAAGACCCAACTATGTGCTCTTTTTATTATCATATGACATGTTCAGCCATCTTGAGGCTATAGACAGGCCCCTGGCTTCTTACCATTAGGCAGCAAGTACTGTGGGCAGAAGAACAGAAACGTATACAGTTCCTTTTATTGGAGTGTGTTACATCGTGCTCCAGCCCCGCTCCCTGAGCGATCCTGCCTTGTACAGACAGACTAGCTCAAAACATTCCATTCTTACTAACCTTACACCACTGAGAGGAGCAAGCACTGGATTTTGCCCTTAATTTTTTTCCCCAAGAAGCATTTTTTTCATCCTACATGCTTGTGAAACAGACATAATCCTACTGAAACTTGCTTTACAAATCAAATGTCCTTACCCCTATTATTAACACCTTCCATTCCTAAAACTGGAACCCTTTGAAAAACATTCAATTTATATATCCAACACTTACATTATTCACTTTTTGTACTTTATTCAAACTGAACTATTGCAAAAAAGCTAGTCAGTTTCCTGTCCTGGCGCTCAAGTACCAGCACAATGACATGATATTTTGAAGACAAACACCAATCAGAAAAAAAAAGCAATTGTCATCTGAATATTTTAAATTTAATTTAAAAAATTCTACCAATATTAATGTCAGCAAAGCAATTCTCTGAAAGAAAAAAACGAGGAAACAAAGACAATAATTCAGTAGTGCTTTTATATATTTAGGTTCCAGGAGGTCAATTAATTTCATATTGGCATAGTAATGCATTATTAAATGGGAATACTAAATGCTTTTAAGTCTGCACTTATAAGTAACTTTTGCCAAAATCTTGCTGAGAACCAGGATCATCAATCAGAACTGCACCGCTCAAGGAATTGTAGCCAAGGCTTTCAGAAGTGTTCAGTGATTTGGGGTGCATTTAATTTGTAGATGCTTAACTTATGACACATTAAAGGGCCTGATTTCTAGAGGGTAGGGGATCAGCGGTTTCTGAAACAAGGCGCCTTTTAGATGTCTCAAGGTGGGCAGCCAAAATTACTTATCACTTTTGGAAATCTTGGACAGTCTTTGCTTGTAGTGTCACTATTTACTAATCCACTGCCTGTGGCCATGGATGTTCAGAGGGATCCTGCCGCAGCAATGAAGAATACTGGCTCACACATTTCCTCCCAGGAAATGCACACTACAACAGAAGCTCTGATTCCATTTCAATGAATGGTGCGCTCCCATTCCTTTGAGCCCAACCCTCACCTCATCCTCCCTTCCTCCATTAGCACTCACAGGGGTATTAGCAGGAAGCAGTGTCTTAATTCCCTCTCCCTCCTCATATTCTGCAGCCACATAGGACCTACCATGACATAGTCCATTATCTTTTTGTGCCATGGGTCATTTAAAAAAACCTATTTTCAGTAAAAAGAAAACAGGTTGGAACTGTTGCAAAGGAAAACTGGATACTTAATACCTGTTGGACTGTCCCCATGAAATTTAGCCTTAAGAATTCAGTGTTATACCAGACAGTAGCAATGCTCTATCAGAAGTAAAGTCTCTTAGTTTCATATGATCAGATGATGTCACTCCTAGCTTGGACCTCACTTGAATTAGCTCATATTGCTCGTTTGAAGTTTTGACTTGTGGGAAATTATACTTTGTTCCCACTCACCTCCTTAGCTATTTTAAAGGAGGTATGGTTTTTCATTAACTCAATTCTTTCTGTTCTAATTTCCTCCCACTTGATATGAAGCCTACACTGTTCAGTTGCCCCCTTCCTTCAGCTTGTTCACTGCTATTGCTGGTCAACATCATATCATATCATTTTAATTCCTTGAGGAAATTTCCTTCTGGGTGACTTTAATAGGTAACTCACGTTTTTATCATACACTTCTTTTGCTTTCACTCTTCTTGTTTCTTCCCTAACTCAGAGATACACTGCTTTGGCCATCATTCCCCTCCACCCAAATCCTGTGCTCTTTCCTGCCTGATCAATTTCTTCTTCCCTTTCCTCTCCCTTTCTCACTCCCTTCTTGTTCTTCCCACTAACTCACTTGATGGAACTGCTTGTCTACAGCTCGGTTCCTATACTCTGATTCTTTTTCTCATTTAAAGTCCCTAGCATCTTACTTTAATTTAACATCTCTTGACCTTTTCTTTCATTGAGCCCTGATATTTTCCATTGGCTCTAGTGCTCCTCTTACATCTGAGTTCTTATTTTCTCCTGTCTGTTGGCTCTGTATTACCTCTGTTGTTAAATTCAGTGAGCTGATCTTCCTGAGTCAATACCCTGGGTGAAAAATCTAGCAAGTTGACTAAACTGCTTTTAAATCTGCCTTATCATCCTTTCAAACTGGGCTATTTGCAGTCTTTTATCCAAGGCCCAATTACTGTAGTTATTCACATAAGCGTTTTGCTTCATCCTTTGCCCCCTCAACCACCCAACTTCTTCCACGTCCTCATTACATTTCACCTCTTATCACTTTACCTGGTGTTTGGTGAGCAAAGTTGCTCTTGTTTGCAAAGACTTTGGTCCTTCTCTTGCTCCTCTCCTAACCTCCATCTGCATCTCTCTCTACTTTCCCTCCATCCTTGGGACTGAAATTGTAATATCTAAACCTTACATCATAAAAAACAAAACAAACAAACAAAAGCCTTACGTACACATAGTCCATAATAAGCAGTATATGCTCTGGGCAGTTTGAAGAGATTTGGTTATACAATACTTATGTGCATTCGTAAATATTCCACAGTGCATCTGCCATGGGAAATTATGTGCTAGCTTTAAATAAAAGCACATGCCCTTTTCACTCTCCCCCGAAGGTAACTATGGAGGATGTAACCCCAGACTCTAGGGATCATGTGACTATATTTTGGGAGCAGGACTATATAAAGCCAGAGGAAGCAGATACTTCAGGGAGCTGTCAGAATTATTCTGGGTCTTTCTATTCAGGTGTGGAAAATTAGGGTCAAGGCAAGACCTGTGAGGGGAGGTTCCTCTTCATCAAGAGGGCTGGAGAAAGAGCAAGGAGAGGCTGGCTGCCAGAAAGGCCCTGGGAGGGAGCCTAATGAGAGTCAGGGGACAGAAGAATCTAGAGAGGGCTGAAGCTGGCACCAGTCCTTGTTTAAGAGCCCTAGGCTGGGACATCTGAATAGGATGGAAGGAAACTCCCGCACCAGCTCTGCATCAGCGTGAAGACCTGGGGAAGGGTGGAGGGTTACTGAGCCAGGGAAGATCCAGGGAAGAGGGGCTGAAGGTTGTTTTGTTTACCTTGGAACAGGAGGACTTTTGCTTTGGTTGGAGGAACAAAAGCACCAAAAGTCACAGGAAAACTGAGGTATGAATTATATTATCAGAAGGGAACCAGAGACACAGCAGGGAAACTGAGGTAAGAATATACAAACTGATGTCAGAAAGGTAAGAATCTATTACAGGTCCCAAGTGAGAACAGGGGCCTATTGCACCAGGCAGTGTACATCCCTGCCTCAAAGTTTTTACAATCTAAATAGACAAGTCAACATTATTACCCCTATTTGACAAATGGGAAACTGAAGCACAGAGAGATTAAGTGACTTAGCCAAGATGACACAGGAAGTCTGTGGCAGACCTGGGAATCAAACCCAAATTTCTGGAGTTGCAATTCAGAGCTTTAACCCCCAAGGCTACGTCCTCTTGCACTTTTCCCTGTGACCACTTCATTTTAATTCTTTTGCCAACCATTGAATGTGGAGAGGTGCAAAGAAGCTAAAATATTCTATTTTAACTCCATTGAACCCTTCCATATTATATACAAATGCTGGCAAAAGACTACTATAATATTCATAATCTCTCCCTTAAAATTAAAGACCAATGATGTGTTACCCCTTATAAATGCAGAAGCTAATTTGGGTGCAGATAAAACCGCAATCAGTTAGACTATTTGCATGCTGTATAATGAATTATGATTTCTCTGCCCTAAAAATGGCTGCTGCACAGAATAGATATATGAATCTGATTTTTTACTTTGAATGCATTAGAATCATAGAATATCAGTGTTGGAAGGGACCTCAGGAGGTTATCTAGTCCACCCCCCTGCTCAAAGTAGGACCAATCCCCAACTAAATCATCCCAGCCAGGGCTTTGTCAATCCTGACCTTAAAAACCTCTAAGAAAGGAGATTCTACCACCTCCCTAGGTAACCCATTCCAGTGTTTCACCACCCTCCCAGTGAAAAAGTTTTTCCTAATATCCAACCTAAACCTCCCCCACTGCAACTTGAGACCATTACTCCTTGCTCTGTCATCTGCTACCACTGAGAACAGTCTAGATCAGGGGTCGGCAATGTTCAGCACGTGGCTCGCCAGGGTAAGCACCCTAGCGGGCCGGGCCAGTTTATTTACCTGCTGATGTGGCAGGTTCGGCCGATCACGGCCCCCACTGGCCGCGGTTTGCTGTCCCGGGTCAATGGGGGCGGCGGGAAGCCGCAGCCAGCACATCCCTCACTCACGTCGCTTCTCGCTGCTCCCATTGGCCCGGGACAGTGAACCGTGGTGAGTGGGGGCCATGATCGGCCAAACCTGCCGCGTCAGCAGGTAAATAAACTGGCCCGGCTCCCCTCGGGTGCTTACCCTGGTGAGCTGCGTGCCGAACGTTGATCTAGATCCATCCTCTTTGGAACTCCCTTTCAGGTAGTTGAAAGCAACTATCAAATCCCCCCTCATTCTTCTCTTCTGCAGACTAAACAATCCCAGTTCCCTCAGTCTCTCCTCATAAGTCATGTGTTCCAGCCCCCTAATCATTTTTGTTGCCCTCCACTGGACTCTTTCCAATTTTTCCACATCCTTCTTGTAGTGTGGGGCCCAAAACTGGACACAGTACTCCAGATGAAGCCTCACCAATGCTGAATAGAGGGGAATGATCATGTCCCTCGACCTGCTGGCAATGCCCCTACTTATACAGCCCAAAATGCCGTTATCCTTCTTGGCAACAAGGGCACACTGTTGACTCATATCCAGCTTCTCGTCCACTGTAACCCCAGGTCCTTTTCTGCAGAACTGCTACCTAGCCACTCAGTCCCTAGTCTGTAGCAGTGCATGGGATTCTTCTGTCCTAAGTGCAGGACTCTGCACTTGTCTTTGTTGAACCTCATCAGATTTCTTTTGGCCCAATCCTTTAATTTGTCTAGGTCCTTCTGTATCCTATCCCTACCCTCCAGTGTATCTACCACTCCTCCCAGTTTAGTATCATCTGCAAACTTGCTGATGGTGCAGTCCACGCCATCCTCCAGATCATTAATGAAGATATTGAACAAAACCGGCCCCAGGACCAACCCTTGGGGCATTCCGCTTGATACCGGCTGCCAATTAGACATGGAGCCATTGATCACTACCCGTTGAGCCCAACGATCTAGCCAGCTTTCTATCCACCTTATAGTCCATTCATCCAGCCCATACTTCTTTAACTTGCCAGCAAGAATACTGTGGGAGACCATATCTAGGGTGACCAGATAGCAAGTGTGAAAAATCGGGACAGGGGGTGGGGGGTAATAGGCTTCTATATAAGAAAAAGCCTCAAATATTGGGTCTGTCCCTATAAAATCGGGACATCCGGTCACCCTAACTGTATCAAAAGCTTTGCTAAAGTCAAGGAATAACACATCCACTGCTTTCCCCTCATCCACAGAGCCAGTTATCTCATCATAGAAGGCAATTAGGTTAGTCAGGCATGACTTGCCCTTGGTGAATACATGCTGACTGTTCCTGACCACTCTCCTCTCCTCTAAGTGCTTCAGAATTGATTCCTTGAGTTCCTGCTCCATGATTTTTCCAGGGACTGAGGTGAGGCTGACTGGCCTGTAGTTCCCTGGATCCTCCTCCTTCCCTTTTTTAAAGATGGGCACTACATTAGCCTTTTTCCAGTCATCTGGGACCTCCCCCGATCGCCATGAGTTTTCAAAGATAATGGCCAATGGCTCTGCAATCACATCCGCCAACTCCTTTAGCACCCTCGGATGCAGCGCATCCCTCCCCATGGACTTGTGCTCGTCCAGCTTTTCTAAATAGTCCTGAACCACTTCTTTCTCCACAGAGGGCTGGTCACCTCCTCCCCATGCTGTGCTGCCCAGTGCAGTAGTCTGGGAGCTGACCTTGTTCGTGAAGACAGAGGCAAAAAAAGAGTACATTAGCTTTTTCCACATCCTCTGTCACTAGGTTGCCTCCCTCATTCAGTAAGGGGCCCACACTTTCCTTTACTTTCTTCTTGTTGCTAACATACCTGAAAAAACCCTTATTTTACTTTTAACATCTCTTGCTAGCTGCAACTCCAAGTGTGATTTGGCCTTCCTGATTTCACTCCTGCATGCCTGAGCAATATTTCTATACTCCTTCCTGGTCATTTGTCCAATCTTCCACTTCTTGTAAGCTTCTTTTTTGTGTTTAAGATCAGCAAGGATTTCACTGTTAAGCCAAGCTGGTCGCCTGCCATATTTACTATTCTTTCTACACATTGGGATGGTTTGTTCCTGCAACCTCAATAAGGATTCTTTAAAATACAGCCAGCTCTCATGGACTGCTTTCCCCCTCATGTTATTCTCCGGGATCCTGCCCATCAGTTCCCTGAGGGAGTCAAAGTCTGCTTTTCTGAAGTCCAGGGTCTGTATTCTGCTGCTCTCCTTTGTTCCTTGTGTCAGAATCCTGAACATGGTCACTGCCTCCCACATTCCCATCCACTTTTGCTTCCCCTACTAATTCTTCCCTGGTGACAGGTTTCAGAGTGGTAGCCGTGTTAGTCTGTATCAGCAAAAAGAACGAGGAGTACTTGTGGCACCTTAGAGACTAACACATTTATTTGAGCATAAGCTTTTCTCCAATGCATCCGATGAAGTGGGTTTTAGGCCACGAAAGTTTATGCTCAAATAAATGTGTTAGTTTCTAAGGTGCCACAAGTACTCCTCATTCTTTTTGCTGATACAGACTAACACAGCTACCACTCTGAAACCTGTCACCAGGGAAGATTGAAGTCTCCCATGAGAACTAGGGCCTGTGATCTAGTAACTTCTGTTAGTTGCCAGAAGAAAGCTTCGTCCACCTCATACCCCTGGTCTCATTCATGAGAATGAATTCATGAGACCTTTGTGATCCCAAACCAATAAATAATTTGGAGTGTACCTAAAATATACAGTATGGATAGCTAGTCACTAAAAGTCAGGAAAGAGAAAGAGTTCATCTATATCAGGGATCGGCAACCTCTGGCACACGGCTCGCCAGGGTAAGCACCCTGGTGGGCCGGGCCGGTATGTTTGCCTGCCACGTCCATAGGTTTGGTCAATCACGGCTCCCACTGGCCATGGTTCACCGCTCCAGGCCAATTGGGGCTGCGGGAAGTGGCAGCCAGCACACTGCTCGGCCCGCGTCGCTTCCCACAGCCCCCATTGGCCTGGAGCGGTGAACCGTGGCCAGTGGGAGCCGTGATCGGCCAAACCTGCGGACGCGGCAGGTAAACATACCGGCCCGGCCCACCAAAGGTTGCCGATCCCTGATCTAAATCATTTGAGAAGTTATTCTGACTTTACAAGTTTTTAATTTTCAAATTAAAACCTAGCACATATGTTTGAGTGGAAGACTTTGGTTAAGTTCATATGAAAGGCATAAATTTTCTGTATTGACAGTGAATTTCATTTACCTCAGCTATATTATCTATTGGAAAAAACAAAATAAGAGTGGTTTTTAATTTAAAAAATTGTGGGCAATGCGATGATTATTAAAGTGCATGAGTAATTGTATTGGCTAGAACTGACTAGGCATAACCGAGTCAGATTTTGTGAAAGCTATCCCAACAATGGTCTGAATTATTACCAAAATAGGATTCCCCTATAGGTCTTCAGAAGTGAGAGGCTAGTATATTAACTTACTACACCAGAAGAAATAGCATTTTAATAGAAACTACCCCTAGTATTCCCCAATGTCCTTAAGATCCTTTCTCATTACAGTGTAAACTCCTAGGGGCAGAGACTACCTCTTTTTGTACAGCACCTAGCATAATAGGGCTACTGTACTATAAAATAAGTGCCTTTGCTTACCGACAAGGAAAAATGCTTTCTTTGCAACTTCTAAATACTATCAAATCTTTAAAAACAGTCCCTATATGAGTAGTGAAACATTAGTTTGCATTAGTAATTTTTGAAAATTTTAACCCTTTTTTATGGTTTATTGATGGGATCCCATAGAATTAGCCATGTGGCAGAATTCATTGTCTGATCATATAAAACAGCAAATGACCGATTTGGTCAGAATTTAAGCACTTTAGCACTTTGAAGGATGTACATTGTGTGTATTAAGGCAACTGTCCACTTGACTAGCCATAGGCTAATACTTTTTTATAGCCTTAAAAAAAAAAAGGCCTGCTTTTGTGGTACTATCATATGTGATAAGATGTGGGAAATATAGACGTTGTATGAAAAGGATAAAAAATATAGACCATTATTAATAGGCTCTAACTCGAAAGATTAAGATACATATACCATCCAAATATCAGTCTATTGAAAGGACCAGAAATGCCAGTATATCATTTTCAAGCATCTCAGACATTTTGCAGGTGATGTAGTACTGAGTAGGATAGTGAATTTAGCATGAATTGGACATTTACAAATACAATCCTGTACAGAAGGATTGAGGAGAAAATAAAGAAATTTGCATTATAATACTGTGAAATCATCTTATTATTTGTATTATATTAGCACCTAGACTAGTGGTCTTCAACTTATTACACATTGTGGGTCGCATATGCAGTGGCAGCCCAGACCCCAACCCCAAACCTCCACCGCACGGGGCCAGCCCACTGTCCACCCTGGGCATCTGCCCCAGACCCCAGGCCCCACACAGCTGCCCCGGAACCTGTGGGCCTGGCTGGCTGCCCTGACCCCGTACCCCCGCTATGTGGGGCAGGCCAACTGCCTGCCCCAGGCCCCCATCACATGGCTGCCCCGGCCCCCAGAGCTTGCAGGGCTGGTTGGCAGCCCCAGACCCCGCAGGGCTGGCCAGCTGCCCCAGCCCTGGACCCTGCAGGGCTGGCCGGTAGCCCTGGGGGGTGGAGCAGGCAGGACCGGCCAGCTGATCTGGACTCCCACTGCGCAGCTGCCCCAGACCATGGAGTACGTGGGGCCAGCCAGGAGCCCTGGACCCTCATTATACAGGGCTGGCCAGCTGCCCCAACCCCAGACCCCTGCCACTCGGCTGCCCCAGACCCCACAATTTGTAGGGCTGGGCGGCTGCCCCGTACCCTGGGCCTCAGACCCCTGCCACTTGGCTGCCCCGGACCTCACAACTTGCGGGACTGGGCGGCTGCCCCAGACCCTGGGTCCCTGACCCCCCAGGGCCAGCTGGGAGTCCCAGACCCCTGACCCTATGGGGCCAGCCAGGAGCCCCAGACCGCTGACCCTGCAGGCCCAGCCGGCAGCCCCGACCCCATGAGGCAGCCTGGACCCCTCCATGCCGGGCAGCCAGGAACCTGTAGACCCCGGCCTTTAGCACACAGCTGAGCTGGGCCACAGATGTGTGCTAATTGGGCCACATGCAGCCTGCGGGCCTCGGGTTGAGATTTGCTGACCTAGATTCTCCAACCAAGATCAAAGCTCCATCATTATAGGTACTGTACATACTAAGAGACAGTCCCTGCCCCAAAGACTTTACAATCTAAATAGAAAAGACAGTGAAAGGTGGGGGAAGGAAGTATTGTTTTCCAGATGGGAAATTGGGGAACAGAAAATTTAAGTGGCTTGTCCAAGGTCTCATGGGAAAACTATGGCAGAGCCTGGAATTGAATGCACTTAACCACTGCCTTAACCACAGACCATACTTCCTCTCTAGCATGATTTTTTCCCCCATGAAATATTCACTAGCTCAAATAAATTTGTTCCTCTAATTTAGGTATGAAATGTCAGAAAATATTGTAACATAGGCATACAGTGTGGAATGAAGTACAGAGACATGCATATAAATCTAAATCTTTCTTTATTTAATAATGTTAATCAAAGTACCTTCTTGTTGAATTTCAAATTAGAAAACGTTTGTAGCTGTACTACTGTGGAAAGATGACTTGATGTGATAACTTCTCATAGGGCTTTCATATGTTTTTCTTTGCCTACTAATTAGTGACATTTTTGTTTAAAATCTTGTGCCATTGTCATAATAATATAAGATGTCTCATTGTTTATTAGAACAGAAAACATGTTGACCAGCAGAGATTCTGATACACTAAATCATGTGAAGGGGAAATATTAATTAAAATGATCACTAAAGGTGAAATTTACCCCTGTATGGGGAGCCAATACAGGTTTAAGTGTGACTTAGTCATGGACAAGCCTGGTGCTGGCCTTCTGCATAGAGATTAATTTCATCCACTGTTCCCATTTTACAGACACTTACTACTAAGTGTTGTGCTTACTATTAGAAGAAGTCCCAGTTGCTCACAAGAAAGTGATTGCAGAATAAGACCCTAAATCAGAGCATTTGTGATAGAAAGGTCCCACTACATAATGTGCCCTAGTGTGAGATCCCATAGTGCCAGTATTTTTCAGCAGTTGCCATATATGCTCTAACATGAAATTTGCATTAACTGTTGCTGATGCAGTTGGCATGACGCAAGAGTTTCCATAATAGGCCAGTTTCCCCAGCTATTTATAACATGAATATAAAGGCTTCTTTTTGGACTGAAACTTGGCATAGGGATCTCAAATTAGTTTGGCTAAGTTTAAAGATGAATGAAAAATATTTGTGGCTTCAGATTCTTTTTCTTTTCTTTTCAACTCGCAGCAGTCAACAATGGCTCCAGTTTAAAGCACACAATTTATCTAATCCATCAATCCATGTGATTGGATTGGGCAGGGGAGGGAGGTGTCATTAAAAAAAATGCATCATGCAAACAGCTAAGGAACTGAGTTTTCAAAGACATGTGCGCAATGATCAGTCTTTCTGAAGGATTTTTAGAACACATGCATTATTGTATGAAATATTATACATCAAACATGTTAATACATCAGGACCACAGCCCCTGCCCAGTGAGGTTGTTTTCCACTGGTCTGGTGGTACAAAGTATCTCCTCTGAATCAGCAGCGAGCTTTCCCCTGTCTTTGTTGAACTCCTTGGTGTCATAGCATAGCCAGCTTTATGTCACTCTTCTACAATACCTTATGTAGAGGATTGGGGGAAGGCATGGCTTGGGCATATTGTGACCTTGCAATCCTCAGCTGCCATAACCCCTAGGGAGCTACCACAGGTACCATGAGTTAAAGCAGCTCTTAGGCTACTCAGTATTGCCCACCCCCAACATTCAAAAATCATGAGTCTGGCCCCAAAAATCTTGAGATTGGCTCAAAATTCTTTGCCTTCTGTTTGTTGAGACTTAAGAGGTTACATTTTCATGCTTTTCTCTGCTACCATGAGAGCTAAAAACTTACTTACAAATACTGAAATCTGTGATTCCCATGTAATAACATGACTCCAGGAATGAGGGCTTTAAGAAATAAAACCCAAATATCATGAGACACGTGACAAAATTGTGATTGTTGGCAATGCTCTGGCTTCCATTGGGAGCTGAACCAGCCCCCAGCAGGCCCAGGGATTGGGGAGGCACAAAGGTGGCCTAAAGCCAGCCTTTCCCCAGTTCAGCCTTAACTCAAGATCACCATGTTCCTTCAAATCTAGATGAGCCTACTGTGTCCATAATTCATGAATTAAAACTCCCCAGTTCTTCAGTACAGCAACTGGTCAGAGAAGGTGAGGACACTGGACAGAAAAGGAATAAGGATCCAGAGGAGCAAGAGGGCAGGAGGAGGGATAAAAGGAATGGGATAGAAGGATGTGTTGGGGCATCTGCCCCACACTGGCAGAACAGGAGTTAAAGCAGCCCCGGGGAGGCTGCACAGGAGACAGTCAATTAGGAAGGTTTAGAGAGATGGCCAATCAGAGCCAGGCTGGGCCATATAAGAAGGGCTGCTGAACAGAGCAGTGGCAGTCATTCCCTTGAGTTCGAGGAGGGAGGACTGGCTGCCATGAAGAAGGGAGAAGAGACAGCACCATGGTTTGAACAGTGCTGGGTGGGGTCAGAGGAGCTCCTGGTTGACCGCTGCCAGACTGAGGCCCTGATACAAGGGCGGAGAAGGTGCTAGGGCTATGGGGAAGTGGCCCAGGGAAACAGACAGAAGGTGTTGGTGTTGATGCACTGCATGGATGCCAGCTAGAGGGTCCCTGGGCTGGGACCTGGAGTAGTGGGTGGGACAAGTCCCCCTCTACCCCCTTTGGCCCTACTTGCCATGAGGGGAGTGGCTAGACCCTGGACTGCAGCCTGCCACTGAGGCAAGTGGCTGGACAGAGGACTGCCAGCCCCCCAGAAGTGGAGGGAGAGAATGGAGTGGGGCACAGCAAGAGGGCTGTGTCCAGCAGAGGACACCATGGTCTTGAGAGCAACACAGGTCCTGATGACAAAAGCTACGGCGGCGAGATGCCACTAAATGAAGGCGCACCAGTGAACCAGAGCTAATTCCCAGGACGGCCAGCAATAGGCACCACAAACTGGTGAGTCGCGCCCCATCACATGTGGTGGAAAATGTGGGAAAACATTCACCCCTGATACAAGGGGAAGCTAGAGGACTGTGGGGACTAAGGGACAGATAAGGTGGAGAAAATGGAGTCAGAGGCCTTCTTTGTGGAGGGCTTTGGGGCCTCCCCAAACTGGACTCCAAGTTGGTGCCCCCGTCACAAGGGAAGAAGGACCATCTGGAAAAACCAGTGTTGGGACAGGTGGAGTCATGGGGTAAAAGGAATGGTGAAAACAGACCAAGGAAACAAAAGTCTGGGCAACTGGAGAGAATCAAGATCAGGAATCCAGATGGGGAGAGAGGACCAGGTAAAAATGGAAGAACTAAGTCCCTGATCCTGCAAAATGACTTACACAGGTCCCAATGTCCACAGTTTGCAGGATCAAGGCCTGCAAGGGAGGAGCAAAGGGCATTGGGAAATGACAAGAAATGGCTGCAGACTTTCAGGAGCGAAAACAGGACCAAGAGCTGCAGGAGGCCAAGAAGTAGCAGAGAAGAGCAGAGAAGTAGAGGTCAGTGAAGGCCAAGAGGAGTCTGAAAATGAGCATGGACTTGTGGGAAGTTCGGTGTGGAGAAAATGTTTGGAGACAGTTTGTGACCAGAAAAAGGTGAAATCTATTGGGAATATTAGTCATTACAGATTGTTCACTTAGTTCTAGTGGCCTGAATGTTTTAGTCAAAACCATCTGAAAAAATGTGTAGATTGGAATGGGAATGCCACACCTCCTCCCCAGGCCCACTGCTCTGTCACTGGTATAGATCCCTACCACTCAGCTGGTAGGACCTGGAAAGGGGTCACCAGCAGGTGGCTGACAATGGCTAAAAAAACCTCTGGCCAAGTCCTGCAGCATTAGGACCAGCTAGAACCCAGAGAGGGGGAGGAGAAAACAGCTCCCAGCATCTCCACTCCACCCCTTCTGCCACCCAGTGCCTCATCTTTTCCATCCCTGGCCTAAGCCAATCACACTGGAGCTCTCCTCTCCCCTTGCCCATAGAGAGCTCAGCTCTAGGCAGAGGAAGGGTTGTTTCTTAAGTCAGCAGAGCCACCGTCACAGCCTGAAGAAGCACCTGGGTGCTTTGTGGACCGAAGAAAGAAGCACTAGCCTCCCCATTCCCCAAAAACCCCCTACATAGCAGCACAAGTAATGCCCCACCCCCTAAAAATGACCTATCCAATTCTAATCCCGCAATCCTTGATATGATGGGTTGTAGGGTAATTTCCTGCCCATTCTGGACATGGTAGATCACTCTTTTTTTCTCTTTGAAAAACTGTAGGTTCAAGGACCAGACAGAGGCACATGGTAGACTTTTAAAAATAATGTAAATAAGAACACACATAGAGACAGGGGGATAACTAATCATATTTGGCTGAAGTATCAATACGAAAACCTAACCTAGAGACAGAACTGCATACAAACATAAGACTTCGTAGTGTATACATCTTGCTGCCCTCATAGTACGCAGACTTATGTTGGGCTAGATCCTCAGCTGGCGTCAATTGGCATAACGTCATTGACTTCAGTGGCACTATGCCGATTTTCACCAGGTAAAAATTTGGCCCACGTTTTTTCCCAACCTTTTCATGTGTCATACTCAGTCCCAAGCTAAGTCTTAGTAATGCACTTTAGAATGTGGCCACTAAGCTGATAAAAAGTAATAAATCTTTCTAATCACATTCTGATCCAACTCTGATGCATCAATTGTTAACTGATCTTTGTATCATCCTGTCACACTTTAATTTGGGTCTTGTTTTGATATACTGTGTTACTACTGTTGATGTTTTACTGTATCATGTTCTCGGCTGGCTAGTGTGCTGAATTTAATTTGGATTTTATGATGAATCATATTGCATTACTTCTTTTTAAAATAATATTACTACTGCAATATGATTTCATAATTGCATTCTGTCGTCATTTGCAATGGAAACAAATGGAGACTAATACCATCTTGACTGCCAAGTTTTGTATGTCTCCAAAGACATATCTCTCCTTTGTTATTGAGTCGCAGTGTCCAATTCACAAATGCTGCCTAGTTTATGCTCCTGACAAATGAAAGAAAATCAGAGTGTCACTCATTTTGACACACAGATGCAAACTGGCAAATAGATTTTAATACCACATTAGTCAATGTTGTTAGTGTTTTAACAGCAAACTTCCTGTCCCCAGGGAGGTGGGGAGAGAAGCATCTTTTACTATTTGGGTTTGCTAAGGTAGATGAATCACTAGGGACTCATATGGTTTCTGGTTCAGGGAATAACACAAATAGTCACCATGTTGATCTCAGTAAAGTTGCTCTAAAATAATAATAATACAGTAGTTGGTATTTCTGTAAACTTTTCGTCAGAGGATCTCAAAGTGTTTTGCACATATATTGAGGATCAGAATCTGGCTGAAAAGTGCAGGCCTATTTTGGGGCAATCGTGCAGGAGCTCTGAGAGGCTCTGTGTCTCGGGGAGGCACAATGCCTCCTGCAGCTCCTGGGAAGGGGAGCTACAACCCATCCCCTTAAGAGGTTACAGTGTGAGCTACCCTCCAGGGCTAGCCACTCCAGCTGGCTTGTGTTGAGAAGGGGCAGGGCCCTGGTGTTACTTCCCCTCAACAACTGTTGAGGTAGCTTGTACCTCAGGGCTACTAGCAAATAGCAGTCATTAAACTAAGGAAAGGCACAAGGTCTATAATAGTATCTGTGCATTGTATGGTCTTCAGGCTAGGAAGTGGTTACTGTTCTGTGTTTGTAAGGTACCTAGCACAATTGGGCCCTGTTCTTGATTTGTCCTAGATATCACCATAAGTAAAATAATTAATAAAGAAGGGTTAGTCTTCTTGTTCTCTTCCCCAATGCAAGGGCCAGTCACAATCTGACCATAGTGCTCATGATAACCCTGTGCATTAGGAAAGGGACATGTGTAATAAAGATCACCAGGCACCAGTGAAATGCCCCCAATTCTAGGGATCACTCCAATTGTTTAGTAGTGCAGAGCAATACTCTATACAATGGCTAAAGACAGCAGGTAGAAAAACAATACTGTGTCCCATTGACACTGTAGAGGGGATTTAATTTAGATAGGTAGAAAGTATACTTACACAAGAGGCAATGAGGTCAAGTCAACGCCTCCTCCTTTTATGAAACATGTCATGGGATTTTTAATAGCCCCAAATGGGTCAAGGCTTGAATTTCATATTACCCCAAACAGTTTTTGTCACCCACATCCTTCCTCTCATCCCTTTTTATCTGTGATCCTCACTTGTTATGTCAAGGGACAGGCAACTGTCCTTACTCATTTTTGTGAGGTTCCTAGCATATGTCGGGGTGATCAATATAAAATAATCTGAAAGATGAATGTTCCATCTGTACAGTGTCCTCTAACACTAGTGCTCACTGCCTGGGGCACTGGGGCAGTACTGACTCAGGTGTCAGAGCAGGGGCGGCTCTATGTATTTTGCCGCCCCAAGCATGGCAGTCAGGCGGTTTCGGCGATGCACCTGCGGAAGGTCCGGCTGGTAATGCAGATTCGGCGGCATGCCTGCGGGAGGACTGCCGCCCCCACAGCGACCGGCAGGCCGCCCCCCATGGCTTGCCACCCTAAGCACGCACTTGTTACGCTGGTGCCTGGAGCCGCCCCTGGTCAGAGTGTGTTCTGTAGTCACCAGCACCACTTTCTTCAGCACCTAGCTGTTCCATGGATTCTGCCATCCCCATACGGGTCTCATCCAGCCCCGCTTAGTTTGAAACCCAGTGGGATTACTGAATAAGGTTTCATGCATACAGGCTAGACTTAGCAAGGACATATTTCTGAATGCTATTAAGGAATATTCATCCTAAAAATGCATTTGCCATGTTATATTAAAACAAAATAGATCTTTGTCTGCAATGTGCATTAGTATAGATCTTGGGAAATCATTTACTGTGTTTTTTATTAGAGAGAAGCTAACCATGAACATGTTTTTCTCATTTTACAAAAGTTCAGTGGTTTGTGGTTAGGTTTTTGTTTTGCTGAACAAAAAAGATTTAGATCTAATCCAGATTCCACTTTATCTGAACTCTCAAAATTTGGGAGGGTTTGGTTCCAGCACTAGCTGGTCTTTGTACATAAGATATGCAGTATCAAATTTCCTAAGATACAGGGCATTGCACACACATTCACCACATGCTGAAAGGAGTAATATCAAACCTTATAATCATGCCCCTACCAAATTCATGGTCCATTTTCGTAAATTTCACAGTCATCGCATTTTTAAAATCTTGAATTTCACAGCTTCAGATATTTAAATCTTAACAAAGCATGAATATTTATTATTAAATGACAAAATATAAGCATTTAAAGCCCATGATAGCATCCCCCCAAAAAAAGTGACGACACCCCTCCATACCATGCCACCCTTACTTCTGTGATGCTGCTGGCAGTGTCACTGTTTACAGAGCTGGCTGGCTGGCCGGCAGACGCCACTTTTGGGCCACGCAGCTTGGAAGGCAGCATAGAAGTAAGGGTGACAATACTGCAGCTCCTTTAAAATAGCATTTGGGTTGGGACCCCCAGTTTGAGAAAAGTACACAAAAGACCAGATTTCATGCAAGAGACCAGATTTCACAGTCCATGATGCATTTTTCACAGCTGTGAATTTGATAGGGCCCTACTTATAATGATCTCCCCTCAGTACTAATAGGAGCTATGCATGCTGATCAAAGGGAAGAGTAGACCATTTCATTTGCACCTTAAACTCTCAATACAGAGGCATGTTGCGCAAGTCTAAACCTAGATCTAGAGGAGATGGAAGGAAGTGACTTGTTGTCTAATTCTTATTAGAACAAGCTAATCAATATTTCAGCGTTCATAGATTACCCCTGCAGAAAAAGCATACCATTACAATTACCTGAATCGATACAAGGTAAATGCTGCCTCAACTAAGAAATGGATATCTATTTTGAAAGAACAAATTAAACATGGTTTTATTCATTGGTGTAAGAGGTATGCTTTATGAAGAAAAAGAATCCATGAGGTATTTCCTGATAGCATTTTTTTTTTGCCATATCTATTAAAATGTGACAGTTTTGCTTTTTCATCTAAGTGGAAAATGTCTATTTTTGGCATTAGTTCAGCTCCATATATTTAACATTGCATAAATTGGAAATGTGAGACCCATTTAGCTCTAGCTGTAATAAATGCATTTTACCGCTTTCTGACCAAATGGGCCTTGTGATTATAAATCATAGGACTGGTCATGACAGACACCTACCACATAAAGGGCCAGTGTACAGCAGCACCATCCCTGTTACGGGGGTGTGATGGGTTGGATCACAGAAACCCTCTTGGGAACTGCCAACTGATGTGCCAAGACTACTTCTGCCCCTGCTTTTCCTGCCAGCCTGGGAGTCCAGCACCCTGTCTTGCTGAGCCAGACATACCAGTCTACTCCAACACAGACTCAGGGTCTGAACCACATGCCCCAAAGCTGCAGACTTAACTGAAAGCAACTTACAGAAGTGTTCCTGTCTTTAACACTCAGATGTCCAACTCCCAATGGGGTCTAAACCCCAAATAAATCTGTTTTACCCTGTATAAAGCTTATATAGGGTAAACTCATAAATTGTTCGCCCTCTATAACACTGATAGAGAGATATGCACAGCTGTTTGCCCCCTCCCCCCAGGCATTAATACTTTCTCTGGGTTAATTAATAAGTAAAAACTGATTTTATTAAACAGAAAGTAGAATTTAAATGGTTCCAAGTAGTAACAGACAGAACAAAGTGAATTACCAAGTAAAATAAAACATTCAAATCTAAGTCTAATACAGTAGTAAAACTGAATACAGATAAAATCTCACCCTCAGAGATGTTTCAGTAAGTTTCTTTCACTGACTGGATGCCTTCCTAGTCTGGGCACAATCCTTTCCCTAGGTACAGCCCTTGTTCCAGCTCAGGTGGTAGCTATGGGATTTCTCATGATGCCTGCCACTTTGTTCTGTTCCACCCACTTATATATCTTTTGCATAAGGCAGGAATCCTTTGTCTCTCTGGGTTCCCACCCCTCCTTCTCAATGGAAAAAACACCAGGTTAAAGATGGATTCCAGTTCAGGTGACATGATCACATGTCACTGTAAGACCCCAAGCCTTCATTCCTGCCAGCCTGACTCACAGGAAGGCCTGCCTGCAAACAGAACCATCCACAGTCAATTGTCCTGGATAATGGGAGCCATCAAGATTCCAAACCACCATTAATGGCCCACACTTTGCATAAGGCCCTCAGAGTTATACTTTATATTTCTAGTTTCAGATACAAGAGTGATACCTTTATACAAGTAGGATGACCACACTCAATAGATCATAAGGTTTGTAATGATATCTTACAAGAGATATTTTGCATGAAGCATATTCCAGTTACATTATATTCATACTCATGAGCATATTTTCATAAAGTAATATAGAATGCAATGTCACAGGGGGCACCCTGAGATTCTTATGCCTCACGCAGTCAAAACACCTCCCAGAGTTCTGGGAGCACAGTGGCTGCACCAGCCTGGTGCAAATTGTAGCATGTGCTCTCCACCATCATGTGCAGGTCCAGCTCTCCTGCATCCTGTAGAGAAAATGAGTCTCATACCCTTTTAATTTCATAAACCCTTATAAACTCATACCTCATAGTCTCATACCGTTATAAATTCCCTCCTCCCTTTGAAGAGAAAAGTACCACTATAGATGCTTGCCTTGCATAGTCCTTGTGCTCAATGCAGCCTGCTCCTGTGCATTGAAACTGAGCAGCATCCGTGAGCTTGAATATTAGGGCAGAACTTCTTAAAACAAGATCATCTAGCCTAGCATTTCACAGAGTATAGGGCATGCTCATCCCTCCCCAACAGACTGAGAGGGATGGGAAGGACCAGTTAAGGGTGTGGGCATGTGGTGTAGACTGGTCTCTAAATTGTTTTCCAGTATCTCAGCTTACTCTTTTTTAAAAATTAAAGTTTATAGAGAGCCTGAAACTATGCATCTCAGGTGTAAACTGCCCCCATTCGTTTCAATGGATGCTAGGTGCTAATGATAATCCTTTAATTATCAACGCATATAAGAAATAAGCATAACCTAGGTGCTAATGATAATCCTTTAATTATCAACGCATATAAGAAATAAGAGGCAGAATCATAAGATATGAACATCAATGTGATCTATCCTTAATGACCACTCACTTTGGGTAGGCCTTTAGCAACACATGGAAGGGTTTCACAGAGATGTGATTCATTTCATTTTCCTGAAGGAGTCTCAGCTTTCAAAAGTTTGGGAAATGGTGAATTAGGCCATGGTATATACATTTCAAAGACAAGCTATGGAAGCCCACATAATTTGAGCCATTTAACACTAAAGCTCGGGGAAAACACTTAAAAACTCTCATGGAAATTTCTTGCTTTGACAGAGAGACTGACAAAATACCGGTAAGTCTTTTTCCATCTCTTAAATCTCAGTGTAGCAATTCATTCCAGAATCGACTTCCGAGACATTTTTTAGCCAGACATAGTATGCCTACATAATAGCTTGTGGTAAGCATTATGGGAGAAGCCACTGGCAGAAACTGCAGGGTCTAAATAGCTTAAACAACATATGTGTGACAGTCAGGGGAGCAGTGAATATATTTATTCCCCTGACCCCAGTCCTGAAAACCCTTATATACATGCTTAATTGTACATGGCTGCATAATCTCACTCAATAGGACATGTCACATGAATAAACGTAGGTATCTGTGTACATTTTGCAGTATCAAAACATGTTTCTTATTCCCTCTTTCTGCTTTTTACAAGCAAATAGTATTTAAAATCCTAGCCATTAAGTTTAATGTAGGTGATCAATCATTTTTCAATATATGTCATATTTCATATGAGAACCATCTATTTTGTTGAGTTGCCTTATGCATGGTTTCGTTTCACTGAAATAGAAATGATTTTTCCACTTCTTAGCAATTTGAGTTCAATTAATCTGGATTATTTATTAAATAAAGATTATCTACATTATGTCTGTCAGATAAAATAATAATATTGTGTGTGTACACATGCATGTGCATGTAAAATATATGGGGATTAGTACTATCTCTTCCTGGGTTTATGAACCTAACATTCTCCAGGGCATAACATAAACCAGCATGAAGCCCCAAATACTAGCATTTTCATTTGCATTTTCGTGTTATCTGAAAGATGCGTGAAATGTCATATGCAGTCAACTCCACACTGACTGTGCATGCGAGCAGGGGCCTGGGTTTGGCTTTATCCAGCAAGAATATGGGATATACTATGATCCTGGAGTGTGACAGGGTGGCTTCATTCTACTGTGACTCCACCCTGGTAGCTGGACCCAGAGCTTCAAAGTTATTTAAGCTTCTAACTTCCAGTGAAATCAATTGGAGTTGGATGCCTACATACCTTTTAGGTTCTGGGCCCTGTAAATTAATCCCTGCTCACTCAGTGATGCAGGTGTGGCTTGTTAAACTCCGCACTGTATATAAGAGAGGTGAGAATAGCTCTTTAGAGGGAAAGTTAGGGCTTCGGGCAGATGGGGCCCAAGGTAGGAATGTTGGTGAAGTCATATCTGGGGAGAAAGCATAGGTTGGAGTTTATATTGTTATGTTTAGTTTGAGTTACCCTTAGTAATAAAGCCAAAACTCAGGTAGGGGGGTAACTTTTAACCTTAAACAATGTGTATATGGCCTTTTGTGATAGTAAGGCAGAGACTCCTTCTCTTTTACAGTAACTGTTGTGTAGTGCTAAAAGTTCCTACTTTTTTGTCAATGGCAATAGGGTATGACATTTCTACAAGCAAGAGAATATTAAGCATTCATTTAAATCTAATGAGCTTTGGGGAAGATTGTTGGATTCTGCAGAAACACTTGTGGTGAAGTTGCTGCTAGCCCCTTAGAGCGGGGGGCCCAACCTATGGCCTGTGAGCCCTACACAGCTCACCAGAGTATTTCATAAGGCCCACAGGCCTGCTTCAACACAAAAAAACTATTGGCCAGTTCATTAGCCTTTTGTTGCCATGTTTACATCATTTTAATTTACATGAGTGTGTAAATAGACAATACTGTACACAGAAACAACCTATCTACATACATATGACACAAGCTGAACTGAATATATAAATCAATATAGGTGAATGTAAAACTTATTAAAATATGGAAAATCTGTTTGGCCGACACAAGGTTGTGTTTAGGTTTATGTGGCCCTCCTGTATAATAAGATTGGGCACCCCTGCCTTAGGGTATGTCTACACTGCACACTAAGCCCAGGCTTTGACTCAGGTTTCAGCCCACGCCCCTATTTTGCCCACACATAAATCAGTTTAACTTGGGTCAGCAAGCACTCAGGATGTGGTCCTAGGACTCTGCTAGGGGGATGGGTCAGAGCAGAGTTCCTGCTGTGATTCAGGTCTAAGCCCTGTTACTTTGTAGTGTGAATGCAGCTCAAGTCACAGACCCAAGCCAGAAGATCTGCATAATGCAATATGGCCAGCTCAGCGCAGCTGTGACACCCGGGTCCAGCAATTGTAAACACAGGTTTACAATGCAGTGCAGCTGCTCAGGTATGGGCTTGGAAACACCAAGTCCACTACCCTGGGTCCCACAAACCCAGCCTTAGTGTGCAGTGTAGTTTAGGGGTTGGCAACGTTTGGCATGCGGCTCGCCAGGGTAAGCACCCTAGCAGGCCGGGCCAGTTTATTTACCTGCTGACACAGCAGGTTCGGCCGATTGCGGCCCCCACTCGCCGCGGTTCGCCGTCCTGGGCCAATGGGGACGGCGAGAAGTGGCGCAGGCGAGGGATGTGCTGGCTGTGGCTTCCCGCCACCCCCATTGGCCCAGGACGGCGAACCGCGGCAAGTGGGGGCCGCAATCAGCCGAACCTGCCACGTCAGCAGGTAAATAAACTGGCCTGGCCCGCCAGGGTGCTTACCCTGGCGAGCCACGTGCCAAACATTGCCGACCCCTGGTGTAGTTCATCCAGAGTAGAGTGAGGAGAGATTATTCAAAAGGGAAAGTTGTTCTGGAAGGTGTGACTTATTCATTTGAGTCCAATTATATTCATTTTACCTCACCCCCATAGCATAGCTGTAAAATGACCACACACACGAGTATCCCACATAGCCAGGTTCATCTTTACTTGCTTTAACTATTACTGTGCCATGAAGCACGGGGAAAGGCTTTTGGGAGCTCCTGTTCAAGTCTCTGCCACTAAACTGAAGTAAGGGTTTAAGCTGACTTCCCATCCTCTGATGGGGTTCACCTTCAGTCCTGATACTGCAAAACCATCCCCAATAAAGATGACTGATCCCTGAAACTCACATAAATATCTCTTTAAAATACTTTATCCATTCACTTTGGGACTAGAACAGATTGCACCAAACATCAAATAACTCCCTGAGGAGGATACTCCTAACCTACCCAACCAGGACTTAACCCCTTCATCAAAGCATCTCAGGTTACACAAACTATGTATTTTGGTATAGTATCCATATACGCCACATATTTTGCAGGAACAAAGTACAGACATTTCCAGTGTACTTAGCATAAGCTGCCTTGCCACACAATGTTGCCTTATTCCTTGGTTTTGCTTATGAGAAGTAGTTTTGTTTACTAAATAGATTCTCCAGTCTTCACCCTGTTTCAGCAAAATACTTAAGCATGACAATAGTCCCAATGAAGTCAATGTTTAAAGTATGTCTTTAAGGCTAAGATTTCCAATGAGGCCTAAGGGAGTTAGGTGCCCACCTTTGAGTGGGAGTTGGGCACCTCATTCCCTTACACCCTTTGAAAATCCCAGTTTAAGCAATTAGTTGAATAGGGACCTGCAACAAGAAAGCTGCAGTTTGTGTTGTTAATTGGTGAAGCCTGAGTGGGCACCATTCAGTAGCAACAGCCATGCCACTGTACAGCATATGGTGGGTTCTTCCGCTACAGGTGAAAGTCACTCAGCTGTCCCTGGAAGGCCATCCAGTACTGCTAGTGATATCTCCCGGGGGCCAGGCCCTGAAGCTACCATACTTTCACCAATTTGAAAAATACCAAAGACATGGTAGGATATCTTTCCTAGGCTAGGTTACTAGCCTTTTTTTAAAAAAATACTGTTCTACATACTGTTTCAAATTTCTTTTAAACCTAACAGTCTTGCAAAAAAATTATCTTAAAAAAAATAACACAGATAATTAAAAAGCAATGGATATTGTCATTTCAAAAATATCTTGATTAAAACCCAGTGAGCCAGTTTCAGAGATGGTGCAAGCAAGCCAGCCATCGAAGTCAATGAAATTGTGTCTATTTACACAAGGATTGGCTTTATCTCTATTCATTTTGTTATCCTGTACCAAAATATGCATCTTTAACCATCTAACTGCTTTGAGCATCATACATAGAATGTAGTATTTCAGCAAATCAGATCATAAACTACATAAATGAACAAAAACTATTCTTAAAGATATTTGAAGTAAATAGCCCTAGAATTTAAGAGCAACTATGCTGTTTCTTTATATGCTGCATGTTAATTTTTCTCACCTCAGGAAATACTTTATACATCCAAATATTTCCCCATTCAAATAAATATATTTACTGCTTTAAAGTTCCATGTTAATATTTAATCTACTGTCACATACCTTGCCATAGTAAAGAAAAATGTCATAATTTAAAAAGCAAACATAAAATGACAGCAAACATCAGTCATTAAGGTATACTGACTATGATTAATACATAGGTTGTTAAATGGTTAGTAATAAGATTAGTTTGCTTCTTTCCTGCCCAATAGATACTTAAAGTAATTGCATCTTTGCAAACTGCATTATCATCACTTCATGTTCTTTATGATGTCATGGGACAGCAATGCAGACTATGTAACACTCAGCAGTTTTTCCTACCCCTACTTTGTTACTTTCCTTTAAAACCTCTTTTTCTGCCAACTGCAGACATCCTAACATATGAGGATGTAAGAATAGCACACAAAAATCTCAATACATCTATATTAAAAAGTAAAGAGCACTTACTTTTTTTTTCTTTAACGACTTGCACATCAAAAATAATTATGGCTAATGTGCCATCATAATGTGAAAAATCTGCTGAAAACAGTAATAAGCCAATTGCTTTTCTCTAGCTAGTTAGATCTTATTCACAAAACAATATGTTAACAAGTGGATAAGAGACATGAACTTAGAGGGAAAAGGATAAAAAATGGAAAACCATTACAGAACTAAATTAGCCAAAAATCCGAAAGCCATTTTAAAAAGCAGAACATTCTTTTTATGACCCCTAACACTTATGCTAATACAGCAGGGGTCATTATATCTCACAGTCTTTGCCATTTATCATAGCCACTTTGTGGCTATGTAACTATTATTACTAGGTCTGATCCAAAACCTATTGAACTCAATGGGAGTCTTTCCATGGACTTCAGTAGGCATTGCATCAAGCCCATAATGAAGAATGTTCTCTATTCTAGTTCTTAAAAAAATGTAACTGATGTTGGGAGGGAATGGGAGGGAGGGGAAATTCACAATTCCTAACGAATGTGATATATTAAAACAAAAGTTGATAACTTTCCAGTTCCTCTTGTCATCACCATCTGAAGTTCTGCTTCTGTGATATTTTAGACTAATGCGTATCTACACACATACATGTCTAAGACCAAATTGTTGCTGCTCATGGGCAGATATGCAAGATGGGAGTGGGGAGGATGGCACAGTGTACCCTACACACCTCTGCTGGTGCTTCTGTTTCCTGAGTGCCCAGGAGTATTAACACTGCCTATAGGACTAGACAGTTCTAGTGTATGTGGCAGGGCAGGAGTTTGGCCCCTGTTCAGAAAGGAGGAGTTTCCCTTCAGCACCCCAGAGCCACTGTGTTCTGGCCACTGCTGCTTGGTATAGCGCTCCCCTGCACACGTAAGCTCGCTTTGACTACTGATACCCCAATACACCCCTTCATGTTTTTTTTCTTTCTCCAACTGGCTTCAACTCTTATGTATTTGTTACACAAATAACCCCATATAGCATAATCACATACAAGATTGATTTTATGTTTGAAAAATAGTGTGATGTAAGTGTGCCTTTCAATAGGAATCTAACAATGGTTTGAACCACAGTTTGAAAAAATATAAGTACTGTAGCCTGATTTTGAAAACATTATTGACACAGAGGTCCTTTATGAATTATAGCCACAAATTTCACTAAAAGATATAGTTCTGTTTGAAGATTATGTGCTCAAATCTTGTATGGGACATACGGTACATCCTTAGAAAAAAATAACACAAAAGAAACACTCATGAAAACTAAATGCAGTTATAATTATTCAGTTTCCATATGGCACTTATGATAGAACACATAGTCATTTATTCATATCTATACACAGACGCTACTAGTTCAACTTTCTGGTTTCAATGCAAATGTGCATCTTAGAATGCACTTTAGCTAGGTGTGACTTTTCAAATAAGAAGAACTTCCAAAGTATGGCATCTTGGGCCTTGTTTCCTGAAAAAAAAAAATAACTTTAATGGTGTGAAAAAATGAAAGCATGCTATGGTTACTTTCATAATCTTACTTCAAATAGGTACATATTGACTCACAGCAAGTCTCAGTACACAGCATCTGTACTTAGCACCATGATAAGATAAAAGTGATTCTGAACTTTTCAGCTCTGAAATAAATGTGCGCAAAATAAATAAAAACTAAAAATGAAACCATGTTTTCTATAAACATGCCATCATTATACTATTACTCCATTTGTAACATCTTATATGAAAACCATTTCCACCATTCTGCTATCTGTGTATAGAGGCATATTCTCATCTGCATGCGTGAAGATTTAGATACATAATTCCTATAACTAAAAACTTAAGAAGTTCTCTTCTCAAATCTCTTCTCAAAAGATGCACAGTAGGTGGGCATGAGGTGAATTTCAGACTTGTGCAGGGGAAACATGCACAACAGCTTGGCTACAATACATCCAACTTTAATGAGCACTTCCAACCTGACTTTCTCAAGTTTATGGGAAAACAAAACTCAATCACTAAATTCACATCTTCACTCTCTCCATCTATATCTATGTCTATATATAAAAGCAAAACCTTCAACATTATTTGTTTGTTTAAAACAAACAAACGGAAGTATTTCTTCACGCAACCCACAGTCAACCTGTGAAACTCTTTGCCAGAGGATGTTGTGAAGGCCAAGACTATAACAGGGCTCAAAAAAGAACTAGATAAATTCATGGAGAATAGGCCCATCAATGTCTATTAGCCAGGATGGGCAGGGATGGTGTCCCTAGCTTCTGTTTGCCAGAAGCTGGGAATGGGCGATAGGAGATGGATCACTTGATGATTACCTGTTCTGTTCATTCCCTCTGGGGCACCTGGCATTGGCCTCTGTTGGAAGATAGAATACTGGGCTAGATGGACCTTTGGTCTCACCCAGTATGGCCGTTCTTATGTTCTTAAGTGTAGTCAAGAGTATAAATCATCATGCATCAAGATCAATCTGTGGACTCAGTTCTGTATTCCTGTGCAACCAAGATTCCCATTGCCTTCAGCTTTCAGATCCAAAATCCATTGAAGACAATGTTAATCTTTCCATTGAATTCAGTGGACTTTGGATCAGATGCTGAGTGTGCCAGGAATGCAGAACTGGATCGTAAACCTCTTGAACTGTGGTTGAACTCACATTTCAGTTATGCTTTTGTCTTCTTCTTTTTGGGGTAGCACAAAAGATAATGCAAATGAAGATACATAAACAGTACAGAAAAGCTTATGCTGTTTTCTTTTTAGTCTTTTCTAACTTTACCATAAAAAGAAGGAACAATCCTATATAACTAAAGACAGATGTGCATATAAAGATATCCTACACAAAGAAGTGCCACAGCATGTACCTTTTATTATCCTTTTAAAAATAATTAATTTAAGGTACAAAAATAGTGACATCTTCCAGCATAGCAAGATGTTTAAAAATATCTTGTCTTCTGGTTGCAGAAAAAATGCCTTAGAAAACGTTATGTTGGGGAGGTTGCAGATCATAATGTATCATAGTGATTTGCTGATCTAGCTTTTCATCTCTGAAGATCTGAAATCAAATTTGCTTTTGAGTGTAATGAGTTTGGCAGTTTCTGTTTAGATTTAGCTGGTCATTATGCAGATTACAAAAATGACAATTACAACAAACAATCTCTTCTCAAAAGATGCACAGTAAGTGGACACGAGGTGAATTTCAGACTCGTGCAGGGGAAAATTGCACAACATCTTGGCTACAATGCATCCAACTTTAATGAGCACTTCCAGACTGACTTTCTCAAGTTTTGGGGGAAACAAAAATCAATCACTAAATTCACATTTTCACTCCCTCCATCTATAGCTATGTCTATATATAAAAGCAAAACCTTCAACATTATTTTAAAATAAAGTTCCAGATTTAATTATTTTTCTAGAACCAGCCTCTCCTGTATGATGTATGATCAATTTCTTTTTTTTAGAAAAAAAGGTCCCTATGTTTGCAGCAAGTAAAGGAAGTTAACTCACTGATGATCTCAGTACCTTAAAAACCAAACTTCACTATCATTATCATATTGTCTTAATTTTACGGAGGATGTTTCAATTATTTCTTTTTTAAAAAAATCAGTGGAAAGTTGGTTTAAAAAAAAACGACTGCTACTTACAATCCAGACCGCAGCAATTGCCACCGCATGAGAACTTTTATGTGCAATTGACTAGAAGACAATTATAAACAAAGGTGAACCTGACTAGCTTGTTTTCATTGATCAAAATGATTGAATGCAAACGAGACGCAACACATTATAAATAAATTATAAAATTACTTCATATTAGTTACCCTAAGTGTGAATTGTCACAACATTTATTTTTAATTGGTCCCTATCCCATTAACTAATTTAACAGCATATTCTGATTTCTTTAACCCAGGCGAGACGCTATGGGGCTATTGTGAGCAATGTCAATATAAATTTTAAGGGCCAAATCCTGCAGTCTTCCCGCCGCAGCCTTAGCTCTGACTCCAAGGGGGAGTTTTGCCTGTATAAGGGACGGAGGAAGAACTTCAGGATTTGTCCCTAAACAGACGGCGTCTTCCAACTTTGGCACCTGTGACGATGGGGGCAGTTAGAAAGGCGATGACAGATGAGGAAGTGGGTTAGAAGCACTAGATGGATCTCTTCTAAACTGAACTCTCAGGCTCGCTCCTCCAGTCCTGCTTCCGCCAAAACTTCAGTGGAAGTTCGGCCGAAGTGAGGAACGCATGATTTGGCCCTAACCGCGTTAAATAAGTCCTGCTTTCTCCCCTTTCCTTAATCAAACCGGGTTTCCAGCAGCAGCCCCCGCCAGGCACAGCTCCCGCTGCAGCCAGTGGGAGTGTTGTCTGAGTAAGCTCTGGGTCATCGGGGCTGGCTGGAGGATTTGGCCCTAACCGGCTGCAGGTGTGCAGATAGTTCCCTTCCCAGTGTCTGTCGGGCAGCCTCGGAGGGAAGCTCCCCACGCCCTCCCTCCCTCTCTGGCTCACTCACCGCTGAGGACTCGCAGGGAGAGGCAGCTCGGCCCCCACAGCATCGCGGCACCCAGCAGCAGGGGGATCACTCTGGAGGGAGAGGCGCTCATAGCGACGGGAGAGTCCCAACAGAAAACAAAGGAGGCACCAAGCACGGGCTGCTGCACCTGCACCCACCGCTCCCCCCTGGGAAATGCTCCAGCAGCCACAGGTCCCCCCCTTGCACCAGCACCGCGAGCTCTCAGAGCAGCAGCGCGCCCTGCGAATCCCAAGCCGCTGCAGCTCCGCACATTTCCCTTGGCCAGAGGAACGCGCTGCCCACACCCCCCTCGCTGGGCTCTCTCCCCCGGTGCCTTGCCCTGCCTGTGCCTCTCTCTCGGGGGCTGCGGCTCCCGCTGATGCTGAGAGGGGTGTGGATGCTCCTTGTTATATAGCCAGCCCGAGATGTTGTGCCTGGGAAAAACCAGCCCCAGACTATTGATTTCTGCTGCTGCCGCCAGCCCCCTCCGGTGTGAACCGCCCCACGCGCAACACTGCAGCTCTTATGGCACAGAGCGGGACCCAGGGCGCTCCAGAAGGGTGGACTCGGCAGCAGCCCCTCCACCTTCCGGTGCGGCAGGCGGGAACCCAGCGTTTCGGGGTCGATTTGCATACACCCGTGTCAGCTTTGCCATAAAAGTCTGGCAGGAGGCTGGCTCCCTGTCGTTTTCAAACTGCTGAATGTGCAGGGAAGTGGCGGGCTGAGGGGAGGGGGTGTCATTTTACTCCTAGCTGCTGTGTATTGCTTCACTCACTCGGGTACCTGGCAAGATGGATAGGGCAAGAGGGAACCGACTCGGGGAATTCAATACCGGGCAGGATTTTCTTACATTCTGGAACTGGATCTCCGCCAAACAGGTTTCCTCGTTGAATGGCTATGGAAACAGACCGTAGAGAACAATGTGGGATTTTCCCTGTAAGCCGCCACCCAAGAGAGATACTCACCCATCCCCATCCATATTTCAGGGTGGGGGGATTCAAATCAGGGCTTTTCATTTGGCCCATCTCTAGATCTTAAAGTCATACTGTGCTATACCACCATGGAAATGTCCTATAGAGACAACTAGAGAATGAAATCCTAGCTGGAGAGTGTTTAGCCAAACTATAGAATTCTGCAGCAGGCATGTCACTCTCCATTAAATTCCATAGATTTGGAATAATGTCTGTAGATCCCCTACACTACAGGGATTTGAGCCGGTACCATTAATATCAATGAGAACTTTTGTCACTGAGTTCATTATATTCGGGACCAGGCCCTAGAGCCCTATAGTGATCATCTCTATTAAATGGTTAAGGATTTTTTGCCATTAAAGGTTTTCTCCATAAGAATATGAATAAATGTATATTTTCTACTTATTTTTTACAAAAGAATCTCTCAGTTCTCTGATAGGCTACTGTGGCCACATCCAGATTACTATTTTGATACATTATGTATAATTATATTTATACACTTTAAAAGAACACCTCCAATGCCTTTTTGTTTGGGATTATGGTCTCAACTGTTTTGCTTATGCGTGTACAGTTCTTGTGAGTGGTTTATTTGATTACGGGGCACGATTAATATAGACCATCGTGTTTAGTGGACATCTTCTATACAAATTATCTGGGGACTTGTCCCTCAGATTCCAGCTACTAACCATGTATATGGCATTTGTAAATCTTTTCCTCTCAACAGTTGTTATAACTGGTTTTGTAGGCATATATCTCAGTTTAGAATGGATTTTCAAAAACTTAAGGGATTTCCTAGCTGCTTTAGAAATATGTGAGACCAGCTTTCATATTGAAAACCCCAGTGTTAGGTTTCTAAACAGTAATTGAAATCTAGTTAAAATACACAGCATTTTGTTCCCAACTTTTTTTTATTACTTAATAATAGGATTTGTGTTTTTACTTGGCTGATACAGACTCTTCCACTATGGTTTTCAAGTTTCCAGTGAGGTCTCTAGTATTTTCCAAGTTTATAGTGCCACAGTGTTTCAGTCTCAAAATAGTCACATGGGGTCATATGGCCTCTTCCTATGCAAAAATAAACAAAACCTCCATGGCTTCTGAAATTCCACCCATTCCTCATTATTATTGCCCTTATATAAATGGATGGTATGCCCACATCTCAAATACTGCGTACAGATGTGGTTTCCTCATCTCAAAAAAGATATACTGGCACTAGAAAAGGTTCAGAAAAAGTCAACTAAAATGATTAGGGGTTTGGAACGGGTCCCATATGAGGAGAGATTAAAGAGGCTAGGACTCTTCAGCTTGGAAAAGAGGAGACTAAGAGGAGGATATGATAGAGGTATATAAGATCATGAGTGATGTGGAGAAAGTGGATAAGGAAAAGTTATTTACTTATTCCCATAATACAAGAACTAGGGGTCACCAAATGAAATTAATAGGCAGCAGTTTTAAAACAAATACAAGGAAGTTCTTCTTCACGCAGCGCACAGTCAACTTGTGGAACTCCTTACCTGAGGAGGTTGTGAAGGCTAGGACTATAACAGCATTTAAAAGAGAACTGGATAAATTCATGGTGGTTAAGTCCATTAATGGCTATTAGCCAGGATGGGTAAGGAATGGTGTCCCTAGCTTCTGTTTGTCAGAGGATGGAGATGGATGGCAGGAGAGAGAGCACTTGATCATTGCCTGTTAGGTCCACTCCCTCTGGGGCACCTGGCATTGGCCACTGTCGATAGACAGGATACTGGGCTAGGTGGACCTTTGGTCTGACCCGGTACGGCTGTTCTTATGTTCTTATGACACTATTGGCATTGTGGAAGAGATGGAGCATGGCCACCCACGCATGGCTATAATAACAATATCTAGATAATGATGGCAGCTAAACCCCCACAGGTTTATCACATGTGTGTAAACTTGAAGCATTGCGGGAAAGATATTTCTATAAATTATCAGAAATCATAGTGCATGTCCCATCAAAGAGCAATGAGGAAAAGCCAAAGAGCAATGGTTCAGAAAAGGGAGAGAGAGAGAGAGATGTCAAAAGCGGCATTGTGCTACTTAGCAACCTGCCACTGGATTGAGAAGGGATGGTAATGATAAACTGATGCAGGGGATGAAACCCCTAAAATTGTGTGAAGCTCCATCCAAGATGAGCTGTACATGCCACCAATACTTGAAGATTCTGACTTCTTTTTCTTATGCTTTGACAACACTTGCATAGTTTGTTATGCCAATAAAGTCTCAATGAATTGAAATTGTATCTGCCATGCCTCTGCACAGCTCCAGACACACTCCCAGGACTTGACAGCATGGTTAGCTTCTTTATCATGCTTCCACTGGTTCCCATTATAACCCTTCCAATAGGGTTCACATAGGGAAGTTTAAAGTAGATTATGTCATAAGTGTATAGAACAATCAACCGCATATAGTGATCAAAATCACTGGGACAAAATCATTCCCGTACTAACCGTGCTAAATACCCCGCTTGTAAGAATCAAGCAATCCACTTATAAGAATCATTTCAGGGCAAACTGACTACATGTAATATGATACTTGATCAAGTGCAATGATGTAACAAGCCAATAAAGCTGTTTTGAATCTGAATTTGATTACATCTCATGTTATAGGCATATAGCACGCAAAAAGTATAATCCCTGTGTAGAAAAAATAAGTTGTGCTGTTTATATGTGAGTCAACATGGCAGGAAAAAGAAATGCTTTCTTCAGATGAAAAATGCCACCTCCTGGAGTCCTATGATAGTCTTCCCAAGACTATAGCTCGGAAACTGGGCATTGCACCACCTTTATTGTCTAAGATTCTCAAAGACAAGGAGAGCATCATACAAAATGAAGGAGATAGAAAAAGAATGTGATCAGGCAAGGCACCTAAGGTCGAGGTGATGCTTATAAAGTGGATCAGAAATGCCAGAGAGAGAAATCCCTCCCCGCCCCCCGGTGAACGGTTGGTGATGCAGAAAGCAGAAGAACTAGTGGTGGCCCTGGGCATTACTGACTTTAAGGCCAGCACTGGCTGGTTTGAGCCCTTTAAAAAACTGAGAGGGGATTGTTTTTAAGAAAATACATGGAGAAGCCTGAAGCCCAAAGACACGGATATTAGGTCATGTGAAGAATGGTTAGAAAACAAGTGGATTGAAATGAGACATAATTTCGCTGAAGAAGATATTTGAATACAGATGAAAGTGAAATTTACTTATGAGCCCCGCCTGGTGGGACTCTCGCCTTTAAATTAGACAATAAACGAAGGAAAGAAGTCTAAAGAAAGAATGACTGCTCTGTTCATCAGTTCCATGACAGGTAAGAAAAAAAACCTTTTAATCACTGGGAAAAGTCAAAACCCCTGGTCTTTTAAAAATGTGAGACATCGTCCAGTCCACTACGCTGCCAATTCATCTGCCTGGATGATGGGGCATCTATTCGGTCAGTAGCTGAAGGACTGGAATTGAAAGTTGGGACAACTGGAAAGACCACGTGACCACATGACGAAAGATGAAGCACTGAGAAATATCCCACTTGAATTCTTCCCAAAGAACACAACTTCCATCTTTCAGCCATGTGATTAGGGAATTATCACAAGCAAATGGCTCACATGGTGGTGCATCACACTGATGATAAGGACAGCCAGGCTACTGTTATGGAAATTGCCATGAAGATCAGTCTTTTAGATGCCATTCTAATGCTTGCAAATGCCTGGAGTGATGTCAATGCTTCAACAAATCAGAATTGCTGGAAAAAAGGAAGTCTAGTCATAGCACCATAAGGGACGCAATTGTTGTTGAGCCATCAAGAGAACTCAGTGCACACGAATGTGAAGAGTGGATAGACATTGATGACAGTGCTTTTGTTATACAACCTGTCTTGGATGAGGACATTGTGACTTAGATCTGAGACCAAATTGAAGTGAAACCCCAAAATAATGCAGGGGCGGACTCTAAACGACAAGGTAATTGTCCCATCCTTGACCCAAATGAAGGACGTGATGAAAAAATTGGCAAATGGCCTCTCGTATAGGGGCTTCAATGATTTTAACCTCCTCCATTGCCTTGAAAATCTGGTTAACAATGTTGTGGATCATGCAATGATCCAGGGAACAGCCGACAAGTTTGTAATCAAATAGCGACTGTGCCATTGCATTATGCATTCACAGTGCCAGACCTGCCACTCCAGGGACAGAAGGTGACACTACAAAATAAATAATAATGTGAGTCAATACTGTTAAACATCTATTTGTTGTTTTGCATTTATATTTATGCTATAAAACTCAGTGTAATGCACTTTCGTATATTTGTTGCAGTTTATTTGAACAATTTTTAAAATTTGTATCTTTGGATCTTTACCTCTAGAGGTATATAGCTCCGCTAATCTACACTTTGAGTGAAGTTGTAACATGCTGTACAGTATTCATAATTGCCTTGAATAAACACACCTGCTAACTGATTGGGTAATAATAATATAGTAATAGTATGTTGCTCAGTTAGAATGTTGGTGTGGTTTTGTTCCATGTTGAATATCTATGTTTAAAGTCTAAAGAATTTAGTTATGGTAAATGAGACATTACTCAGTTGAATAAACAAAGTCAGTTATTTAAAACATAATGGTCAGTTTCATCTATTCTTTGCAATTCCGCTTGTAAAAATCATCCGCTTATAAGAATCAAATCATCTGGGACGGATTTGATTTTTACAAAAAGGAATTATTAAATTATGCAGCATTAATTGATGATTTGACATGCTTTCTGCTGGTTTGTAAGGAGAATTTGCCACATAGAGTGACTGCTCCTTGACTTCCCCCCCCCCACCCCCTTCTTGCTGGCCACATACCCCTTTTCCTCTCCCATATATTTCCTGAGGAAGACTCTTGGTGGCTGTCCTCTAGTATCAGATGCTACCACATTTCTATATTTCCCCTTGGCACAAACTTTCCAGGCCCATTTTGTCTTGTTTACACCTACCTGCTACCCTCCCATAGAAGAAGGGAGCAGATGGGATTTGGTACTGTATCAAATGAGTTTTACTCACCTATTCAATTTATGTCAATTCACATCAGCAGAAGATTTGGCCCATTATTACTGCATCTTTCCAACCCATAATTCCACTCCATAATTTTGGCATATTCCGTTTTATAAGGATCAGTGATTCCACCTTCAGTGACAGAAAATTGATTTACATTAGGATCCTTCTAGATCTTGTAACTGTATAGCTTTGTATGTGTTCAGCTAGGGCTACTGAAAGGACGATGAGCAGTTTGCTTCTTTCCTGAGAGACTAAGCTTATTGCTTTCAGAATGTGTTCACTCTGTGCTGGTGTCTCAGTTTTGTCGACAACCTGATCACCTTCTGACTGATGCATACTGTAGCACACAGCACTGTTGCCAAATCATTGAGCAGCCCAGAAGTTCAATGAATGGCATTATTTATATTCAGAGTGGCAAACTAACCACATGTGTTTCAAGAAGTGAATACCCAGGATATCTACAATTCTAGTTCGTTAATGCTTAAGGTATCTAACCTATCTCAAATGCAGACTTAGTGCTTTCCAAAATTGTTAGAGCTAATTCCTCTAGGAGACACTTCTTTAAAAGATATTAAATACTGGAGTACTCTTTATATCACATCATTTACTTTGCCACATTACCATGTTTAATTTTCTCATTTTGAGACTTGGGCAGAGACTTCAGGTTAGCTGAAAAATAGCAGTCTAATTGTCCCTACTTGGACAACTCACATGGCCTTGATCTTCACAGGTATTTAGGTTCTTAACTTGCAAATGAAGACTGGATGCCTTTCTGGTAGTCAAACCCACTTTATTGGTCTCAATACAGGAAAAACCCATGTTATTGGTCTCAATACAAGAAAAATTGGGTGACATTCTTGGCCTGTGTTGTATAGCTGGTCATACTAAATAATCTAATGGCCCTTTCTGGCATTCACACCTTTCATACTTGGATGCCTAAAGCTGACCCCAAAATAAAAGCTTATTTAAGTGCCTAAATATATACGGAGGTGACTAACTTTAGGTACCAGCACTGACAAGGTGGCATGAAGGCTTTCACTGTTTCTCTACAAGAACCTCACTCTTTTGTTTCTGTAACTTTCAGAAAAAAATCTGTGTTTGAATTAATTAGCATTTTACTACATATTACAGTATTTTACTGTATAACATTTATGGTTAAATATAATATTTCTCTCTTTCTTGCTTTTTATTTGGTACATATTAAAGAGAAGATTCTGCCAACCTCAGTAGTAAGGTACTACTTAATGTCACTCAGGAAGAGTGGCAGAGGCAGTATCTATCACTAAATAAGCCTAAAAAGGAAGAAAATTAAATTGTGACTGTACAGGAAGTCCTCATATAAAAGGGATGACTTTTCTTTAGTCATGGCACCATTTTGTCATGTCCATTGGATGTAGCAAAAAGGTGGTGGCTTACATGTCATTTTTCATATAGGTTCATTAGAAACACCAGTGATTGCCATATATTTAGTTTATTTATCATCAAAGATTATTTTCCATGTTCATATTAGTTTTCCCTACTCACTTCCGAGCTCTTCTTTAATCTGCCCCAAAATCATGCACTGTCCATAATTGCCTTTGTTTTGTTTTTTCCATATGTTTACCAAATTCACCCAACTCTCATCTGAAGAATCTATTACATTCTTTTAAATGGACACTATCAATTTGATTTCTAGCCAGTTTTAAAAAAACAGTTTCAACTACTTCACTTGTCCCTGGATCTTTCTGCCAGTTTCTGTGGCATTATTATATTTTTAAATATTGTTTTTCTCCTTGTTACTGTTGGAAAAAAATCACCCAAATATCATAACTAACTAATAATTAAGGCCCTGATCCTACAATAATTTGAGTATGGGTTTATATTTGTCCACGTACATGCCTTCACTGAGTCAAGGGGAGTACTCATATGCATAAAGCTAAACACATGCATAACTGTTTGCATGATAGGTGTCTAACTGGCTGTACATGGAAAACAATGAGCACAAAGTGCTGCCAAGGGCATAAAGTAATTCAATTGCTTTCAGTTATAATCCTCTTAGGTGCTACATGTAGCAATGATAGGTTAATAAAAAAATGTCAGACAGAAGTGTCAGTCAGAGAGTGTCCATTGAAAACCACAGGAAGCCTGTTAAAACTAAGGCTGCAGGTAAGATTTAGTCAGGGGTATTTCTAGTAAAAGTCCTGGACAGGTCAGGGGCTGTGAATTTTTGTTTATTGTCCATGAACCATCCATGACTTTTACTAGAAATACCCCTGACTAAATCTTAGGCTTAGTTATAACCTACAGACCTTCAGTTAAAACAGTAAATTCCACAGTTATGTACTTTTAAGTTTGGTTTTACTTTCCATTTTATTGGAATCCTAAAACTTGTCTTGAATTAGTTCTCTCATCTACTAACATGCTTTTTTTCCTTTAAACTACAGTTAGTAATTAGATTTTGAGCAAAATCGTAGCGGCCACAAAATTATGTATCTGTATTATGTAATGACAACGTGTTTGAAAATGCATTCCTTGTTTAGAGCCCAGTTACTAATTATGGACTAGAGAGTGTCTTTAGACATAGCCCTGAGCAAGAGGTTGTGTGTAAGATGCAATACCGAGGAGGCATTGAGCCTCAGAGTGAGCCTCCCAGCCTGAGTAGACAGACTCACGCTAATGGGGCTTGAGCTAGTGCATTAAAAGTAGCAGTGTGGAAGTTGTGGCTCGGACAGCAGTTTGGGCTCCTGAGCCCACCCTACCAGGGCTGGCTCCAGGCTTTTTGCTGCCCCAAGCAGTGGAAAAAAAAAAAAAGCGGCAATTCGGCGGGAGGTCCTACGCTCCGAGCGGGAGTGAGGGACCGTCCACCGAATTGCCGCCGAATAGTTGGAGCTGCCGCCCCTCTCCGGAGTGGCCAGCCCAAGCACCTGCTTGGCAAGCTGGTGCCTGGAGCCGGCCCTGCACCCTACTCCCTGCTTCTGAGCTCAGGTGGTTAGCCTGAGTGTCTGCTGGAGCCATAACCTCCACTCAGCTATTTTTAGGCCACTACCTTGAGATTTGCTAGAGTCTGTCTACCCAGGCTAGGAGGCTTGCTCCCAGCTGTAGTGCAGCTCCCAGCTGTAGTGTGATACAGGCCAGCAGCAAAACACTACCCTCCCAATGCTGACGAGGCTGTGCTGGCTGGCATGGTTCAGGGTGAAGCCAAGGCTCCTCCCATTTCCCTTCCCACCCACTCCCTGCCTACCTTCTCCAGGGAGCAGTAGCAGGTGACTGCTATGTTACACTGACCCCTATATGTACATACACAAGGTCCAGGCAGCTCATGCAGGGGTGTAAGGAAGGGTATTCACTCGCTCTGATGCCCTTGTGCAGGCACATACTCCAAGTCACAATGAAGTCATACTTGACTTGCTATTGCACAGTCATCATTTGGATGAGAACTTAGGTTCTGATCACTTGTGTTCACCAAATATCACATGGCAAATTTGCACGAGTTCTGATGACAAATCTAGGGATGTTCTTTTACTTTGTTGTACAGCATCTAATGAGATTCAGCTCCAGTTGTGATTGGGAGGTCTCTAGGAACTATCACAATAAAAATAATAATATGTAGGCCCTGACAGTGGGTCCAGAGTTAAGGTTTCATCAGGATTTTCCTGTTAATATGAACATCATGATCCTCTAGTTTACTTCTGTCCAGATTATTTTTTAAGAATTTGAAATTATGAATCTCAGCACATTTTGATTTTTTGGGGACCTTTGAGTTGGAAAGTTATATAGTTAGGAAATTACTGTGTTAAAACAAAACAAAACAAAAACACCATTTTAAAAAAAAAAAAAAAACAGGATGACAGTGGTTGAGTAGGGTGGGTTTGCTACAAGAATTGAGAACATGTTTTGTGAGTGGGTGTGCATGTGTGGTGTGATGTGCATGGCTTGACACTACGTTTCTTAGATTTTGTGGGTCTAAGTTTGGCGTTATTGCCCCCTAGCAGCTTTACCTGGTTTTAAATAAGTGTATTTTATGGCTGAATATAAGGGGGATCCACAGATCTTTTCTCCCTGCAGCAGTCTTTGGGACTATGGGGAGGGGTCTTAGCCTGACAAAGGAGCTATAAGCCAATAGGATGTGGCAACAATTAGGCAGGATGAGTAATAAATGTGTGTGAGCCAGACACAGAAAACTGGGAGTCTCTGGTTAGGATACTATTGACTGAAGCAGTTGCCTGGCTGATGTAGAGCTTTCCTGATCTAGTCCTCTATCTAACCTACTCACTCCCAGCTGCAGTGCAAGAAGAAATGGAACAGGTGGGTGTGTTTAATTATCTTTGTGGCCACATAGGCTCTCACATACTGCAAATGACTCGCTATCTCATCTACTTCTCTTGCTGCTGGAGTCTTGGGCACCCCTCAACACCCATGCAGCTCTGCTGATGCTACTACTTAGTCTGGACTTGCACTACCCATGCTATTCCAGTCCTGAGCTGCTCCTCCCCCAAGCAATTATGCCAATATCCTTCAATCCTATTTTCTCCCCTTCCCTTTTCCCTTTATTCTTCCTATAGAGTACTTGATTTCCCTCCTCCCCAGCTCTTCTGATGTTCCTCAAGGCTGACATCTGACCCCACCCTCTGGCTATTCTAGCCCTGGGCTCCCCCTCCTCCACCTTAAAATTTATTACTCTTAATCTTGACCTTTAATCCCCTTACTGCTATTCCAGTCTGGGGCTTCACACATGCAGACCTGCCAGTGCTGATCAAGCCTGACCTCAGTATTGTCTGTTTCTTTGTGGGTTTTCTCTTCCCCTCCCTGACCCCATTCACTAATAACTCTCTATCCTTTTCTGCAAGGACATGCCTCCAGCCAGTGCTGAGATGTGGGATTCTGACTACAGTTCAGATGAAGAGGTGAGAGTACTGTTTTAGCTGTAGATTGTAGGGTCTCCTGGCCTGGCTCTGGTAGGGGATTGAGGTCTACTGGTTAGAGCAAGGGTGGGGCTTGTCATGGTTAGCAGGTCATTCAATTGTTGATTTTATACACACCCACATGCATGGGGCTAGTGCTGTGTCTAGGGTGTCTTTAAAAAAAAAAAAAGATCTTGGGCTTAACTTCTCAGTATCAATATGGTATATTAATTAATCTTTCTGTATTAACCTAAGTGTGAAAGAAAGAAACCCCACAAGTTACAAAACCAGCTTTGTTTTTTAGCCCTTTCTTGAATGAAGGAATTTAATGATGTAATAATCGAAACGTCCTTGGCTTGCAACAGAGCTGCAAATTTTGTCAAGTCAGTTTCCCCAAATACAAAGAAAGATGGGAGAAAGGAAAAGATAGGGGAAACTTTTGTTAGTGTCAGGCTGGAATCATGGCTTTTGCTTCAGGTAAGCGGGGTCCTGGGGTCTATCTGATATTAGATTAGAAAGTCTCGGTCAGAGATGTGGTCCTATCACTGCTGAATGAAGTTTCTCTCCCGGTTTCTGGGGACAGTGTATGAGCAGGCAAAAACAAATCTAGGACCAGCTAGTGTGTATATCCAGGACATATATGGGTGGGTGCTTCTGGATTTAGTTTAAAACTTGGAATAAATAAATAGTTGATAAAACTGGAGGAAACAGAATGGCCTGTGGATTAATGGGCTTTACTCTCAGAAATTGGACTAGAAAAATAAGAGCAAAGAGAAAGGACTAAAGAAATCGAAGACAAAGACCAGTCCAGACCATTTTAAGTTACACTGAAGTTTGTACTACTTAGTTTATAGAAAGCTACCAGTCTGCAGCTGTCCTTCCCCATATTCTTCCGGCCCAAACACTCTTATTCAAACAATGCAACCTTGGACCATCTCAGAGTCTAATCTCCCCACCCCACACCAAAGAAAGTTTGTTAGGCTCGCCTTAGTATGACTCTCGTTTAAATGGTAGGCCTTTTCTCAAAGTTTAGGATAATAATGTATTGTCCATAGGCTTTAAATCTGTGTCTCTTAAAAGTAAGCAAGGTCAGTTGTTCCAGAGGCAGACAGCATTTTTTTTTATACTGGGTGGCTAGAGTTATTGAATATGGCATCAATGCATAGTTGGTATCATAATTGAACTTCTCCACTTTTGATAAAGGGAGAAAATTATTCCCTCTTTAATGCAATCCCTAAATTTGGGGGGCACCTACAGCCCCCACCCAAGTCACTAGTTGCTGTGTCACTGTGTTCCCATTGTCATGATCTTTCCAGGAGTTGAGACTCCCTAACCCTGGTGTGGCCTGGTGGGTTAGAGAGGCAACAGGGAATCAGAGCTGCCACTGATTTTGTGTGACTTAGGCCAAGTTCTTCCTGTTTCCATCAAATAGAGATAACAGCACAGGCCTCATATGGCTTCACATCTGTCCAGCATTTATGGTGTTTGCCCTTCACTAGCTCCTTCCATCCAAAGGGGGTAGCTAATGTTCTGTGGTGCCCTCTTGCTGTCACAGGGTTAGGGCAGACACCAGACCTGGTGCAGGTTTAATTGCTCACTCATTTGATTGTCTGTCTCCAGATATCCACTAAGAAGGAACAGCACTCACGTCTGGGAGAGGATAACTTGGATGATACACTGGAGTATGACTTCTCTGGACCAGCCTTGAGAAGGGAGAGGCTGGGATCCCAAAAAACATTGATGGGGAACAGTAACCCAGTAGAAAGTGAGGATGCCAGACAGCCAGGGGATAAGAACTGAGAGACTCAATTGGTCTCAGCTGTGCCTGACCCATCCAATGGCTGAGTTATTTAATTTCTTTGTATCAAAGCTATTTTTGTCACTTTCTCAGGCAGCATGGGAATTGGAGACTTAGAGGTGAAAGGCCCTGTATTCTGTTCCCCCAAGCAAACTAGTCCTCACCTTGATCTGGGATCAGATTGAACAGACATCCTAGAGATAAAAGGTACAACTAGAAGGGTAGCCCATCAGGCTTGGGGAAAACAAAGGGAAAAAATTATAGTGCCGTCTCTCAATGGCTCTGGCCTCCGCTGTCAAACTGTCCTTGTAAGTCTCCAGCTTCCTGCTCCACTGGTGCCCAGAGGAACTACAGCCAGGCTTCCCCTGAACTTCTGCAGGTGCAGTGGGAAGACTGGGGTCTGTAGTGGCATTTCTTGCATATAGTTAAAGATCTGTCTTTTTTTTTTTATTTATTTATTTAAAGGGGTATTAATAAAGATATCTGTTTACATCCACATAATAGTGCAAGGTGTATTATTGTGTGTTGGGTGAATTCCAGAAAACTCTAGGGGAGAGGGTGAGCTAGTAAATATCTATGGAGATAAAGCTACAAATGTAAAACTAACAAAAGGGGATTTAGTTTCCCCCCCCCCCAAACACACTTCACCTGTGATTCTCCCATGAGGGAAATGCAGGAAATCACAGTAGCAACCAGATACCTCTATCCCCACCATGTAGTACATCTGACATATAACCAACTTATCTTTTGCATCCTCCATTTCTTGTTTGATTATTTTATGATGAAATTGACTCTTAACAAATATAAGTAGGTAGTGTATTCTGTTAGCAATAGCTAGCTCTTGTCATTAACAATGAATGAACTGGATTACGTGTATACCTGTAGACTAGCAAGGTAATATTTTATCTTAGAAATATTTAATTTTGAAAGACTGATCTTATGAATTTTAAAGTCAGTCAAAATGACAAGTAAAAATAGCGATTTCTCTGTTAGCATGTTGGGCTGGGTTTTCTAAGCTGTCAGGGAACCATCTTTTCTTCAAGGGAAGCTAGATGCACCTTGGCGTTAGGTAGCACTTATCTGTACTTTATTGATTATAAACTATAGAAGTGTGAAAATCATTACTACCTTACAATCTGCACTAACCCATAAACACTGGTAATAGCATATATCACCCACTTCTTGTCTTATGATGACATTAATTCATTGAGAGCTGTGATCAGTCCTGTTACAACTTACAGGGGTTTTGCTAACCAGTCTCAAGCACAGGTGAGGCTTCCAACTCAGCAAGGTACTTAAACAAGCTATCTAACTCTAAGCACATGAGTATCCCATCAACTTTATTGGAACTACTTAGGTGGGTACTTAATAACTCCAATTCTGCAAGCTGAGTTACTTTTTCTTGAAAGGACCCCCTCTTGCAAGGCAATGAGGATGAGAGTTAAGGGGGCCTAGCATGTTGTGGGATTGCCCCCTACTGACCAATCATCCATAATTTGAAAAGGCCTCTCGAATATCAACCCAAAGGCCAGATTCTCACTTCGTGTAAATTGTCATAGTTTAGTGACATGATGACCACTTACACCAGCTGAGGATCTGACCCTAGACATCTTGGTTGTGGGGGAAAGGACAGCAAAGTGGTTACTTTTTAAAGTAGACATTTGGTCTAGCAACAATTAGTGCAAAGAAAGGGGGGGGGGTGTTCATCAGTTGGCTTACACAGAGGAAAAGAGTGGAGTCAGTGTTCAAACTTTAAATCAACCTGAAGTTAAACTGTAGAATAACTATATTTGTGGCTTCTATAAATGGAAGGTTGCACCCTCTTAATCAAGTAGAACAGTGCTGAATTAAACTTGTTTTGATTTGTTTTGCTACTAGTGATCACCAATGTAGCAATAGTTTCATAAAGCAAATAGTTCAGAGGGAATATTATTTTACTAAAACACCCAAGAGGAACTAAATAGTGTCAGATGTTGGTAATGGATCAATACACCTTTTGACATATGTATTGCCAATGAACACTGTGACGTGGCCATTTTGGTTTATAGAAGATTTTGTTTAGGGGCCAGTCTCCTGGGCTATACGTAGATTTTTAGTTTGTCCTAGAGAAAGAAGAAGCAAAACTCTCATATCAAGAGACCAAATGAATGTAGCAAGAAGCTAACTATAATGACAGTCAAGAAAAGTTGGATATAGTAAGGTTATACAGTACTTAAGATAGTTCATATACTAAATCTTCTGATATCTGCTCATTAAAATGATTTTTATTAAACAAATGAACATTTCCTGGTTTCTTGGTCTCCACGCTTTAATGCCTGAAACTAACCCAAGTTAGACCCTAAATTAGAATGCATGTCCAAAAAGGGAGGAGGCTTTTTTTTCTATTCCGCTCAACAGAAAAGGCTTTGAATTCATTTATTTTTCATTATTCTGTTTAAATGCATTTGGTGCTTTGTACTAGCCTGTGCTTATGTATGTGTGTTTGAAGCTAGAAAATGAGTGCAGGTGCTTGCTGCAACCCAAAATATAATATAATATAATATATTTATATTTTTTTGGTCAGATCAACAAAGTATAGAGTCGAATAAATCTATCAGTGATACTTGAGTCTATAAGCAGTACAATTTTCTCCAGACCAGACCCAGCAAAGCTTTACACATGTAAGTCCTTCATTGTGAGTAGTTTCATTGAAATCGATAGATCATTTTTAGTATGATTAAGGATTATTCATAAAAGTAACACATGCAGGATTGTGCTTCTTGTATATTAAAGCCACCACTTTCTCCCAGTATCTCCCTAAGAAGCACCTTGATGATGGAATAAACCCCAATAAGTAAGAAACTGTTGCTTAGGTAATGTTGGTACACCAGTAATTAGAAACTGCTTCATAGAAAATTGAATAATTCTGCTTATTAAGAGCTTAAGTAAAGATTGACTCTGGGTCCATTTCTATAACCCTTGCTCATCTCAGTAATCTTTAGACTTCAAAGTCATAGACTTCAGTGGGGTTACTCACATGGGGAAGGATCATACTCAGGTGAGTATGGAGAGCAATGTAAAACCACAGTGTTAATCTTAAAAGGATGACCTTAAGGATCAAATCCCTCTTGTACTGAAATCCAATGACATAATTTCTCTCTACTTTAATGAGAGTGAAGGGAGTCCTAAGAAAGACAATTTGAAATTATTGGCTCTGATGTGAGCATAACATCTATGGCTCATAAGGTAGAAAGGTAAGTATTTTATGGCTGTACTATGCTTCCACTGAGGTCTCACTTGAAAGGGAGAAAGATTAGGTCCAAAGCTTGGGAAGTAGAAATTAAAATAAAGAGCCTAAAACATAGTCAAAAATATTATCTCTGTAAATAAGTCTAATTAAAGATTCACTCGTTTTAATTCAGAAGTTGTATTTCTAGATGTCAGTGATAGATGTCACTGAATTTTTCCTAATATGTACAAGACATATTCACAGGCCTTCTTAGCCTCATGGCACTCTCTCTCAGGCTGCCTAAAGATTCAATATTCTGTATGGAAATAACCAAAAAAAAATTTCAGGAAACTTGCAAGAGTTTTAATAAAATGTAAATATTTGGCAGATATGAAGCTCTACCAATCAGATCCCACAAGTCTTTCTTTTCTGACTCTGTCAGGCAAGTACATTTTGCTAATATGGATAACTGAAATATCCCTGATGCTGATGAACTGGATGCCCCTGAAGAAGGAAAGTCTCTCACTTAAGTGAATGTGAATGAATGCATGATTTTAAGAGAGCCCTTCATTTTTTATGAGAAATAAGACACCACGTGGGAAAATGGAAAGAAAAGCAGGAAGCGTTAACTTGCTAATAAAGTGTTTGTATGGATGCTTACCTAGAGTAAATTTCCCCTTCTTTTCCCTTGTAACCTGAGTGAACAGGTCTATAGAAGGAACTAGGTTGGGCATAGGAAGAGGGATTATATCCCCAAAATATGAACATGAGTTGGAGCTGCTCCTCATGACTGCTATTCTACTCCCAGAACTAGAATAAAGGTCATGAAATCAATGTACTACCTGTCCTGGAGTTCATGGACACTAAATCCATGTCATTGTGGCCCCTATGAACCCACCCTTACATTATCCTACAGGGCTACATAAAGCTGGTACAGAGACTAGCTATGCTTCATATCAGGCCCGCTGACAGGGGTGGGCAAAGGAGGAAATTGCCCAGGGGCTCAGGCAATTTAAAAGGGGCTGGCATGGGCGGTCCTGGAAGTGACAAATTTGTCATGTCCACCCTGGGCCCTGCCCTCCCAAGGGATGGCCCTGCTTCATATATGAAGAGAGAAGATTTCTGCACTGGGACCATTCTGCCACTGATACCTGCATAGGCAAACTTCACCTACAGAAAAACTAAGAAGCTGTGGACTCTTGTCCACTCTGATGCATCATCATGACTGTACCTGGGTTTTGTACAACCCATGATATACAAAAAATCCCTTTGGACCTTAACCCGTCTATAAGCTTTATGAATCATGACTGGAACAGGTTGAAAATGCCAATTCTTGTGTGAAAATTCTAATTTTAAAAAACTGTATTTCTCATGGATTTTTCAGTTGAAATAAATTCTGAAACCTGAAACTTTTTCAGTTTTCAAAAACCATTTTCAGAAAGCACTCCATTTCAAAAAACAAAAGGTTTTAATCAAAAACTAAACTAGAAAAGAACGTTTTCAATAAAAAGAGTGTGTGTGTGTGTGTGTGTGTGTGTGTGTGTGAAACTGCAAATTTCACCCAAAATAAGAATTTTCTGTTTTGGTCAATCAACACTTTTTTCACTAAAAAAAGCTTAAATAAAAAAAAAAAAATCAGCCAGTTCTAGTGGTGAGTCATACCAATCCTGTTATGAATAAAATATATTTTAAAAATATGAAACCCAGCTTTTCTGAGTAATATTTACACTTTACAACCTCTGGAGTCTAGATCAGTGGCTCTCAACCTTTCCAGATTACTGTACCCCTTTTAGGAGTCTGATTTGTCTTTGTACCCCAAAGTTTCACTTCACTTAAACTATTTCCATACAAAATCAGGCATAAAAATATACAAGTGTTACAGCACACTATTACTGAAAAATTTCAGACTCATTTTTACCATTAATTATAAAATAAATCAATTGGAATATAAATATTGTACTTACATTTCAATGTATAGTATCTAAAGCAGTATAAACAAGTCATTGTCTCTATGAAATTTTAGTTGTACTGACTTTGCTAGTGCTTTTTATGTAGCCCATTGTAAAACTAGGCAAATATCTAGATGAATTGATGTACATCCTGGAAGACCTCTGCATACACACAGAGGTACATGTACCCCTGGTTGAGAACCACTGGTCTAGACCATCTGTTTGGACATGCAAACCACAAGAAAAGTTTAGACAAGTAACTTATCCTTTTTTAGTGCATTAGCATAGAGCTATACAAATTTGCAGAAATCAATCTTTTAAAAATGATACTAAATTTTGAAAGTGATTCATTGTTAAGTAACGGATCTTTTATCCCTGGGTGATACAGTCACACATGCACTGTACTGAATTGCATCTATTTTGTGTATCTTTTAATCTTTTCAATTGGAATTTACTTTATGTCCATGAAAATCAGAATAGTTTCCATTTCAATTATTCACCTTTGAATGCTCAAAACACTGATGCAAAGGTCATGAGTCATCACTGGGTAGTCTTTGTTTGATGTGACATTACATCAGCTTTGCCCATTGCACCATATGAAATAATATGCCATTAATGTTATATTACTATTGTTAACTGTGATCGATATAACATGCTTTTCCCAATGTCATTGATATGCGCAGCCTTCAATAGCAACCAATTACACTGTTCTTCAGAAGTGATAAAGAAGTAAAATTGTATGAGATGGGAAACAAAAGTGGCTGAGAAAAGGATACATATTTGTCGAGTCTTTTCAGCAGGAAAGTGTGCAACTGTCGTCCTGAAATCATTATAGTCCATGTGATGTCTTACACTGGCACTAGAATCAAGTAATCTTTTAGTAAAAAGCTAACAAACTTATCAGCAACAATCTGAACAGTAGGATAGCACTAAACAAAAAGAACTCCCTCTCAGGTTAATGGAGGCCATTCTTTACCTTGACCTGCCACATTCGGCTGCTATACTATTTCCACACTTCCTGTTGAATTTTAATCTCCCTTTTACTCAGATTCGCCAAATAGCAAAGAGAACATGTTTTTGAGTGACAATAGTGTTATTACTAACAGACTGTACATAAATAGAACATCATTATTATTAATTTGTATAGTGGTGGCTCCAGAGGCCTCAATCAGGGACTGGCTCCTCATTGTTCTTGGCTCTGGGCACATAGATAATGAAAGACTGGTCTCTTCTTCAAAGAGCTTGCCAGCTAGGTGGATTTCCATCCTCAAGGAGCGTGTTATGCTGAAGCTGTGTATTTCTGCAGCCTGGGGCTACCATTAGGTATTTCAGTTAATTTTAAATTGACCAGAGTGGAAGGTCCTTGTCATTTAACATTTTCTACTTTTTTATAACATTTTTAAAAATGTCCCCAAAAGAAGAAAATTTCATTAAAAATATCAACAAAGTAATTGTACACTGTGGGATAATTTCCTCTATAATATAACTCCACTGACACTGGTATTAAGATACTACAGCAATGGGCTGCAGTATGAGACCCTACGATAGATAAGGTTGATTATGATGGGTTTCCGCTAAGGATGAGTCTGACTCTATATTTGGGCTGTTTCTAGAACATGTTAATACAAATCATGTATAAATAGTGGTGTAGTGAGGCTGAGTGGCCTCCCTCCGAGCGGAAGAGTGAGGGAGCATTACACGCCCCTTGGGGGATGGAGCCTAGATAATCCCGCCCCCTCACCGGAAGGACCGGGGCGTGGCTGGAAGTATAAAAGGCCGGCCCTGCAGATCAGTTGGGGGAGAGCCTGCAACAGAGGACGATGCTTGGCCTGTTCTTCAGAGGCCCTGAGAGGAACCTGCGCCTGGCTGTTCCCGACCCCCAGGCATGGATGAGGACTGGCCCAGAGTACCCGCTGCCATTTACCCCAAAGAGCTGGAAGAGGCCTGGAGGCCACAAGTACCAAACCCCGGGGAGGCAGGAAGTAGACTAGGGGTAGCCACGGAGCAGCCAGCTGCAGAGTCCGGTGTGGCTTAGTCGGTGTGTTGTGGTTGGATTCCCACTGACACAGGGGCAGCCAATCCTTCCCCTGTCAGGCCCTGGGCTGGGACACGGTGGAGTAGGGTGGGCCCGCGTCCCCCTGCCACTTCACCCCAGGTGGCTGACCCTCTACACCAGGGGTAGGCAACCTATGGCACGTGTGCCGAAGGCGGCACGTGAGCTGATTTTCAGTGGCACTCACACTGCCCGGGTCCTGGCCACCGGTCCAGAGGGCTCTGCATTTTAATTTAATTTTAAATGAAGCTTTTTAAACATTTTAAAAGCCTTATTTACTTTATATACAACAATAGTTTAGTTATATATTATAGACTTATAGAAAGAGATCTTCTAAAAACGTTAATGTATTACTGGCACGCAAAACCTTAAATCGGAGTGAATAAACGAAGACTCGGCACACCACTTCTGAAAGGTTGCCGATCCCTGCTCTACACGGTGCAAGGAGGCTCTGGTGCAAGGAGGCTCTAGCCTAAGGCAGGAGTTCCCCTATCACCAGGGCCGGCTCTAGCCCTTTGCTTGCCACCCCAAGCAAAAACAATTTTGGCCGCCTCCCCCTCCCCGTTTTTTTTCTTACCCCAGCCCCGCCTCAACTCCGCCCCTTCCCCAAATCCCCAGCCCTGCCTCCTCCCCCCAGGCTCTCAAGCCTAGGAGGGAGGGAGGGAGAAGGAGAAGCAGCGCGTGCACCGCAGCCACTCGGGGTCTCCCCCTCCCTCCCAGGCTCTCAAACTTGGGAGGGAGGGGGAGATCCCGAGCGGCCGCGGCGCGCGAAACAGCTGATTCGCGCGCCGTGGCGCACAAGCGGCAGCAGAGGAGGTGAGTTAGGGCAGCCGGGGCACATTTTTAGGGGCGGCATGGCCTGTGCCAGAATGCCGCCCCTAAAAATGTGCCACCCCAAGCACCAGCTTGTTTTGCTGGTGCCTAGAGCCGGCCCTGCCTATCGCTCACCTTAGAGACTGTTTGTTTGCTGGCAGCCTGAGCTCCGCCCCGGCCAAAGCCAGCCTTGAGAGACTAGTTAAGGGCTGACTACATGAGCTACTCCAGTCCAGCGACAGCCTGGTATTGACTATTTATCGCGCAGCCCTTTTGGGGCTTTTGCCTATCTTACCGACTCTGGTCCTGACCCACAGGACTAGCCTGAGTGGCTTCCCTCCGACTGGGAGAGCGAGAGAGCATCACAAGTGGGTTTGTCCACATAGTATTAAAAGCAAAAAAATATATTTGGGCCCTCATCCTGTGAGTTACTGTGTGATGCACAGCAGTGTAAAGTTATCGTGCTGTAGCACAAACATAGGTGGAGGCTTTGTGAGAGCAGAAGTAAAGTTAGCCAGTTGAACCAAAGCTGAAATATTGAAATGAAATATGATTTTTTTATGGGATGGAACATTAAAAAAAAATCAAATTGGACTTACAACTCCCATAGGGCAAAGTAGTGGATGAGGAATACACATAGGAGAAAATCAACCCAACCTGAAATGTAATGTTTAGTTTCAGGTTGACGAACTGGGAAAACATTTTATTTGAAATGAAATCTTTCGCTGAGATTTTCCTGGTGGAAGATTCTGCCCAAATGAATCTTTTTTTCCATGGAAATTTTTGATTTGGACAAAACCCCGTTTTTTTTTTAAAAAAATAGCCCTAGTTTGGATCCCAAAGCTTCAAATGTGGAACACAATGTATGATAAAGACCCATTATGAAGGATGACAATAAAAATTATTCATATAAGAATCTGAAATTGCTGTGGGATTTAGTGTAAGTAACTCTTTCTATAACCTTAGTTATTTTTATTATAAATAGTTTCAATAATAAGTGAGTGGACACTAAATTTGTGTGGAACTTTAAGTTTAATCTGTAGGATATTTGACAGGTACAATCTGGCTCTGCCGGTTCCCAATCTGGGCTTAAATATTTTTTTTTAAACAAATCCTGATTTGGGGTCCAGAATGTATTTGATAGACAAATTTGATAGTGGTACAAGTTATGAGTCTAACTCTTCTTCTTAATGTCCCCTGGAACTGTTGCTAAATGCTGAAAAAGTTCTGAAGGGATAGTTCCTGTTTCAGTAGTGTTCAGTCGAGATGTTTTGTCACTCATCTCTGTTTTCCTTTCTTGGTTGATTCTTGTCCAGAATTTATGTGAAAAGTGCCTGCTATTTCACTTGAGGACACCATCACTTCTAGTAACCTGACCCAAATCAGTACCCTTTTCACATATCCCTTCCTGTGATAATTCCTCTTAATCCTCCTCCTCCACCAACTACTTTCTGTTGCATAGCTCTGTACATAATAGTTCCCCAAGTGCATTTACTCTGCTTCAGTAAGTAAAATGTTGCATTTAAAATGCGACTCTCTGATAGATGCCAAGCCATGTTCAAGTCTGTCAAATGTTTTGGCAAACTGTATATCTAATTCAGCGCTCAACATCCCCACTGGGGAAACATCAGCTAAGAAAAGCTCTGACTCCCTCAACGCCTGTCTAGTGATCACTTTATGGAAGTTTTGAGACCATGTGCACAATTATGGTAATTTGACTCAGCTGAGCTAAGCTAGCACTAGGATCACAACAAATTTGCTCTAAAGCAGCAGCAAGTACTGGCTCTGTATCCTCTCCCAAGTTCCAGACTAGGAGATGAAATGAACTGTTACATCCTGCTTAAAAATAAAAATTATTATTTTTTTAAAAAATCATAGTCTGTTTCTACTAAATCAAATGGCTGCAAATGGAAGCAAGCCTGTAGGATGCTTCCATGACAGGTATATAAAGGCTATCCTGATCACGGACAAGTTCGGGGTGCAGCAGGGATCATGGTGACGACATACGATGAAAACAGGGGCAGTTGTCATCAAGATATTTGAAATGGATGACAGTTTCATTGCTGTAGTAACAACACAGCCTGAAAAAGGGAGGGAGGAAGTTACAAGTTGCACTGTCTTGGTTGAAGGCAGAAAGAGGATGGTCTTGTAGCTAAGACACTAAACTGGGACTCAGAACAGGAGATCTATGTTTATTCCCAGACTCTGCTACAGACTTCCTGCGTATCCTTGAGCAAATCACTTAATCTCACTCTACCTCAGTTCTACATAAGTAAAATGGAGATAATAATACTTTGTCCCCTCTTTAAGAGAGTAAATTCTTGGTTTCAACTGAAACTTTTCTTTCAGCAAAAAATGAAGCCGTACTGAAAGCTTTTGAGAATTTGTGCTGGTTTTGCCAAATTGTTTCAGCTGAAAAAAAAATTCTCAAAAAGTCAAAATGTTTTGTTTTAGAAAATTTTTTTCAATTTAATTTTTTAAAATGAAAAAACAAACACTCAAAATCAAAATGAAACACTTATTTTTAGGGCAAACAAAATGATTTGTTTGACCCATTATGATTTTTTTTTTAACTTTTTGAATTGGTGGAAATTCCCCACCAAATTGTTTTCAGGCTAACCCCAAACAATCTGCCCCCCCACACACACACACAAATTGCCAGTAAACCCAAAAATTAATTATTTGCACAGCCCTAGTCCTGATCTAGATGAAACCACAACACACACCATATAATAATAATACTAATTAATACAAATACATTAATACTATAGACACACCATTAAACTGAACACCCTCTGAGTGTCTGAGTGTCTAGACTGGCCTTACATAGGGATATCTTTTTGCCTCTTTTGTCATTAGCAGTTTGTGTCTTTACAGCATTGCATGCTGAACTATCGCAGCTGAGAAGCAGGCAGAACATTAGAGCAGAGCTTTCTCCCCTTCTAAATTTCATCTGCAGATTAATCTAAGTCTCCACTTTCCTGTCTGAAAGAGGAAACCATCTGCTTCCTTCTCCCACTTCTGTTGGCTAGTAATTAGTTTTCTGATCTGTCTTTCAGTAGGACATCATGAGCCATAGGGAAGTCTTGCCAAATTCCCCGGCTGCCAGATAGGATGGCATGAACAGCACATACTATTTTGTATTTGTCCTGAAAGTTGAAAAATGGCAATATTTGTGGTATTCATATGACTATTCAATATTTGCACATCTCTAAGTAAATCATCTATAGTCATTTGCCTGTCTGATTTCTTCCCACACTACTTAATCAGATGGGATGAAAAGGTAAATATTTATATAGTATTGTATAGTACTTTCTTTGTACAGATAAATGCCTTCAGCCTAAGTCATTCAGGTTCAGAAAAGACTGAAATAGTAAGGTCTTGGCATGTGCTAAGAATGACATATATAAATTGACAATGTGTTAAACACAATGGAAATGAATTAGATAATGTGCTTAGATCACTTAGAGCATATGCAAAGTGTTACTGTCATTAAAGTGTAGATCTACACTGAAAAGTGTCTAGAAATAGCACTGAGGTGTTCCATGTTCACTGTGTTTCAATGATTCCATAACATAATTGCTCAGTTTACAGGAAACAGATTTTTTTCCCCCCTAACTACCAGCCCTGTAAACTAGCCTGGGGTCTGAAAATCAATCCAAGTCCTCTCCTTCTCATGCGTTGTCACTAGGAATCAAAATTCTGTCTGGCCACATTATGTCCTAAATTACACCTGTACAACATCATTGCCTCCAGATTATCCCTGGAACCTCATCCACCATCTCTAGGGTTGCACAGGTCTGCAATTATGGTTGCACAGGTGTAAATGGGGGGAAATTTTTGCATGGGGAAAAAAAAAATGTATTGTGATGGTGATGAGGCATGAGCCAGAAAGAACCCAGCTTGACTTTTAGCTCCCAGGATCAGTTGGGAGGACTGGCAGTTCTAAAAACAAAAGAAAGCACTTTTTTACTTGTGAACTGAGTATATTTGGTCTGACAATCACCAATACACAATAAGCACAGAAGCCTGAAATCAGTGGATGTTGGCATGATCACAGGGGTCCACCTACATGAAGACAATAGCATCATCAGAGCCTTAAATACTACACTGATTGGGTATGCTAGAAAACCCTGAAATAGGCAGTTACTACTGGAAGGAATAAACAGAAGTGAATGGAGATCAGTGAAAATGAATAGATCAGGAAGATTACATATTTGATATCACTTCAGTGATTTTAATACTTTAAAAAAAAAAGTAAATGTGAATATGGAGCCTACTCCAAATGGCGTGTTCTATTGGAAAATGCTAATTCAACAGAATGAAAATGTTCCATAGGAACACATCAATCTTTCTGAAACTTTTGAAGGAAATGAGACAGAGGCAGCTAGCCAGCCTGCCTTCCAGCTTGCCCATTAGCTAGCCACCTCCCCAGAAACCCATCAGGTAAGTGCAACAGAGACAGGGCTTCCAGGCTCCCCATCAGGTGAGCTGCCATGGAATGGGGCTCCCCAGACAGCCCAGGGAGGAACCAGAGTTAGCTGTACCAGGTGCCAGCTGATAAATTCAGTTTTGCGTCTCCTGAAATGGAATTTTTCACAATTTTTCCTCCCAGGAAGTTTTGACTTTTCTATAACTTTCATCCCAAATCAGGATGAAAGTTATAGAAATCAAATATTTTGGGGGTCTCCTCTTTTTTTAAGGAGAAGCCCCATACCCCGGTGGAAATTCCTTCTTATATAACCAGCCAGGTGAGGCGCTATCAGCTTGCTGTTGCTAGTACCAGCAGTTTTCAAAAGTTCAGGGGTAGTGTAAGTAGTAAACTGTGTCCCTCAAAGGGATCTGGTAGCAGTGATCCAGAGAGAAATCATCCCACTTCTCCATTAGATGTAAAACTAGCTAGAGCTGTCCTAAGAGGGTATAAGAACCATCAATGAAATCACAGGGAGTTAAAGAGGGGTAGCTAAGGGCAAGCTGCATACATGGATACTGGCTGTTCAGCTCCCCCTGACAGCCTAGTGAAGGCACCTATGTGCCTGCAGAGATGCCAACTTTCACAATATTTGACCTTTCTTTAAAGCCCCCGTTCCTGGAGTCCTGTAATTACACAAGAATCTCAGCTTTAAAAAAAAAATAGAAAAAAAAAAAAAGATATTTCTAACCTTTTTGGTTCTGGAGAAAAGCTTGAAAATGTGACCGGGGCACTCTGAAGGTCCAAAAACCAAAAGGCAAAAAAATACCCCAAGTTGTATCTCATTATTGTTAAGTCAATCTCAGCTGATTTGCGGGCCCCTTCTGCCCAGCCCCTGAACTCCTGAACTGGGAGGCTCGCTCCCAGTCCCTCCCTTGCTGTTCTCTCTCCCCCGCAGCCTCAGCTTGCCCTGGCGCAATACTCTGGGCAGCAGGGTTGCAGAGCTGTGGCCTGACCCGGTGCTCTGTGCTTCACAGTGGCGTGGCTGGCTCCAGCCGGGCAGTATAGCTGCCTATCCTGGTGCTCTGGGAGGCGTGGCTGTAGCGCCGCCAGCCACCGGTGCTCCAGGCAGCGCAGTAAGGGGGCAGGGAGCAGGGGGGGTTGGATAGAGGGCAGGGGAGTTTGGGGTGGTGGTCAGGGGACAGGGGTGTGGATAGGGGTCGGGGCGGTCAGAGAGCGGGGAACATGGGGGCAGGGGTCCTGGGAGGGCAGTCAGGGAGAAGGGGTGGTTGGATGGGGCAGAGGTGTTGGGGAGAGGGAAGCGGAGGGGGGGTCGGATAGGGGGCGTTGGCCGGGCCATGCCTGGCTGTTTGGGGAGGCCCTCAGGCCAAAAAGTTTGCCCGCCCCTGTTCTAAAGGGAAAATTAGACATGGTGAACGTGGAGGAGAGCATTCCTATGAAAATTGTATAGAAAGGCCCAATGTCAAGTGTAGTAGCTGCAGTGGGGATTGAGGTCTAGATATAGAAGATGTATTGTGGCAAGACAGGCTAAAGAGATACAAAAGACAAAAATTGCTAACAACATATCTTATGTCGAAGCTGTTTGGAGAGTCTCAAAACATCAGGAACAAAAGAAAGAGAAAATCAGTCCAAGAAAAGGGGAATTGTAGATACACCCTCCTTCTATACAGAATGATAAATACCACAGAAGGAACAGGTGATGATATATTAATAGTGAAAAAGAGAGGTTCATTGCATTTATGATAGAAGTGATAAATTGAACATTACTGACAGAGAAAAGCAAAAAAAAAATGAAAATTATAGCAAGGGGAGCAAAAAAATACTCATATGTTAGCAATCTGTCAATGGATCATATTCATGCAATTGTGAATGAGGTGAAATATGACTACTATGGGAATCACAATCTTTTGTTGGAATATGCACAGTTTGATGGCACATGGTCAAGAATTAAAAGAAAATATACTGGAAATGAGAACTAACCCAGATATCATATGTAGCTAGAAACATGGCTGGTTGAAAAGCTTGCTTTTAAAATTCCAGGATCTTGCCTAAAGGTAATATGCCAAAAACTAGGTAGAGGAGATGTTTGTACTTTCATAGGGGAAAGATTAAACTACAGAGAAGAAGTAAGTCTCAGAGATAATGCTGTTAAGATCTCAAAGCAGAAGATAAATCTTTCTTTAAGTATTTATAATATCTATAACCCATGTGGAAAATTGGAATACTCTAACTTACAAGAAATAGTGAAGAATGCTAAAAAAACATATTTTATGTGGTGATCTAAACAGTCATCAGAAGTTGTGGGAAAGTAGGACAACTGATAATAATGGTACATGCCTAGAGACATTCCTAGACAAATACAATCTAGTGATTTTAAACGATGGCACCCTAACAAGATTTAATACCGCAGATGGTAGGTTTGCTTGCTTAGACCTAGGAATTATAACAGCAGATACTGCATGAAAATGCAACTGGGAAATATATAAGGAAGAAAGAATAAGGCGAGATCATTTCCCAAAACTTATTACTTTTCAAGGACACGGTAAAGTTGAAGGTAATGGAAAAATTATCCACCTAGAATTTTAAGGAAGTTAACTGGGAACTATTTACAAGTAAATGTACAGAATTTGTGAATGATCATTGTGTGAGTGAAGGTATAGAGAATTTCAATGACAGAGTAATAAAGGGTATAATAGCAGCAGATAAGATATTGCAGTATTCCACAACTAAAAGCTTACCTCTTTGGTAGAAATTGGATACAAAATGGCAATTAAAAAAGGAACAAAGCCTATGAGAGCAAAAGCTACAATGACTAGTGAAGATCTAATGAAGTATTTAAAAAAAAAAAAAAAAAAAAGGGCAATAGAAAGAGAATTGTAGGAAGTGTTATAGGAGGTTGGCTAAAGTTACCAGAACATCAGAAATACACAAATTAGAAATAGATAGAAGTCCTGATATTGAGAAAGCAAAAGTTTAGCAGAAACTTTCCAAGGGGTAAGTAATGATGAAAATGATGAAAATTTCTGCCAGATCAAGACAAGTCTTGAGGAGAGACATGAACTATTCTGCATCTGGGGAAAATATGAAGATACTATACTGAATGAAAGGTTTTATATGCAAAACTTGAGAAAGCTATTGATATCAGCAAAAATGTGTCCCTAGATAAAGATAATATATACAATATAATGTTTATATATTTTCCTGAAAGCAGTTTGAGGGTTATTTAGGAATGATACCATGCTATATGGGAACAAGGAGTGGCACACGCAGTAGAAATCACGACAAGAAAACCAGGCACACTTCACAAAACTGGATGCTAATAGACCAATTGCCTTTATGGCCTGTCTGGGCAAAATTATGGAGAAAACTGTGAATGAACGATTTGGTTGCCTATTTGGAAAAACAATGGCATTATAGATAAGGTGAAGAGTGATTTTAGGAGGAGGAAATGTACCATCAATCAAACTGTTAAGTTGGAAAGTGAAATACAAAAAAGCATGAGAAACAGAGGTTTCATGATAGCTGTCTTTCTAGATATTGAAAAAGCATATGAAATGCTATAGAGCAGTGATTGGTAACCTTTGGCATGCGGCCCATCAGGGAAATCCGCTGGTGAGCCGGGACGGTTTGTTTATCTGCAGGTTCAGCCAATCGCAGCTCCTGCTGGCCGCAGTTTGCCGTTCCAGGCCAATGGGGGCTGCGGGAAGTGGCGTGGGCCAAGGGATGTGCTGGCTGCTGCTTCCCGCAGTCCACATTGGCCTGGAATTGCAAACCGCGGCCAGTGGGAGCTGCGATCGGCCAAACCTATGGACGCTGCAGGTAAACAAACCATCTTGGCCTGCCAGCGGATTTCCCTGATGGGCCACATGCCAAAGGTTGCCGATCCCTGCTATAGGGGGAAGGCTTGTTGTACAAAGTAGTACAATAGGGATAAGGGGAAGACTTTGGAAAGATGATATAACCTGTTTTAAAGATAAATGTAAAGGATGGATCAACCTGCTTAAAAGTAATCCTTGGACTAACTGGGGGGTGGATAAGAAAACATTGCTGACACTATACAGAGCCTTAATCAGACCAGTTATTAACTATGGCTGCCAAGTTTCTGGGTCAGCATCAAAATCAGAACTTAAAAACCAGATTTAATGAGTGGACGGGCACTATGAGTTGCATGCAGTGCATTTATTGCAACACTCATATGCGCTACAGATATCTTTTAGTGAAATGCCAGTTACACTATGAATAAAACTACTGAACCTAACTTTCTGGGCCAAAGTTAATGGGAACTGCAATGATGAAAGTAGCAAACAAATATATGAGGATTTGGGGGACTTCAGTAGGTGAATTATAGGACACAGTGTTAGAACTTCACATGCTATTCAAGTTGAAGAGTGGAGGCAGGAATTAGAGAAGGTACCTTGTCTCTTTAATATCCTGGATCCGACACAGCTACAATTACACTGCATGCAAGGATATGCAAAGACAAGGAAATGATAAAAAAAAAAAGTCAAACTTTTAATCATGGAAAAATTAGTTATGAATGGAAAGGCACATGTCTAAATGTGGATTTAGATTTCTTTTATGAATTTAAGGATAAAAAGTAGACTAGGTATAAAAAATGAAGTGTACCAGTATATAGATGAAAAGTGGAGTTGTTTTTATATACAGATATATACAGACAGGTCCAAATAAGAAAAAAAAAAAACAGGAAATATAGGGACAGCATATTGTACACCAAAATTAGGAATTAGTACACCTAAAAGAATATCCAATTTTGTAGCTGTCATGACAGCTGAATTAGTAGCAATAATGCTAGCATAAAACTGTATCTGGGATGTATTCCCGGCAGCAGTGGTCTCTCTCTTTTTTTTTTTTTTGGACTCAATATCAGGCCTTATGGCAATAAAAGAGTGTGTATCTGTATGTAGAAGTGATTTAATCAATGAGATTATATTTCTAGTAGCAGAGGTAGTACAGATGGGTATACATCTAGCATTAGCCTGGATCCCAGCACATGTGGGGATAGCAGGAAATGAAATGGTGGATAAAGCAGCTAAAAACACTGTACAAAAGGGAAAGATTAACATAGAAATACCCTTGAGTAAACAGGAATCAAAAGCATAATACAGAAAAATTTAAAAGGGGGCACAAAATTTGGATCAACAAAAAAAGGAAGGTTTTTTTTTTTTTTTTTGCACTGTTCCCTAGAGTTAAGCATAATGACATACTTCAGGGCCCATATAAGAAAAATGAAGTGATTTTGTTTAATGTACTGACTGGCTGCTGCCATTGTGGTTTAAATAAATATCATTTTGAGACAGGGACATGCTAGTGGGGTAGAGCAAACTCTGGTGGTGAGCATGACAAATGGGCAGGATCTAGACTTCCGAGCAGAAAGCCCTATGAGGCGTTCAACTGAAAAACAGAGAGGGATGAAAGGTCAAGCCTAGGGAAGGCAGAAATTAGTCTAAGTTTGTACTTCTGGTTTTGGAATTTGTTTGGGGGGATCCAGGGGAGAGATGGTGTGAAGAAGGCCTGAAAATCATCCATTGTAGAAAGAAGTCCAGAGAGGTACAAGGAAGAAGTCTAATGGAGCAGCCCTTGGTGGCTGGTTATAGGGTCCCTGGACTGGTACCCAATGTAGTGGGAGGACCTAGGTACCGGACACTAGGGAAGGTGTCATGAGGCCTCTGAGAAGGGGGAAGGACGACAGAAAGCTCTGAGCAAAGTATAGATACCACAGGGTCCAGAGTTGAGGGCTGACAACTGGACGTAAGGATTGGGCCTATTATTTGTTGGACGACTTGTTACCCCAGAAGGGATGGAACTAAAACAAGACATACCTGGAGGGCCAAGTCACAAGAAAAGAGGCCACAAGAGGACCAGAGCAACTACCAACAGGAGGTGCTAAAAAGAAAAAAGCAACTATACTCTGACCACCCATGAGGGTGGTGTGCCCACAGTAAGTCCTTCCTTCTACAATGCTCAATTCAAATATCCACTCAGTGCTCAGATATGACCATTTTTACATCAGTTCAGTCTCACCATTTTATGGCATTTCACACACTTTCTGTGAATCTTTTAAGCTTTGATGTTTTACTATTATAGCCACAGCTCCTGGAGTCATGGTTATGTGAGAATCACAGCTATCATTTTTAAGAGTAAGCTTCTAGCCTCATGATTGTGGGGGGAAAAGCTAGGAACTGTAACCCTTAAATGTCAGAAACCCAAAGGCAAATCAAAAGAACCTCAATGTTGTTGTTTTTAAAATTTTCATGATTTGTTTTTAAGTCAATCTCATGGGTTTTTGGGTGCCTCACTCATGATTTTTAAATGCTTGGAGCTGGCAATGTTGCAGCATTGTGCTTAGTTTTGTATAATACACATAAAAAGATAGACCTGCTCTAAGCAGTTTACAGGCTAAGCCCTGATCCTATAATCTACTTTGTGCAAGGAGTCAATGGGGCTCTGCGTAGACGCAGAAGTCTGCCCATGCAGAGCAGTTTGCTGGGTTGGGACCTAAAAGATAGAGATATGAGACAGGAGGTACTGGGAAACTCAGATGAAGAGGCTGCTATGGGTAATTGTATTTGTTTATATTACCTTTTCCATTAGCACCACCTTCCAAGCAATCTTTTCATCTAACCAAGCATTCTTTATAACTCTGTAAATCCCATTAATAAAATATGGAGACTAATTTCTTGGTACTAAAGCAAGAGTTTTCTCTCTGGAAATACACAAGGGAATAATTCTGCAGAGATAAGTTAAAAGAGCTGCTTCTGCCTAGTCATTTTTGGAAAATTTTCAAAGGATTCTTAGTATCTTTAAAATCTGACCCTCAGTGCTTCATAAAAGCAAATTTTGTTGGCTCACTGTACAAATCATGTTCAGAATATTATCCTACAGTATATTTCAATTAATTCTATTATCAGGCCTAATCGCTTAGCTGGTAAAAAGTTTGTGTTTGATATATATCAGAGTATTTTATTGACTTGCACTTTAAACCTTGATACATTTATCCTTTTAAGTGACACTGTAAGTAATCGGTAATAAGATTTCAAATGAAAAATCTCTTCATTGGCACTTTTGGAAGAGCAGGAAAAAGCCTTGCCTAAAATCTTGGCACTAGCAGCCTAACAGTTGTGAAATTAAGTTAAATTAATCAGGCAAAGCAACTATATCTCTTCATTGTTTTTACTGTAAGGGAGTTAATTGGTTGCTGAAGTCCCTAGTTCAAATTCTGCCTTTTGTCAAAAGTGATAGTCAGTTTCATCACCTTACAGTAACTGGACACTTTCTCATTCATATTCCCCCAGAAAACAGCACAACTGGTCACAATTCAGTGTAACTGGAGGTGTTGCCAGTGATGCTGGAACAATTTGTATAGTGGGGGTGCTGAGAGCCATTGAATCAAACTGTAAACCCTGGATATGATGAAAACCACTTCAAGCTGGGGGATGCTGAGGCTCCCCTGCACTCCTAGTTCCAGCACCTATGGGTGTTGCTCAAAAGAGGATCATCTCTGTATCAGCAGGAATGGCATAGGCCAGGAGTGAACATTGCCAGAGTTCACTGGATGGGCAGCTTATGTTAACAGCAGTCTGAAAAGCTGGAACTTCAGAGCTTTTGAACAGTGGTTGCTATCCTTTCATTTATTCCTCCATGTTTTTAACTTGTAAACTGAAATGTATATGGATGGTGTTTTATATATATTATACAAACAGCTATATTTTTGTCTCGCATCTTTCATGCAGACTATATCGCAAAATGCTTTCTAGAATTAATTTTGGTACAAATTTAAAATAAAAATGACAAGCAAAGAAAGAGCGAGATTAAGAGCAGAGCTACTCAAGAGTTTTTGATTAAAGACATTTTGTTGGAAAATGGCAATTTATCAAAACAGAAATTTTTCCTGTGGAAGATGGTTTAAAAAAAACTTGCATCAGGATGGCTGTGTAAGCCCAGGATGGAACTCCAAGGAGGGAGGGAAGGGAAGGGATCAGCTGTCTGTCTAGAATAGCCAATAGCTTGGTGTTTAGGGCATGCTCCTAGGAGATAGGACACCTGAGTTCAAGTTGCAGCTCAGAATGAGGCAAACCTACAACTTAAACCTAGATTTCCATAGCCCCTGTGTTGCCGGCACAGAATGCCCGAGGACAGCAACAGCGGGGTCCGTTGCCTGGTGTGCATCACGCCAATAAACACACCAGGGTGGAGAAGCAAACAAAGTTTATTTGAGATCTCAAAGTGGTGCAAGGAGACAGGCACGTCTCAAATCAAGCACACCAACATAAGTGGCCTTTGTCTTTTTATACAGTTTGCAGCAAGCCTTTCCCTTCTTCCCCCGTCCTACCTCTCCCCCTTTCTCCCTCTGGCTACATTACACGACTTTGGCTGTGCAACTTGTTCTCACTGTTTCTTTCTGCAAGTAATCTTGTCCTTTAGCTAGAAGCATGTAGGTTTCCCTTATCACTACTGCTTCCCAGCTGCTGGCCTGTAAGGTTAGTAAAGTTTAACATGCAGGGGCTTTGATTCAATTTGGCCTAGAGCGGGGGGAGGCTTCATTGACTCTCGGGTCTTCCAACCCCCCAAGTTACCTAGGGTGATGCCTAGTGACACCAACACCTGAATCCCATGTGAGTGCCATAACCATCAAACAATTGGTGGTGTGAGTTGGGTGCTCCTGCAACCCAATTTGAAAATTTTCAAAAAGTCTCAGTTTCATGCTACTGTAGAATGGGAACTTTTTTGAAATTGCAAAATTCTCATGGGATGGGAAAACCACTTCCACCTTGCTCTAATTAAGAGTTGCAGTGTATGCAAGGGGGGGGGGAGAGATCTATTTTCAGCTGAGAAATAACAATTCTATAATACAGAGACAGGAAGACTGTTCCAGGTGGCTCCCTCTGTCCTGAAGAGGAATTGGCCTTGTCTTGACTAGAATTTTAGAATAAGTAGGTTAGCCAGTTCAGTCTGACATCATCTACTATCACATCTGTAGATCCTAGTCCAGACAAGGCCTAAAATAATGGAGCTAAAGTTAGTGTAGCTTTTATTTGTGTCAATTACATAGATTTTCACCTTGTTTTATCGGTCATGTCTCTTGGCATCAGTTTCTCTTTTCCTCTCATTTCTTCCTGATTTTTTTTCCTCCTCTTCTTCTCCCCTCTTTGTCCTTTTTTCATTCACTGCTGTCTTTGAGCTTCATCCTATATGCCATTTGATGTCTATGGAAAGACTAAGGAACAGCTCAGTGGTGAATGATGGCAGTGTGACAAGGAATTCAAAGGTGTTATAGTACCGCTGATGAATAAAGAGAAATTTTGTCACTATTTTTAAACACTTCCCATAAATATAACCCTACTAATATTAACTAATGCCCATCTCCTAACAGTAATACAATATCAAAACTAATAAATAACATTCAGTAGTTATATTTTGTTTTCCATATGAAGAGATCCAATCTTTTTGCCAACATTAAATAAACTTCTCTACACCTTTGTGTGATGAGAATTACTATGTGTTTTACGGTGAGAGAAACTGAATGACAAAAAATGAGGTCAAGATGCGTGCTTGATGTGAGATATCTAGGGTCTAATTGAAAGAAGTGCTGAATACCTGCATCTCCCAGTGACTAGGAGTGAAATATGATGACCTTACTGAAGTCTTGCTATTGACTTCACTTGGGCCAGGTTATCATCTTAGGTGTCTTAAGGTAGGCACATGTCATGGTTACAAGGCTAGCTTCACTTCAGTTCCCTTTGTAGTTGTCAAGAACCTAGCCTGCAGCACAGCCAGTCTCCTGGCAACCTAAAGAGTGCAACTGGCCCAGATAGAGGCTGTCTGACTGTGCCACCTGACAGGCTGCAGGAGTCAGCAGCTTGATACCTAAGCTCGGGTAGCAGCAGTCCAGTGGCTGCTCAGTGCATTCCTAGCCTGTAGCTAAGCTTGGTGCTGTCCTTCCCTCCTCTATCTGTAGCCTTACTCCTAGCTTCTTTCAGACCCTACACTACACCTTCTGACAGCAAGTCAGAAACCAAAGCCCAGGCCAAAGGGTTAACCAAATATCTGGCTATAACCCAGACCCTTGGTTTTGCTCCTGGACCCACCACATCTGGACTCTGCTCTAAGTGGTAGACTGGACTCTTGCTCCCACCACCAGGTCAGACTGCTCATGACTCAGTTGCTGACTTTACTCCCCTTTAGGTGTTTGGCTTCTTGCCCTTGTCTGCCACAGGGGAGAATCTCATGATTGTTCCACTCTTAGACCAGGACTGAACCACTCTGTCCCATGTGTACTAACCCGTTATCACCCTGCAAGTCTAACTGGATTTCAGGCACCTGTTTTTTTATACCAAGTCGCCCTGCTTAGTTCAGCACAGTTCAGTTTTACTCCTCACCACCAAGGTTTAACCACTGTGACAACCCAGACCAGTGGGGTACAGGAGTCTGGTAGAGGGCAAATATACTGGTCACTGGATGAGTAGTTTTCTGTTCCCTGAGTGACCAGAGCAGGGGTTGCACTAGAGTAATCAGGAACCTGCTAGAACCAGTTCAGGCAGGCAGGCTAATTAGGACACCTGGAGCGAATTAAGAAGAAGCTGTTAGAATCAATCAAGGCAGGCTAATCAGGGCACCTGGGTTTTAAAAATGAGCTCACGGCAGTTTCTGCTGGGAGTGTGAGGAGCTGAGAGTGAGAGGATGTGCTGTTGGAGGACTGAGGAGCACAAGCATTATCAGACACCAGGAGGAAGGTCCTGTGGTGATAATAAGGAAGGTGTTTGGAGGAGGCCATGGGGAAGTAGCCCAGGGAGTTGTAGCTGTCATGCAGCTGTTAGAGGAGGCACTATAGACAGCTGCAGTCCACAGGGCCCTGGGCTGGAACCTGGAGTAGAGGGTGGGCCTGGGTTCCCCCTCAAACCTTCCAATTGACCTGGACTGTGGGTTCTTCCAGAGGGGAAAGTCTCTGGGCTGTTCTTCAACCCACATGGTGAATCTCTGAGGCAAGAAAATCCACCAATAAGCGCAGGACCCACCAAGATAGAGAGGAACTTTGTCACACCACTCAGATTTCAAAGAACTGGGCTAATAAAAGCTTCAAGATCAGAGCCTCATGTCTTTTACTACAGCACCAACAAACAGACCAGTTTCAGCTGTTTAGTTAGGGGCTTATGACCCAGCTATGCAGCCTGTACACAGAGACCAAACAAATGCACCACTCACCAAGACTCTGCACAGAGTCCTCCAAAACTCTATTAGCTGCCTCTATTTGCAGCCAGCTTCATTTACATATATAGCTATCTGGAGTGAGAGATCTTCACTGGAGAGGCATAGCCACAGTCAGCAGTTAAGCGATCAGCAAATGAGGAAGACATAAATTTATGTGAATGAAATTGGGATTAAGCTTCACAGGTGCCAAGCCATAGAAGCTGTGCCACAAACTGCATGGCCAGCAGCCATGGAAATTGAATTTCTGCTGAATAAGATGGTAAGTGAGCATTGCTGCTGAAGGAGGCTCACTGAGCACTACACTAGATCATATTTTACACTGTCAAAGCTGGTTTTTTGCATACTTTAGACAAAACCATAAATTTTTCCTGTCAGGTCCCTTGTCTGTTGATATGCTGTCTGATTATGTTGTTAATACAGGTTGGCTGCTTCTAATTTAAAAAAGGATGCAAGGATTATTTCTTCAAATGCAAGACGACATTCTGTGGCAAAGGTTGAAGCACCTGTGCATCAGAGAATGAAGGGTATCTACTTATGAATGGCTAATTATCTGAGAGTGTGAAAACACTACTTTTCTTTCATAGCTGAAATGGCTTCACCCTTTTCAGAATAATCTGTTGCTAAAATAATTAGCATAAAAGAGAAGGAGTTTTGATAAGTAACTTTGTTTATAATTATAGTAATTTTTTGTATAATTTGTCTTTCATTTCTACTCATTTTATTTCAGTTTTCTCTTTCAATCATAAAAGCTGGTATTAAATTTTAGATTAAAGCTATTTAGCTGTAGGCAGTCTCCCTAAACAAAATTCTTCTTTATGTGATTTAACACAACCTGGCTGTTAGGATTATTTCTTTCCAGCTCTCTGAATTTGTCTTTTCTTATAATAAATTGCATAAATTTGTTAGTCTGTACATCAGAAAGTGTCTAAAAGTATCAAAAGTAACAAAATAACACAAAGGGAACTGTTTTTAGGGGTCTATTTCTGTATTACTTAGTATTTAACTTTAATCTAAACTAAAATGCCATCATTCAAAGGGACCAACAACTGAGTATAGAAATCATCAGATTGTTGTCCTATCAGTTCTCAACAGTAAAGAAGAGCCTTTCTGACTGAGCTCTCAAATATATGGGGACTGATTCTCCATTAGTGTAAATGGGCATAGCCCTGTGCTTTCAAATACCCAGAGGGCATGTTGTACTGTCTGTTCTGCCTTCAAAACAATGTCCTCATTTGCTATACTTCTTACCCATTTTCCTTTCTGTAGGCAGACATTCAATTGAGACACTTAATAAAAAACCTATTTTTTTTAAGTCTTGTGTAAAGGTCACTTGAAAGGGAAAAATTCTGAGTGTATACATAAATAATACTGTCCAGATCATTTCAAAGATAGTTTTGTTTGACATCTTCCCTTTCCTTATTACCAAGAAATCAATGACTCTGCCAAGCTAAGTGAATCTATATACCCCAATGGTGTTAAATTGTTCTTATTCAACAAGAGAGTTTAACAAAAGGTGTTTGATTTCCATCCTCTGCTTTTCCATCTCTGTGTGTGTGTGTGTGTGTCTAGAGTTGTTTAAAATTCAGAATTCAGAATTCTTTATAGAGTTTTGCATGAAAATTGCTACCATATAATTGCAGGGCATCTCCTGCCCCTCTTCATAAATTCAAAAGACTCTCTGCTAGTAGAATTAGTTCCACTGTGTGTGGGGAGGTTGGCAGGATTTCAAGATTGCACAGAGACTGCATTCCTAGTTGGCATAAAACTCTCTTTGAATGGTCACACATGGAATAGTGGGACTTGAAGATCCACCTTTATACAAATCCTCTTGAATGAAATCTTGGTCCCATTGAGGTGAATGGCAAACTCCCATACAGTAAAGCCAGGATTCGCCCTTGCTGTTTCTATCTTGTGTGTGTCGGGGTGGGGAAGTGTTGGTCTGCAAGTCTTAGCTATTAGGCAGGTGCAGACTCCATGAAATGGTATCATCCCCACTTTGCTGTTTGTTTGTTTGTTTGTTTGTTTTAATGGGTCCCATTATTGAGACCATAACAAACTGACAGAACTTTTCTGATTACTTAGCATTTTTGCACATAGAATCACAGAAATTGGAAAGGAAAAGACCAATTCAGCCCCATCAAGTCCAGATCTCTGCTCTTGCATAATTGTTCTTGACAGTATATATGTTCTAGTATCTTGTCTAGTTTAAATATTCCAAGAAACGAGACTTCCACCACTTGCCTTTGGAGACTGTTCTGCCTCTTGATGCCTCTTGTTCTCAGGAAGTTTTCCTGATATTCAATCTTATTCCATTGTTCCTAGTTATTGTGCTGTAGTCCTTATAAATACTACTCAGCAGCAGCATCTTCCTCAGTGACTTGCTGGTATCTATTAACTCTCCCACTTGAGATTGCCTTTTTATAGGAGACTAACTTTCTTCCCCACTCCTTGCTCCTAAATGTGCCTTGTTGGGACTGGCCCTTTAAATTTCATATAGGCAAGTTTTCTGTGCCAAGTGATTTTAAATGTCTATTCAGGTGTCAGTAATCAGAATACTCTTCCAGACATATTAACCCAACTGGTGATTTATAGCATGCTCAATGCCATTATATATGAGTGCTTTCAGAGCACAGCTGTTTTATGGTAGTTCCAGAGTTTGAACTCTGGGGATGAGCAATAAGGCCTGGACGTGCTTATGTGTGAACTAAGCTCACTTCTATGGTGTGTTTTGTAATTAAAAACAGTGGGAGGTGTCCCTATTTAGGGGGATGGGGAGAAAACATTTCCAAGTTCTTGGGCTTAATTCTTTACCCTGCAACGGGCATAGTTATTCACCCCCATGCAAAACGAATATGAGGTGGGTGTGAAATGCTAAGATTTTGTTTTGTTAGTATTTTACTATTATCTCTTACAGAGGCGCCGACTCCATGGGTGCTCTGGGGCTCAAGCACTCACTGAAAAAAATAGCACCCACAGGGTTAGATTAATCTTTTGTGGGCCCTGGTATCTGAACCGTGGGCCTGTCCCCACTCTACCCATGCTCCACCCCAAGACCCTACTCCCACTCAACCTCTTCCACCTGAGGCCCTGCCCGTCGCTTGCTCGGGGATAAGACGGTGAAGAGGAGAACCTTCCGGCAAAAACAAAAGTCAGCTCCTGTGATCTCTTATAGAAACCATAGGATTTACTGCAACAGTACAAGTAATAACTCCAGCACACACAGGCAACACTTAATTTCCTCCTAGACCTCTCCCACCTGACCCAAACCAACAATATAACAGGATATTACAGCTCAGAAAAATCTGTGGCTAGCGCATGCTAGCTGATTCAGGCTAACAGGACTTGATCTACAGGGCTGTTTCCTTGCTGTGTAGACTTCCTGGCTTGATTGGGAGTTCATGCTCTCGGACCCTGAGTCATGGGAGGGTCCCCGAGCTTGGGCTTCAGCCCTAGCCTGGAAGTCTACACAGGAAAACAGGCCTACAGCCCGAGCCCCATGAGCCTGACACAGCTGGCATAGGCCAGTCGCAGGTTTTCCTTTGCTGTGTAGACATATCCTAAGATAAAAATACAGCACCAACTTTGGGTGGAGGTTCTTTCTGTAATCATTAGATTACCCTCACTTTGCCCAGTTGCATACAACATCAGCTGCTAAAGAACAGTGAATCATTAGACCCCATCTGATCTCAAAGATTATTTGTCATGGGAAAAAACTGGTAATGGTTAATATCTTGAAAAATAGGTTGCAGTTGTAAAGTACCTAACACTGAGTTAAGCCTTTGACTTTTCATAATCTCTTCTGCTTTTAGAACCAAGGATTCAGTTTAAAAGAGAGGCAAATTAAAGTAAGCATTCTAAGCATCTCATTAGTGAATCTATCAATAAGTATTAAAGAAATAAAGATCAGAAGAAATGTTAGGAGTTTGAACTCAATGTTAGTAATCAGGCAATTAACAAATGATATGGGAGGATGTTTCAAGTCTTCATTAAGAGCTGCTTTGATATCGTGATGAAAGCCTTTCATCTGTTTTGGATCCTATCACTTCAACTTTAAATTTACTTATATAGAAAATAGTATTGTTTAATCCACATCCTGCCAACACAGTGGACTAATAATATTTTAGAAATTCTTATGAAATGATCCTTTTGTAATGTACCCTAGTACTTTAGACCTCAAACTGAAAGATTATGTTTAATCCTACACAAACTTCATGAGGGTGAAGTTAATTTTGCAGATACTCCTGTTTATCTGAAACCCTATTATCTGAACTACCACATTATCCAGATTGCAGCCTTGTCCCCCCAGCATGAGATACATGTTGCAGAGGGCACGTATCTTATGCTGGGGGACAAGGAAGGGATTCAGATAATGCAGAGGTTTGGAAAATAGAGCAGAGACCCCAGGCCTGGACTGTAAGGAGGAGGAGTCTCTGGCCATGGGGGAGGCCACCCTGCTGCTGAATGGCTCCTGTCCTCTCGATTATCCAGACTCTTGATTATCCAAATAAAATTCATGTTCTCCATGCTATTTGGGTAATTGGGAATATACTATATTTAGTTAACATGGTTATTTGGGACCCAGCTGTGCCTGCATGAGGTCTGTGGGGGGGGGTGGTGGGAAGGTGTGAGAGAGAGAGAAGAAAAAGACACAACACTCTGTATTGCAAAGGAAGGTTTGATGTGGAACTTGCCTGCTCAACAAACCAAAAGAAGTAACAGTGCATTATACAGAATGCTCCACTTCATATAAACATCTACTTTTCCAGCATTTTTTGCTGCTCATAAATAACAAATATGATTAGATAAAGGACGTGCAATATGTAGTGGCAATGTTTCAGAGCTGGCACTGAGACAAGACTTCCTTCCAGAAAAGAGATCAGTTGGTCTGAGTGTGAAGCATCCATGTGGACAGATATAAACGTAGGCAATTAAGAGACCAAATCTGTGCGTGACTTGGAGGTATGTATTGAGAAGATAGCCAGCTAAGAACGTTCAAGCCGTTATCCTTGCTGATGTTATGATCCATTAAACCATGATATAATGCAACAAAAGATTTTGGTTTTACAATAGGCCAGTGTTTCCCAAACTTGGGACACCACTTGTGTAGGGAAAGCCCCTGGCGGGCTGTGTGCCAAGGTTGCCGATCCCTGGACCAGTATGATCAGCTAGTATAACTGTGTAACACAAGCCACAGAACTTCCCCAAAATAGCTCCTGTTTGAGCTAGAGCATATCTTTTAGAAAAAATCCAATCCTGATTTTAAAATTGTCAGGGATGGAAAGAATCCAACACAGCCCTTAGTAAATTGTTCCAATGATTAATTTACGCATACTTAAAAATGTACGCCTTTCAAATCTGCATTTATCTATCTTTAACTTCCAGCCATTTATACTTTTGTCTTTTAGATTGAGGTGCCCATTAACAAATATTTGTTTCTCATGTAGGTACTAATAGATTGATCAAGTCATTTCTTAACCTTCTTTTTGTTAAGCTAAGCTCCTTGGAGAGGGGAAGTTCCTGGCCTTGGTGCATCATGGGAGATTTAGTCTGGCCAGGGAGCCCAGTCAAAATAAGAGAATGGAGATAGGAGGAAATCAAACTACCCTATCATGAAGCTCTGTGATAGCATTTCCAAATCAAAACATTTAAGGGTTTGGGCCCTCTGTTTTTTCATGAAAAATCAAAATTTTCTATGGAAATCAGATGGTGGTTGCAAAAAACCTTTGCTGAAAACCAGTTTTTATACAGAATTTTCAACCTGTCCTGGAATTAACTCCCCTATGGGCACAACTGGATGTCATGCAGTGCCAATCAGAAGGGGAATGTTTTAATGTTTATCTTAGTATCCCTGATCCTGGGATTACAGCATGCAGATCTGGTCCCTAATACAAGTTACAGCAGCCTAAGATCTACTTTAGTTTATACTAACTGCAAATGGCACAACACAGCTGAATCCCAGCCAGGGACTGGTATGATGTAAAGTCATCGCAGCCATATCCCTTTTCCTCCAGCCATGTTAATTTCACTGGCTTCAGGAAAGGGGAAGAAGTGAGATCCAATTCTTACATCAATGAATGATTTCCCATACCTTCCCTTATATCTATGTTCTTCCTAGAAGAGTTTAAGATAGCTCTATTGCCAGAGTCCACAGCAGTGTGACACAAAGGCAACTACACTGCTCCCAGGAGACTGATCCAATGTTTTCAAGACACTAGATATGACTGCTTCTAAACAAAAGGAACACACACGAGCAGCCCTTCTTGTTAGACTATGCATCTACAGTAAATCTCTTATTTTTCAAAGTAATTCTAAATCCATGTTGACAGAATAAACAACCACTTTTAAATGCATGATGTATTGTTCAACTGTTTTACCTGCTACAGAAAAGAGCCTATTGATTTTTTTTTTTTCCCCCACCGCCTTGAGGCAATTATTGTGGTACCAGATGTTATGATTGTTGTTAACTATTATATTGTATGGGCAGTGACATACTTGGTGCTAGTAGCTAATGTGCAGGCTAATATCAAACAACTATTTTCAACAATAAAAGGTAACAGTACCAGATACTGGTGTTTTGTTCAGCATTTTATTGTGACAATCTAAAAACTGGAGAAAAATCTGAGTTGAAAACTCAAGCACCCTTTAAATTTATGCTGTAATTTTTATCCATATGTCTACATATATGGCCAAAAAAGCAACGCTTTGATTTTTAGTTTGGGGGAGGGAATCAATTTTATACAAATACTTATTGAATTCTAATATTACTCAAGAGTTAAACCAGTTTCTTGGATTGAGCTGTACTGCCCATAGACTTCAGTAATATTGCAGAACAAAAATAAGTGTTCTAATTTAAAGGGCAGTGACTTACTGCTATTTCCCTTTTGCCCAATCAGTATTGTTACTATTCTTTGGATTTGTATAGGAGTGTACTGTGCACTTAAAGAAACAGTGTCAGACTTAAAAGTTACTCTTCATCTCAAAACCAGTTACTGCCATTGTACGTAACCCCTAAAATTACTACTAAAGAGATTAGACAAAAGCATACTTTCCTCAGCTTTTTTGCAGTTTACTTTGTGCATTTTACAGAATTTTCCTTACTGAGTGTCAGTGATCCCTCTATAGTCAGTCAAGCCTCTGTGCCACAACTGACTGGGATTGATACTCAGCTAATGTAAATTGTCATAGCTCCTTGACTTCACTTTGCACTAGTTGAGGGTATACCTCATGGCTGGCTCCCCACTGGAATCAATGGGGCCCTGCCCTGGCAGTTCTCAATACAGGACTGAGGACTTATCCAGTTTCCCTTTTCCCTTGTATGGGTATTTTGCCACTAGGAGGGGAAGTCTTTTTTTTTTTAAGTGACTATAAACCTACAGCACAAAGACTCAGGCACAGGTATAGTATCTGAAACAACATTTAACTGTTCAATATGGGCTTGCTTTCAAGCTGGTGCTGATCATGAGATGTGTCAGCAGAGCTTGTTGGTAGAAGTGGGCAAAATATTCTTTTTTTAACTAGACACTAGCCTGTTTACAAAAGCAATCTGATAACAACGTTAAAAAAAATATTTTGTTCAAACTTTCATTAAAAAATTCACTATCCAGAGGCTGGTGGCAGCTGGACTAGCCATTTCTCCTTGAAAAGACTTACAAATCTTGAAAAGAAAAATCTTGAGAAGAAAGTGATTTTCCTAACATCCATGCCATTCAGAAGCACTGAAATTTCTTGGTAGTCTGCAAAACTATAACCCTGATCTTGCAAGGTGATCTGAGTAGTAAAAGCTGCTTGCACCCATGTGGAGCCACATTGAAGTTGAGAGGGCTCTACCTGGACACAGAGGTCCATCCACACAGATACAGCTTCATTGTTCAGCAACTAACACAATGGGGTCTGGTCCATGACTGTGGCTCCAAACTACTACTACAATACAAATCCTGATTAATAATGTTACAGGCATTATTTTCTTGAAATACTTTGAAAGATCACATTTTAAATAATCAAAGTTTAAGTCAGACAAGTAGTTTGATATATAGATCATTACACTTTTTTAAAGATAGTAGAAAGTTGTAGCAATTTGTCTGAGCAAAAATATTAATTCTGATGCTCTGTTCTTGCAGTATTGTTCAGTAGCAGGTTCTTAAGCATGTATACCCTTCCACATACACTTTTCATTAATAGTGCATTTATTCTGTTTGAGAGTAATACTTCTTATGAGTCCTGACTTGTTCATTCCTGCATGACTGTAATTACCTAATCACTTCAAGTTTGCCTTTTAAATGTAGTCCAAAAATATCAGACTTTACTAACCTAGGGCTTTGTCATGTTATGGCAGTACAGTGTGTTGATCTCTCTTCCACCAGATGATGATCCTTCCAAAATTTCCACATCCTCCAATCCATTTCACATGTACGCTGCTAGCCCATGTTTTGGATGGTTGAAAGCAGCGATTTTGGTATAGCCATAGATTTTTATGTCTGGCAGCTTTATCTTCTTCTTTTGTGTGTGTTTCTTGGAAGGCCACAATGTCAATGTGATGGTCTTTGAGGGTCCATGAGAGGTAATCTGCTTTTTCCCTGACATTGCCCTAGCTGTCAGCATACAAGCCTCCATACCATCAGCTGCACCCAGATCTTAGCACAATGGCTGATTTATTTCCAATGCTGGAAACTTAGGCCTAACGCAAAAAACACCCATGGTAACTGCTTTCCATGTGAACAATAAAATGGTGAATACCAAACTTGATGTGCAGTTCTGTGTTGAGCACGTCAGCAATGAGGCTAATCCAAAGTATCTTGGCGTTACACTGGACCAGAATTTGACCTTTTGACAACACCTCGAGAACACCCACGATAGGTCAGGTCTCATGTCGTGCTTATCAGAAAACTGGCTTGAACATCATGGGACTCCAGTCCATGGACCTTACGAACCGCAACAATTGCTTTCATATATTCTGCAGCTGAATATTGTGCACCAGTGTGATCTCTCAGCAGTCACACTAAACTCACTCAAAAACGTTATGTGCATAGTGTTGGGGACTCTCAAATCGACTCCAGTTGACTGTCTCCCGGTCCTATCACACATCCAGCCTCCACAGATTAGAAGAGCTGCTCAGACATCTCGCTTTCCTAACCATGTCAATGCAAACACGAGGATCCCACTGCACCATGACCTGCAGAACCCACCAAAGGCGAGATTAAAATCCCGCAACCTTCTATGGAACTATATCAAGACCCTTACACCCAACCTCAATGCTGAGCCTCAATGGAGAGTCACCTGGAGCATTTCAGCTGCTCAAAACAAACAGCTCTTTGTTGATCCTGTTGAGAAACCATCGGGTTTTGATTTATGTCGGAAAGACTGGTGCAGATTGAATCGCATCAGGACATCTCATCGGAGATGTGGATAAATCCTCTGACTCATTTTCCATTTAAAAACACATTTATGTGACTGTGGTCACCAGGAACAAATGATAGAGCACACCATATCTAATTGTTTAGCTAAATACATCTTTAACACTTATGAGGGTTTTTTTAATTATTATTTGTATTCCTATTCCTGAGAAGGTACTGAATATCTCATATTTGCTGTACTTTTCCAGTCTTTAAAGCCCAAATAGTGGCACTGAAATTTGGTGTAGTTGGAGGCCTATAGACAAAAGAAGACTATTCACTGTCTATTTTGTACTGGGCAGGATATTATCACTAAAGCAGGAGAAGTAGAGCTGACATCTCTTTATTGAAAACTAAATGATTTTTCCATTACCATTAGCCTGTACCACTAAAAGCCGGGAGATTTATTATCAAATTACTAGGAAACACAAAGCATTCAATTAGGGTTTGACTCTGCGGTCAGATGTTTTTAATTCTTCTGCCTACACATCTTGCATGAATCTTTTACTTGTCATTTATGGAATATATTATGAGAATATGTTTAATGTTCACTTTCCTCAAAAGGCAATAGATGGAAGTCAGTTATTTTTATACATTTTTTTTAAATCCCATAAGTTTAACAAATTTGTTTGTAAAATTACAGTACAGTTATATTCAGCTGATTGAAAAGCACAATGTTATATCTACCATATTACTGATGAGTCAGTGGTAATATATGAGTAAAGTTACAACATAAATCCATACTGAAATATTCTAGGTGACGTTTTTCTAGTACCACTAGGATCCTGGTTTCTCTAGATTCATTCAGATATTAAGAAATATGTGGCCAGATTGAGCAACCTGTACTCGTGTTGCATATCTATGTATTTTAGGTATTTACACGTCCCCCATAGCTGCAGTATCTGAGTCTCTCAGAATCTATAATGTATTTATCCTCACAATGCCCATGTGAGGTAGGGAAGTTCTATTATCCCCATTTTACACATGGGGACTTGAGGCACAGACAGACTAAGTGAGTTGCAGGAAGTTTGTGGCAGTGCAGGGGATTGAATGCTGGTCTCTGAAGTCCAGTATGCTGCCAGCAGTCCACTGCAGTTAGCCCACAGTGATTAGACTTTCATGTGAATGTTATGGACAAGTTTAATAATACTGGTGCTGAGATCTAGATTTGAATACCCATTTTTAAAACTTGGGTGTGGAGTGGTTGTTTGAAAAGAATCCTCTCCCAAAGTTGGTGGTAGTTTTGGTATGATCCTATTGCCTAATAAAATATGGTTGTTTTGCTCAGTGAACCAAAGCAGTAATCCTCAGTCTTGCAAAGCTGAAGAGCCACTTCAGTGGAGATATTGGGAGCAACTAAATCACTTTAGACTTGTGGTCTGAGATGGAAAAAAAAATCCACCCATTGTGCCATGACTTCTTGTGACTCATTATGACACTCACTTCTCTCTTCCTTCACCATTTCTTCCCTAGCTGCCAGAAGCAAATATAGGGTGTTTCTCGTTTTCCCTCCAGAATCAAAGGACCTCTGATCAAAGCAAAAGATTCCATAAGAACCATATACAGTGTCCCAAAGAGCTGTATGTGGTATTAGAGCCACAGATTGAAGATCATTATGAGAGCATAAAATGTCTAGGCCCATAGAACACAAGCCCAGAAATGCACTTGGCAGTGTGCACTAGTGGAACCTGTTTGCCAATAGACTATTCCTCCTTTCACAATTTGGAGGCTCTAAGTTTTAACAGAGGCCAGTGCTATAAACCTGATATAAAATAAGGAACAGTGGTCCATCTGGGAGGAACATTGACCTGATTGATAATCCTTAAGGTCTAACAAGAGACTTCCTTTAAAAAAAAAAAACCCCAAATACTTGATTCCCTTAATCAGGCAGGAGTTACTTTCAAAGAGGGATCATTGTAGACTGGAAGTCAACTGGAAACTATTCAAAAGTCACCAGGGTCAAATTAAATTACTGTTCTCATTCCTAGTGCTGTATATTCAAACCATATACTTGCTGCACATTTGAAGTAGCTTTGAGTCTTTGCTAGAGAGGAATTGGTGATAGATTAAAAATTAACAAAACTGTTTTCCTGGAGCTCAGGTGAAGGTACACTGAAAGATACAGAAATGCCACTTTCCTGCCTCTAGCTGTATCACACCTGTGGTTTAAAGAAGAGGGACTTCAAGTACCAAATTGATACATGAATTGATTCATTCACTGGTCTTTTCTGTTCTTTTTACAGCCTTTGTCACACAAATAATTCCAAGTAAGCACCACACATTAAAATTCCAGAATTTCCATTCTCATAGAAGCCATTAAGCAACTATCTTTGTCAGTACAATCATCATGAATACTCTAGATTGGCAAAATGAAAGAAAGTAAGCAGATGCAGTACTAGCTAGATACACATCCAAAACCAATGAGGCCATCGGACCTAAGTGGTCATCAGCTAAACTGTAGCTTGTTCCTGGTTAATGAACCATCATTGACCTTCTGTACTCAGAACAATATTACCTGGATAGTAAGTGTTATGTCTGATTTTTGTATTAACCTCTTTTATACGTCATGATTAGTGGACTACAGTAAGATCTATGAATTCTGACAAATAAATCAAATGTCTTTCCTACAGAACTCAATCTAGGAATGTAAACTTATTAGCATTTTAGGCTCTCTCTCCAGTAGGAAATTGCTTAATCTATTTATTTTAATTCCCTTGCCTGTAGGACATCTCTCTGTGTCTTGGAAATAGCATTTGACAAGGACTTGAAGATTACAATGCTAAGATTTATAATAATAATAATAATTAGATGCATTTGTAGCATTTCCTAGTTAATTTATAATATAGTACCATTGTAATAGAAATGAAATATCAGAAGTTTAATAGGGAACACTTAAGGTCTTTCCTAGAGGTAGGGCCAGATTCTCAGCTGATGTAAATCACCATAGCACCTTTGATATCAATGGAGCTACACCTATATGCAGAAGCGGATGATTTGGCAGGAAGCGATGCAGGCCAAGGGATGTGCTGGCCACCATTTCCCGCAGCCCCCATTGCCCTGGAATGGAGAACCACTGCCAGTGGGAGCTGCGATCAGCCGACCTTGCGGATGCTGCAGGTAAACAAACCGTCCCGGCCCACCAGGGGGCTTAACCTGGTGGGCTGTGTGCCAAAGGTTAACAATCCCTGGACTAGAATGTCCAAGGAGACTGTCTATGACTCCTTGGTAAGGCTGTTACAGTGATCCAGGAGTTCCATTTGTTACTGGGTGAGTTAAATCTAATTATAGAACAGAGATCGGCAACCTTTGACACGCGGCCCGCCATGGTAAGCCCCCTGGCGGGTTGGGACAGTTTGTTTACCTGCCACATCCACAGGTTCAGTCAATCGCGGCTTCCACTGGCCGCTGTCCGCCGGTCCAGGCCAATGGGGCCCGCAGGAAGCGGCGCAGGCCAAGGGATGTGCTGGTGGGCTGCATGCCAAAGATTGCTGATCCCTGTTATAGAACACACCACCAGTTTCGGGTCTCTGCTCTGCTTTTGACAGTCTGCCTTGAGGTTGGCACTTTCAGGTGTGAGCCACTCCAGACAGAGAAGGGAAGGTTAAATGAATTTTATTAAGATTACAAAGTTAAGCCCTCCATAATTAGGAAATGCCCAGAATTAAGGTTGCCTGTGGGTACATTTACACCGGAATAAAAGGCCTGTGACAGGACTGCGGCTGGCCCTGGTCGGCTGACTTAGGCTCGCGGGACTTGGACTGCAGGAATAAAAATTGCTGTGTAAACATATGGCTCTGGGATTCTCCCTCTTCATTAGGTCCCAGAGCTCAGGCTCCAGTCTGAGCCCTGCAAGGCAAGTCAGCTGCCCTGGGACAGCTTTGGGTATTTAATTGCTGTGTAGATGTACCCTGCGTAATCATAATTCGGCCCCCCTTGTCCGTATATATTATGATATGGTGTTTAAGGGTGCCAGCCTCATTCAGCATGTAGGATGGGCAGTGGATGCATCAGGCATGTGCAGTAAGGAAGGTGATGTCTGTGGCACACCTGTCTGACTCCCTTTAGAAACTGGAAGATGCATAGAGAATGAAGAAGAGCACCGCTTGTGGCATCTTAATTCTGGTGTTTCCTAATGTTTGAATGCTCTGAAATCTTAATGTTTTAAAGTCACTTTTGTATGTAATTTCCTAGGGTTTTTTTTTTTTTAAGACAAAAATAGATAATATCTGCAACTATCCCTCTGCCCCTCCCCCATCATCATAGTTTGAACTCTAAACCTTTAGTATGGAAACTGAACCCTTGAGCTAGAGGACTAACTATGTAAGCTGGCAGCAGGAGAGTATGGTTTTCCTATGTGAAGCGGCCACTAGAGGTGGATGCATAACACTAAAAAAGTGGGTTCCACTTCCGTGGATAGCCCCGTCTTAAAGTCAGCATAGGCAAGGATAATGTCAGGCTGTTACTGAGGGTACTTAGGCTGTTACTCCGGGTTCGGCGGTAAGCAATCTATCTTCTGGGATCAATTTATCGTGTCTTGTCTAAACGCAATAAATCGATCCTGGAAGTGCTCACCATCAACACAGGTACTCCTGCTCCATGAGAGGAGTACGCGGAGTCGACGGGGGAGCCTGCCTGCTGCGTGTGGACCTGCGGTAAGTACCTTGTAGTTCGAACTAAGATACTTCGACTTCAGCTACGTTATTCACGTAGCTGAAGTTGCGTATCTTAGGCCTGGTCTACACTACGACTTTAATTCGGATTTATCAGCTTTAATTCGAATTAACCCTGTAACCGTCCACACAACGACGCCATTTAATTCGATGTAAAGGGCCCTTTAAATCGATTTCTGTACTCCACCCCAACGAGCGGAGTAGCGCCAAAATCGATTTTAGCAATTCGAATTAGGGTTAGTGTGGCCGCAATTCGATGGTATTGGCCTCCGGGAGCTATCCCACAGTGCATCATTGTGACCGCTCTGGACAGCAATCCGAACTCGGATGCACTGGCCAGGTAGACAGGAAAAGCCCCGAGAACATTTGAACTTCATTTCCTGTTTGCCCAGCGTGGAGAGCACAGGTGACCACAGATACCTCATCAGCACAGGTAACCATGCAGGCTGATAATCGAAAAAGAGCACCAGCATGGACCGTGAGGGAGGTACTGGATCTGATCGCTGTATGGGGAGAGGATTCAGTGCTTGCAGAACTTCGTTCTAAAAGACGAAATGCAAAAACTTTTGAAAAAATTTCCAAGGGCATGATGGAGAGAGGCCACAATAGGGACTCTGAGCAGTGCCGCGTGAAGGTCAAGGAGCTCAGACAAGCCTATCAAAAAACAAAGGAGGCAAACGGTCGCTCCGGGTCAGAGTCACGGACATGCCGCTACTACGCCGAGCTGCATGCAATTCTAGGGGGGGCTGCCACCACTACCCCACCTTTGTTCGTGGATTCTGGGTCGGGGATAGTCTCGACGCCTGAGGATTCTGCCGAGGGGGTAGAGGAGGAGGAGGAGGAGGAGGAGGATGAGCTTGCAGAGAGCACACAGCACTCCATTCTCCCCAACAGCCAGGATCTTTTTATCACCCTGACTGAAGTACCCTCCCAAGCCTCCCAAGCCAGTACCCAAGACTCTGACCCCATGGAAGGGACCTCAGGTGAGTTTACCTTTTAAAATATAAAACTTGTTTTAAAAGCAAACAGTTTTTAATGATTACTTTGCCTGACTTTGCATTCGCGGTCAGTTCAGCTACTGGAAAAGTCTGTAGCTACTGGAAAAGTCTGTTAACGTGTATGGGGATGGAGCGGAAATCCTCCAGGGACATCTCCATGAAGCTCTCCTGGAGGTACTCCGAAAGCCTTGCCAGAAGGTTTCTGGGCAGTGCATCCTTATTCCCTCCTCCATGGTAGGACACTTGACCACGCCATGCTTGCAGCAAGTAATCTGGTATCATTGCCTGACAAAGCCTGGCAGCGTATGGTCCCGGTGTTTGCTGGCATTCAAGCAACATCCGTTCTTTATCTTGTTGTGTAATCCTCAGGAGAGTGATATCACTCCTGGTAACCTGGTTGAAATACGGGAACTTAATTAAGGGGACAGAGGTGGCCGTTCCTACTGGGCTGTTTGCCTGTGGCGGAAAATAAATCCTTCCCTGCAGTTAGTTTTTCGCGTTTGGCTAGCAGGGATCTTCCCTGTTACCAGCCACGCGGTGGGGGGAGGGTACTGTGATCATCCCAGAGAATTCATGGCGAGGGGGGGGGGTCGGCGGCGGGGGGGTGGGTAGTTTGGTGCCTGCAGGGATCTTCCTGCAGGGTTAGTTTGTTTTCTGGTGCTGCTGAATGTTAACAGAAAAACCGCAGCACTCTACTTGCCTGAAGGGGCCCAGACAAGCACCACCACACTGCCCCCCCCCCAACTGGCTGAGATTGGCCAGGCTTCTGCAGCACTCTACAAGCTATGCTTGGTATGTTGGAAAGCACGGACGGCGCTGAAGCTTACCATGGCCGCATGCAAGCCGAATTCTGTTGCCCAGACCTGTGATTGATCTCTAGCAGCAAAGCCACAGGCACTCAGCATTAAGAGGCAAAATGCGACCTTGCACAGAAATCACATGTGCTATGTAATGTGAACAGTGTTGGTCACCGTGAAAGAGTATAAGCATTGTTCTGCAAAATGTAGCTTTTAAAACAATTCTCTCTTTTTTCCCCTCCCTACAGCAGCTGCAAATTCCTCAAGCCTCCCTCCTCCATCCCGAAGGTTATCACAGATAAGGCGTCGTAAGAAGAAGACGCGGGAGGACATGTTTTCTGAAATTATGCAATCCAGCAGGAGTGACAGAGCTCATCTGAATGAGTGGAAGGAAACAGTTTCAAAATATAGGAAAGAAGTCAGTGAACGTGAGGAGAGGAGGGACCAACGTGAGGAGAGGAGGGACCAACGTGAGGAGAGGAGAGACGATCGAGATGAGAGATGGCGGCAGGAAGACCAGAGGATGAAGGATGCAACGCTGGGGCTGCTCCGGCGTCTGGTGGAGGTTCAGGAACGGCTGCTGGAAAACAGACTGCCGCTTCAGCCCCTGTTCCACCCTCCCCCCTCCCCATGTTCCGTATCCTCCTCACCCAGACGTGTAAGAACGCGGGGGGGGAGGCGCCGTACACCTTCCCATTCCACCCCAGTAGACAGCCCAAGCAAAAGGCTGTCATTTTTTTAACCTTTTCTTTGTGGCTTTTTCCTTCCCAGCAATCCTCCTCCCAAATACCACCCGGGTTCCCTCCCTCTTTTTCTAATCTATTAATAAAGAATAAATGATTTTTAAATGATAGTGACTTTATTTGGTTTGAAAGAAAGCTGGGGGAAGGGGCAGGGTGGGTTCCTTACAGAAAATCAGTCAGTAAAGGGGGAGGGTATTCATGAAGGAGAAACAAACAGATATTTCACACGGTAGCCTGGCCAGCCATGAAACTGGTTTTCAAAGCTTCTCTGATGCACAGCGCTTCATGGTGTGATCTTCTAATCGCCCTGGTGTCTGGCTGCGCGTAATCAGCAGCCAGGCGATTTGCCTCAGCCTCCTACCCCGCCACAAAGGTCTCCCCCTTACTTTCACAGAGATTGTGGAGCACACAGCAAGCAGAAATAACAATGGGGAGATTTCTTTGGCTGAGGTCAGAGCGAGTCAATAATGAACGCCAGCGGCCTTTTAAACGGCCAAATGCACATTCTACCACCATTCTGCACTTGCTTAGCCTATAGTTAAACAGCTCCTGACTCCTGTCCAGGCTGCCTGTGTATGGCTTCATAAGCCATGGCATTAAGGGGTAGGCTGGGTCCCCAAGAATAACTATGGGCATTTCAACATCCCCAACGGTTATTTTCTGGTCCGGAAAGTAAGTCCCTTGCTGCAGCCCTTTAAACAGAGTAGTGTTCCTGAAGACGCGAGCGTCATGAACCCTTCCCGCCCAGCCCGCGTTGATGTTGGTGAAACGTCCCTTGTGATCCACAAGTGCTTGCAGCACCATTGAAAAGTACCCCTTGCGGTTTATGTACTCGGTGGCTTGGTGCTCCGGTGCCAAGATAGGGATATGGGTTCCGTCTATTGCCCCACCACAGTTAGGGAATCCCATTGCAGCAAAACCATCCACTATAGCCTGCACATTTCCCAGAGTCACTAACTTTCGTAGCAGCACCTGAGTGATTGCTTTGGCTACTTGCATCACAGCAGCCCCCACAGTAGATTTGCCCACTCCAAATTGATTCCCGACTGACCGGTAGCTGTCTGGCGTTGCAAGCTTCCACAGGGCTATCGCCACGCGCTTCTCAACTGTGAGGGCTGCTCTCATCTTGGTATTCTGGCGTTTCAGGGCAGGGGACAGCAAGTCACAAAGTTCCATGGAAGTGCCCTTACGCATGCGAAAGTTCCGCAGCCACTGGGAATCGTCCCAGACCTGCAACACTATGCGGTCCCACCAGTCTGTGCTTGTTTCCCGGGCCCAGAATCGGCGTTCCATGGATAGAATCTGCCCCATTAACAACATGATCTCCAAAGCACCGGGGCCTGTGGTTTCACTGAATTCTGTATCCGTGTCTGTGTCCATGTCCTCATCATGCTGCCGCCGCCGCTGCCTCCTCTCCTCGTTTTTCTGGTCCTGGCTGAGCATAAACTCCACGAGAACGCGCGAGGTGTTTGCAATATTCATGAGTGCTGTCTTGACCTCAGCGGGCTCCATGCTTGCCATGGTATGGAGTCTGCAGTGTTCACCCACCCAAGAAAAAAGGCGCGAAAATGGTTGTCTGCCGTCCGTTGCTTTCATGCAGGGAGGGAGGGAGGGAGGAAGTGAGACTGTACCCAGAACCACCTGCGACGATGTTTTTTGTCCCATCAGGCACTGGGATCTTAACCCACAATCCCAATGGGCGCGGGAGACTGCGGGAACTATGGGATAGCTATGGATTTGCTACCCACAGTGCAACGGTGCAGAAATCGACGCTAGCCCCGGTACTTGGACGCACACCACCGAATTACTGTGCTAGTGTGGCCGCACTCATTTCGACTTTATACAACCTGTATCTCAAATCCGAATTATCTAAATTCGGATTAATCCCGTAGTGTAGACATACCCTTAGTTCGAACTGGGGGGTTAGTGTGGACCAGCCCTGAGTGGTGGTGTGTAAGTGGAAGGGATTTGGTGCTGCTAAATGAGATCTGTCGGTTCTGCTCCCAGCTCATGTAACCTCTTTGTAGGTATGAGGCCTTGTGTAATAACAAGGGGCTACAAAAGGTGCAGAATTAGTAATATCAGTCAGTACAAAGTGAGTCTGGAACTCCTGGTCTCCTGGTATGCAGTGCATATTCACCTAAGGCAAACGGTATTTTGGTGGAGGAAAGCACTGGCATCAGCAAGAGGACTATTTTTGTCAGTGTTCTGTCCAGAATTTGAGCTCTGTGTGGAATGCTGAAACAAGGCAACAGGGTAGGACATGCACACTGTTGAAGGAATTTTTGCTCTGCTGCCAGAAACAAGCACAGATGAGGAATGGGGGTTCTGACAGTCTGTAACTGCCAAATCTGAATGGATTCCCATGAGGTTAGCAAAAGGCATTTCCTTGACCCGAGGACTATGCCTCTTTCGAATTTCCAAACACTGCTGCCAACTACGCTGCAGCTCTTCAAAAATAGGTCACAAGAATAATTGATAATGCAAAGTGTTCAATAACTTTAACATAGTTGTTTCTGTCCCCTCCCTCATAAAGGGAATTACTTTGTCCACCACTAAAAACAGTCAGTTTTGGGGTGGAGAGCAGCAGTAGACATCCTACTTTTACAGAGTGCTGTAGGATCTCTAAAATCCATGCAGACCAAACAGGAACTAGGTTTGTGAATTATAAGTATATTAAAATTTATGCGTAAACCACTGTCACAATTTCCAACTATTAGAGAATTTTGGATGCCTCTACGTGCTATAGTAAGCAGCATCTAAGACAAAAATTTAATTAACTACAACTGTAGCTTCAAAGGATCTGTACATATGACTAATGGTTTAGCTAGGCTCTATCATTTGCTGATCTCTGAAGAACATTCAGCTTGCCTTTGTCAAATAAGGAATGACCTCAGTTAATAACAAATGCTTTTCATTAACTAAATGTGATTACAATTTCCTTAAAATCATCATCATCATCATCATCTTCACTCTGTGACCTGTCTCCTGGAAGGCAACCTCTGACACTATGAAGTAAATTAATAGGCAATAAAACATGCATTTTGTTGAGTTTGAACAACTACAATGCTCCAAGAGTTTTCAGGATTTTAGTTATTCATAGAAAATCTTCCATAATTTCTTAAATGTTCAAGGTTTCATCAAAAATATTAACTTTGTGCTGATTTTTTTTTAGACTGTGTGTCTTACAGAATCCTTCAAACCATCACTGTTTAAACATATGCTTGCTAAGCTATTCCATTGCCTGATGTCCTCCCAGATTTTGATTGACAAGGAGAGACGAGGTTCTTATTATGAAATGAAAGCCAGACCATTGTAGTAATTATTAGAGATGGGTAAACTAGTAGGAAGCTAGAACCATCTAGGTTTTGGAAGATTCCAAAAAGCTTTGCAAATTTGCAAATCATTTTCAAGTGTTATTTTATTCAAAGGGATGCTGCCGCCTCACTGATCCTGGATCCTGATTCTCCACTGCCTGGCACTCTATATAGTTATTTACCCTGAAGAGGCTCAACCAAAGTAGAAGGGTAGCATTTTTCATCTGCTGTGCACAGGGGTCAATGACAAAAGATGCAAACTGTCAGCATTCCACCTTGATTGTGTATAAAACCACTTAGCATGAATGTCAATAACTATAGGGTGCAAGGTAAAGGAGAATGAGGCCCCATATGTTATAAACAAACATAATAATTGCACATTGTTATTGATAACACCTTAAATTGTTAACAATGAAAGAGTTTAAATGTACGGTTAATTTTTTAGTATTTATGCTCTATGGTTACTTTGATTACTATTTCTTTCAACTTGGGTAGTTAAGGCAGTTTTCCGTTTTGTTTACGGTCAGTTTCACTTCCAGGTTCTTAGTTTACCAATGTTTGGATTTCAAACACTGTAGGAAAATGTTTGAAATCAATTGTCATATCATTGGAATATATCTCTTGATCATGGGGAAACAAATTATGCTTAGGTTTAATAAAGGCATAGTTTTACAAAATCTAAATTTTGAGCTAAAATTGAAGTTACATATCCATTTAACATTTTGTATGTAATGGAATAGAGATGTATGGTCACTTACAAAGAGAATAAAGGTACAGCACAGTCCAAAGAGTTCCAAATCAAGAGCCCACTCCTGCAATATGATCCACACAAGTGGACCCTTGTGCCTGCATAGACCATCATTAACTTTAACTGGAGCCAGTTGTAGGATCAGGTCCTAGGACAGGAATGGCAGGACACAGTACGAAGTGACATCAGGCGAGGAAGGAAGTTATGTATTTTCTTGTTTTTGCAAGGTTAATTCCAGTTTTATTAACTTAGATTTAATTGTCGCTGTGGGAGTCTTTGCTATCTACAGAGTGATTCAACTTTTGTCAAGTATCAGGGGGTAGCCGTGTTAGTCTGTATCCACAAAAACAGCAAGGAGTCTGGTGGCACTTTAAAGACTAACAGATTTATTTGGGCATAAGCTTTCCTTGTTCAACTTTTGTGATATCCCTCCACCCGCATAGGTGAACCCATCTATATTCAAGAGACAACTTTTTTAAAATGTGGTGTGTTCTCATTTTCTTTTCCCCACAAGGGAGTTCTGTGGTATTCAAACACTGAAAGAAAAATAAAATACATCACTTTGCCTACTGCATAACCTCCTATACAGGAACATAATTAAGACCAGACCTATGATCAGTTGCTTTAAGAATGAAGTAGCTGCTGGACTGCAGTGGAAATCAATCTACCCTATTGGAAAGTAATGAAAACTGGTAGGTTCAGATCTCATTCCTCCAGACACTTAGGGTATCCTGCAGTTAAAAATATTATGAAATGAACAAAACTCCATTAAAAAATACAATTTTGAAGCCAAATAACAATAAAAAGTGAAAGCAGCATCATTATAAGGGGAGGAGTCATACAGCAGGCTGACCGTGATTAAAAAATAGAGCAGCTGTGAATCTTTCTTTTTTTTTTTTTTAAATGTACAACATTTTCAAACTTAGTTATCCAAGCCAATAGCGGCTGCGAGTGCTCAGCTCCTCTTAAAATCAGACCACTTACTCAGGTGGCTAAATATAGATTTGGGTGCCTAACTCTGATCATCCAGAACTGGACGTTTTTTGCTTATGTCCTCAGTAGCTTTTTTTTCTCCCTCACGGTAATGAAGGATGAGCTGAGGTCTAAGTAGAACACTTTATGGGGCTACCTGGAGACAGCCTTGTCATCCACTGTCCTACAGTGCAATGCTAGAATTACTATAAGGTAGGTGATGCATAAGTGTTGATACTCACTAGATAGAGGATCCATGGAGAAGTTATCAAATACTGGCAAGTTCCTCCATATGTATAATCTCTGAACTTTAAATGTGGCTTGTTAGCAACTCATCATTATGCCCTGACTCCCACCTGGTTGCCTTGTGCTGTCTAGGAGACATAATAATCGAGGCCAAGCCAGTAATGGCTACTGCTATCCCATTCCCCAAAACACTACTTCTCTCCCTACTGGCTCCTAAATTGTTTTATGGAGCTGCTATAATAAGAGACCAATAAACGTTGTTCAAAATAGAACAAATGTTAACTGGCATTTTGTTTAAGCAATTACACAGCACTAAAAAGGAGCCTACTAGCCATCAGAGTAAGGTAACAGAAAGCAAAAAATAAAACCGTGCTGGTGTCAAAGTAGTGTGATAGTTTTATCTGGTATTAACTTGAGTACTAGCTTGAGTATTAGCTGGTACCTCCTTGATTGTTTAATGGTGGCAAAGTATATATTGGAAGATGCCCCTAATGGCTAACTCGTTTACAAAATGTGGACCTGATTCTCCTTTGCCTTACAGTAGTCACTTACACGCTTGTAAAGTGGATATAAAATAATATGTATAAAATGAAAATACGAATGTGGGAACAGGAGAGAGCAGGGTTGTGTGGGGAGCATGGGAAAAAGTGAGGTGACAAAGCATGGGGGTGAGGAGAAGAGAAGACCTCTATTCTGATGAATCACCATCTAATTTAGGATGTGATGTATGTATCTATGTAGGTTTCTATACCACACCTATCATTGCAGTTCCATGGTATCGGTGTGTTCATGCCATACTATTCTGACAATATTTGCATACGTAGCTGTCAAACTTTTTTGTTTTGTCAAGAAATAATATCAAACACTTCTAAAGCATCTGAGGGGGGGGGGAAAGATGTTTCCATTCACAAGGCACACAGTAATGAAACACCTTCCATGTCATTTGTTATGTGTCACAAATGGGATACTGCATGATTAAGCCTTGGGAAAGAATGGCGTGAAACAAAATACAATACCACAAAAGTGATAGTATAAATAATAATGGGGAATTGAACTTTGCCTCAACCCTCATGACTGAAACTATTATTATGCAGTGGGCCATATGATATTCCACAAGAGTCCATGGACTAGCGGAGACAGAATATGCCATTTTATTCCATCTACTTTCCACCAAAACAAATGTAATTAGAATAGGATGCTCAATGGAACATTAGTGATATATGCAAAAATATAGCATAGGGTGAGAAGAATAGATAACTCATGAATAGAGCTGGGTGAAAGTGTTTGGCCTATTATTCATCGAAAAATGCAGCTTTGGCAGAGACAAAACTAACTATCCAATTAGTTTTGGATGGGAAAAACTTTTTCCATGACAGCAAACTGTGTCTCCTCCGGCTCCATAACCTTTAGCCTGATGGCTAGGGACTATGCCTGATATTTGGGAGAAACAGGATTGAATCCCCAATCTGAAGAGGAACTTGAACTCAGATCTGCCCCCTCCTCTCAGGTGGGCATCCTAACCACCAATTGGCTTTTCTGGGGGTAGGGTGGTCTCAGTATCTCCTATTGCATCTGTTCTACTTTGTATAAATACTTAAAGATTCATAGGAACAAAGAGAGAGAATAACTATAGCTTGGTGATTAAGGCACTCAATTGGGAGGTAGGACATGTGGATTCAAATCTTCTCTCTGCCTGGTTGAGCAGGGATTTGTGTATTAAAATACTTTATTAAGACAGATATTTTAGCTGTTTGTGACCCAAACTTATTCCAAAGTAGTTTATAGTTGTTGTGATTTTCCAAGTTAAACATTACTCTTGATATACTGGTGTTGAATCTTAAGTAAAATAGAGTAATGTTGGACAATGTACCCGTTTACTAATCTGAACATTTTATCAATCTCTCTAATTTGGTTACTTTGTAAGCAGGTTTGGAGGTGTGACAGTTCTTGGAGTACCTTGTTGCTCCCCTGCCTCCAGCAACAAGAAGTCTTGCTTGTATTTAACTGCGTCAGCTCCCTGGCATCACCAGCCTGTTATCCACTCAAGCACTCACCTCTGGTCTATGCCAGACCTTAGTTTACCATGCAGATTAACAATAGCAGTCCCCCAGTCCCTTTGAAGTGTTCCTCTGTGGTGTCCCTAGAATAACTCTAGAATTATAAATTGAGTGTTGGTAACTTTACTTTGGCAAGCAGGTGGCTATATCTTCTTTTTCTTCACCGCTTGGGGTGGCAAAAAAGCCAGCCATGCCCATGTGGTTGCAGAGAAAAGGTTGAAATGTGAAAGGCTCAAAAACCCGAAGGCAATTTAAAAAAAAAAAAAAGCATTTAAAAAGGCTTAATCATGAGTTTCTCAGGAATATTCAATTAGGGCCTCACTCATGGTTTTCTGAGTCCTTGGTATTGGCTATACTATCTCTGTGGAAATCCTCCATAAATGTTGGATTATTTTATTTTCTACTTTGCTCCATTCTTATATTTCAATACCAGACATCATTCTAAGACACAAGGAGAGTCATTCTAAAATATGTATTGGTTTATTAAAGTGTACTGCCTTTCATAGCTAGTGGGTCACATTTTATAGAAATCCCACCAGCTCTCACCACAGGTGATGTTTGTAAAGTTTTGTTTCTCGTATAGGCATTGAAATAAAAGGGCACTCAATTTGCACAATCAAACCTCCTTATTGCAAAGAAGACCTACTGCAGAATAGGTAGGAAGGTTCTTTAAGGGGAAAGGAGCTAAGGAGGGGGCAAAATTAGCAATAATAATGCTCTGATGTAGCACTTTACATCGATAGATGTCAAAGCATTTGACAAAGTCATTATTAAGGGGACCCTCCAAAGCTGCCCAGCTACCCTGGGAGGCGAGGGGACCCAGCAGCAGACCAACCCCTGCAGGCAGGGGGACCTCGGAACTCCCACTCACCACAGTGGGGGACCCGGGAGCCCCAGCAGCAGTGGGTGCTGAACCCGCCTCCTAATTTTGTCAGGGATATTTTTAGTGAAAGTCAGAGACAGATCACAGGCTTCCGTGATTTTTTGTTTATTGTTCATGACTTTTAATAAAAATATCCGTGACAAAAACTTAGCCTTAGTCATTATCCCCATTTTACAGATGGGGACACTGTGGCACTGGGAGGAAAGTCACTTTCCCAAGGTCACCTAGCAAAGCAGCAGCAGAGTTGGGAATAGAGCCCAACTTTCCTGAGTCCCAGTCCAGTGCTCTATCCATTAGGCCCCACTGCCTCCCCACTCCATTGACTTTTGCCAGCAGTGAATTTGGCGCAATATGTACATGAATCAATGAAGTAAATGAAAATATCTGTAGTGTACTTGGCCATATTCATGCTGGGAATAATCCACTATCTTCAACAGGCCAAAAGCATTGCAAGGTTACTCCAGTGACTTCACTGGAGTTACCCCAGGGATGAATTTGGCTGATTCTGTTATATTTTTTTAGCTAAAGGCAAAGCAAACTTCAATTTTTTAATCCTGATTTTTAAGTACAGTGGCAAGTGCCCCAAGTATCTGAATAATCAAATGAATGTCTGATAGACTAGTCAAATATTTGTAAGTTCAGAATTTGTAGCCTAATTCCTGTGACAGGGCCATTCAAATGAAGGGACTGTCAAAATGACACTAAGTCCACTCAGCAGCAGAATAGATTATGATCTGCTGTAATTTCTAATACTAGTTTGTTTTTAAAAAAATAACATAGGTCAAATTCAAGTTTCAAAATCACATTGATTATGCATTGCTGGATAAAGAACTGGAATATACACCTCTACCTCGATATAACGCTGTCCTCGGGAGCCCAAAAATCTTACCGTGTTATAGGTGAAACCGTGTTATATTGAACTTGCTTTGATCCACGGGAGTGCGCAGCTCCCCCCCCCCCCCATCCCACCCCGAGCACTGCTTTACCGTGTATATTCGAATTCGTGTTATATCGGGTCACGTTATATCGAGGTAGCGGTGTATTGTCAACGAAAGGGACTAAAGCAGTGGTTCTTAACCTGGGGTGCATGCACCTCGTAGGGGTGCAAGACATGCCAGAGTTTTTTAGAAGGTAAATCATCAAAAACACAAATTAAGCACAGGCACGTAAGTACAACTACTTTGTTTCATCAATCCTATGTATTTATTAACATTATACATTTTTTAATGATTACTATAACACACAAACAAAAAATATATCTTGGTTTAAAGAACTGACCTACTTCAACGATTTTTGATAAGGGGTGCGAGAACATATTTTGAGAACCAAAGGGGTGCAGGCTGCAGTAAAGGTTTACAACCACTAAACTAAAGGGACAAGTTAACAGTAATAGGAATACAGTGTTCATCGGAGGAGAAGAAGGTCAATAAGATCCTAAGCAGCATCCAGAGTTGTACTATAAATACAAGTCAAAAAAACGTATAGCACTGCACGGGGTCACTGAGAAGTCCCATCTGGTATAATGTGTCCAATTTTGGGCATTTTACCACCCTGGGGAAGTATAACTTCTAGAGCAGTTTCAGAAAAGAGCTACTAAATTGATTGCTTTGGAAGATGTCTGCATGATAGATTTGCTTTTGTGACATGGGGTAGGAGGGTTTTGGAATCAGGAATGGAACACGGCTATCAAGATTTCTGGAGAATGAGCAAACTGGGTGGCATTTCATGTCATTTAACTTTTTAGTGACAAGAATAAAAGAATTAAGAGAAATAAAATGGTTTACTGCCTGTATGAGATGATCAATTGAACAAATCTAGGAGATATGAATGAAGTGGGATAAACTGATTACAAGCAAATAATTACTCTAGGTTTTCATATTTATATGTAAATAAAACGCACAATTTGTTGCCACTACTTTGTTGTGTAACTGACACATGTACGAGCAGTAAAAGAAAATAAGCTAAAATTTTAATTCTACTTCTCTCTAATAAAATGAGTAAATTAATCTCTGAGAACAAGATAGTCCCTGTACCTGGCTTGGGTGTGCAAAGTGGATGTTGCAAGATGCTTTTCTTCCCACTTTGCATTCCTTCAGGGAGACCAAGAACAACTGCAGTTTCCATGCTGTCTTGAGCACAGGAGCTGCACACCTGAGCTGGCTGAAATTTCTGAACTTCAAATTTGTAAACTTGGAGGACAAAAACTGAAAAAATAATATAAAAGTATTTTCCCCCACCTTGCCCCCTTTCTCTTTTTTGGACTAGCTCCTACTTCTCCCTGGTAGTGCCCTATAGGGTGTTATTCACTCCAAAGAGAGTAGGGCAGTGTTTTCAACCTTTTTTTTTTTTATTTGCAGACCCCTAACAAATTTCAAATGGAGCTGCAGACCCCTTTGGAAATCTTAGACATAGTCTGTGGACCCCCGCCCATCTCCCCCCAGGGGTCTACGGACCACAGGTTGAAAACCACTGGAGTAGGGAACTATTACAGCAACACCTCTGCCCCCTTCCTTCACTCTGCTCCAGCCAGCAAAGCTGGCCAAGAGGAATAATCAAATGTGAAAAGGAATGCATGCAGCACTCCAAGTGTGTTGGAGCACTCCTGGAAGCACTAGGAATCCTTGAGGTACAATGCCATGCAGAGGTTCCCCTGGTGATACAGCTTCAAATCAGGCCTGTGCCTCAATGGCACAATCACACATATAGCTCAAAATATTCTAGGATATAAACTCCTTAGCTACCGCAAATGAACACTTGTGTGAGAGGGTTGTTGACTCTGAAAACCCCATAGAGGAATGCAGTGTTCTTCTAAAATCACCCTAAGCTACTAAACCTACATAATGATTCTGGGTAATTACTGCTGAGTTAGGCTAGCAAGTGGGACCTATTAACTCCTATCATGAGATGAGTGTGTTTCTGTGGGCCAGGTAGAAGCAGGGAGCAGAGACAGAGCCTTAGAGATAACCAAACTCAGGAAGTACCAGCCCCCAGGATGTGGTGAGTTCGGAGATTGAATTCCTAGTTTGTGTGCACTTCTGAGGATGGGGTGAGGACTCAGGCTACCTCCTCAAAGTTATTTATTTCAACGGGAGTTATATTCCTACACACTTTTGTGAGTCTGGGTCTCAGCCCATTCACAAGCAATATACCTAGTGAAAAGGCACGTTTGCCCCTATGAATCTCCACTGAAGCCATAGAGAGCCCTTGATGCTAGTCTGTATCTCTGAGAGTCTCAGGTGTGGCTCTAGAAAGGCTTGTTGCAGTATTAAAAGGCTACAGCCAATCTGTCTTAATGGCTGTACTGAAAAACCCCATGATGTGCTCAGAAATCCTCTAACAAAATGCTGGAGTTGGAGGCATGTAATCTAAGTTAAAGAATACCCTTTAACACATCAAAGGGTTTATGGCAGGATTCTACTTAAGCTACTTTTGCTTAAACTGCTTGAAAGTCAGTTTGGTATAAAGGAAGGAAATTATTGAGCCTAAGGAAAACATTTGTTTGATAATAACTGCACAATCACGTTTTTGTGACAGGCTATTAAATGCAGATGTTTAACTGTGCATTACCTTTTCAATTTTGGTTTCACACTGTTTTTAGTAAATGACAGAACTGAAATGAGGCTAGTGGATATTTCTCTAAATTACTCCACTTTCCCAAATGGATTCATATTGATTTTGTGAATGCATCTTCGAAACAAATAATCTTTCTGCCAGTTAGACCTGCCAATCTCCACTTCCACTTAATTGCTGCACATACAGTGTTGCAGGAGATTGGAATAAAACTTTGCTAGTTGAAAGTTTAAAAAAAGAAATTCTAAAAACACTTCTGTAGATATCTGTCCCCAATAAACATAGCCAGCAGCCATTTGATTATTTTCACTTCTCCCCACCACAAATTCAAATACCACAATCAAGGTTTTATATCGGGGTACCTGATGATCAGCTCTTGCAAAATTACATTATAGATACATATGTAGAGACTATCCTATTATTTACCAGCAAATTTATATGTTGTTGGTGCATTGCTCTCATTTCTTGAGCCCAGAGATCCATTAATATAATTTTGCAAACTATTCATTAATTTTAAGCTTAGTTTTGCCTCTACCCCTTGCCTTTCAATCTCGATGCTGATATAAGAACATTTGAGCTGCCAGCTAGTTGTCTGTTCACGGTTTGTTTTGCAAGTGGCCTGGGTGGTAAATATTGACCAACTTGCAGCTGAAAGACTAAATTCTTTGGGGAGATAAATAGGGGAGGAGGGCACAGATGGCATCCTTTGGGAACAGAAAATATATAAATCTTTCATTTGCTTCAGTCTAGTACATTCTTTTCTTTTTTTTTTTTTTTTAAAGTCACTGAGAATTTTCTCTGAGACCTACGAACATAAAAGTAGCCAGACTGGATCAGACCTGAGGTCTGTCTATTCTAGTATCCTGTCTCCAATAGTGGCTAGTACCATATGCTTCAGAGGAAAGTGTAAGAATCCTGCAGTAGGCAGATGTGGGATAATCTGTTCCCCACAATGGTCTCTGCTAGGTAAATAAAAATAGTTATGGATGAAAATCCACCTGGCAGAGATGATCTCACAGTACCCATAGAGCAGGGGTTCCCAAACTTGGTTTGCGGCTTGTTCAGGGTAAACCCCTGGTGGGCCACGAGATGCTTTGTTTACCTGAGCATCCGCAGGTATAGTCACTCGCAGCTCCCAGTGGCCGCGGTTCGCCATTCCTGGCCAATGGGAACTGCGGGAAGCAGTGGCCCACCCCAGGCCGCTTCCCGCAACTCCCATTGGTTGGGAACGGCAAGCCACAGCCACTGGGAGCTGCGAGCAGCCGTACCTGTGGACGCTCACATAAACAAAGCATCTCGCAGCACGCTTGGGGCTTACCCTGAACAAGCCGCGAACCAAGTTTGGGTACCCCTGCCATAGAGGGACGGATTCCAGAAAAAGCAAGGAAATATCTCTTTCATAAAAACAAAATGTTAAACCTCAGGATCACAGAGGTGTGCTGTGGATCCCAGTTTGAAAATCCCTGTTCTAGACCATATTTAATAATAATAATTAAATAGGTATGCAGAATACCTATACTACATGATTAATATCCACAATGTTGTCAAATTATATGACTTTATCACTGATCTCAATAGTTGGTGGTTTACTTAGAGGCCCAGCTCTTGAAGTCAGATGATTATGAAAGAATATCTACTGTACCTCTTTTTTAGAGGAAGTTTCTAGCCTTTGTTGTTGCAGAGAAAAACTTGGAAATGTGAGTTCCTAAAGGCTCAGAAAGCAAAATTGATTGGCTTAAAAATCAAGAGATTTTGATTTTTTTTTCAAACAAATCTAATGATACGTGGGGGACTGTTTCATGATTTGGGATTGTCAATACTTTGTGCATTAGTTTCAATGTAGTTAAACCTGTAGTTTAATTTCAGGTAGATATTGGCACAACTGAAAGGAGCAGACACATTCTAGGGTTGCATTTCTGAGACAATTCACTAATCCTAAAAAAGGCTAATTTTTAGTGTGCATCTAAAACAAACACAACATTACAGCTCAAGACTGTTATTCAGTTATTGTACAGCAATAGCACATAGACTCCTCAGTCAAGGATCAGGGCCCCGTTGTGCAGGACACTGTATGTATATATACAAAATGAAAGAACTCTGCCTCAGAGTCTACAATGTAAATAGCCTAATGCCAACAGTCAAATCTCTTACACATAACAGAGCATAGAGTGTTGAACAGTATTTGTGAGTTAAATACATTGGAAATAGATTTTTCTGATTATCTGTGTAGTGGGACGGCTGCCCCACTTCCGCAGAAAAGGGGTAAAAAGCAGCCCTGGAGAGGGCTGCAGCAGGGAAAGGGATTAAGAACAGATGGGGGTAGCTGACCACAGCTCTGGCCAGCTTAATCAGGCCACAGCTGGCCCTATAAAAGGCCAGTGAGCCAGGAGCTGATACACTCTCTCTAGCTTCTTGAAAGAGAAGGACCTGGTTGCCTTGGAGTTGAGAAGAGTACCTGAGGTAGAGCAGTGCTGGGGAGGGTAGAGGGAGCTGGGGAGCTCCAGTCAGGAAAACCCCCAGCCTGCAAGCCTTGCTGAAAGGGCCAAATAGGTACTGGGGCTGTAGAGGGGCAGCCCAGAGATAGGCAGAGGCAGCAGGTCCTAACCCCCTTGCCAATGATGAGTGGTTTACAGACTGCAGTGGCCCCAGGGAGTAGGGGCTAGATGATGACTGGCAGTAGCCACTGAGGCAAGGTGGGTTGGGGGTTCCCCTGGGAGGGGAGACCCAGAGTGAGGTGGTACTGTGGTGGGCAGAACCCCTGGGCAAAGGGCACCGGGGCCTGGGAGGGACAGGGGGCCAGCGGCAGGTGAGGCACCAGCTGGCAGAGGGCACTCCAAAGCTGGAAGAGAGCTAATTCCCAGGATGACTAGCAGGAGGTGCTGTGCTGGTGAGTCATCACCCCACCACCATCTGTTACAGTTTGTGGAATTTTTTTTAATTACAAAAAAAGTTGTTTCCATAGATCAAAGTTTAATTTAAAATTGTTTGTTTTTCAAAAACAATTTAGAGATTACTATTTTTTATCAAAACAGTAATTGAAACATATTGATTTCTTTGGTTAGTTGTCTTTTGTTTTATTTTGTATGATAACCAAGTAGTAATAGTGAAAACAAATATAAAGAACACGTAACTCATTAGTAGATGTGAAGGGCCAGATTCCTGGTTGCCTTTCACACTATGTACTCATTTATGTGAGTGAAAAGTTGGTTCTGGTCTAGTAGCATTTTAATTGTATCTTGCACAAATCTATATATCTATAAATAGTGTAGAATGATGGTAACTGAGGTCTGAAACAATTTAAACAAACCAAATGGGGTCAAATTTTTGCCTTCAGTTATACTGATACAAATTGATTTGACTGGCTTGCACAGGGTGTGACTCAAGGTAGAATATGATATACACACTGTAAAAAAAAAAAAAAAAAAAAAACTTTAGACTAGATCCTAAACTGGAGTAAATCACCCTAGATTTACACCAGCTGAGCACCTGGCCCCATCCCTTTTAGTCATTTTCCTATGGAAGGTATTTCTCTTACCTACACACAGTTTAGAGCTAGGCAAATAATTAAAAATATAGGTTGGGTGTAGGTTTTTTTTTGTTTTTGTTTGTTTTTTAAATCACAACTAATCAAGCAAGTGAAATGTGGTTCTGTCTGCTTTAATGACACTAAGTGGAGCTGGTTGTTGGAGCTATGTGGGAGTCAAGGCACTCTTTATCTGGAATATCCATCTGCTTGTTGTATTTTTGCATATCTTGAAGGCATTCTGGAGTTGGGATTAAAAGGATGTAATGATGAGATTAAAGAAATGGACTCATGGGAATATACATGCATTTTTCATAATTTGATGAGTTGGGATTTTTTAAACATAAAAGGTAAAGAACTTATGAATTGATCCAATTAAAGAGTTTGTGAAATATCCCCATCAAGGTGCATATGAATATATAAACTAGAAAGGATACTACTCTTTATGCAGGCATTAGTAAACTTATTTACAAGTGATCATGACTTGATCAATTTATAATGTGCAAAAGGAATAAAGTCCAGACCAATGACATACATATGTGGTGCTTTAAAAGGGACCATTTCATAAAGCTGAAAACAATCATGAGACAAATCATGTGGGAAGAAGAATTTAATCAGAAAAATGTGAATGATAATTGACTAGATGCTAACAATCCACAATTGAGGAAGAATGTTTTTTTAAAAAAAAAACTGATTTAGAGAGGAATGGACTGCAGCTTTATATATAATATAACAAATGGAAAAAAATGAAGTTGATAGTAATAAAAATCTGAAGCTAGGAATTTGTAGAAAATTGATAACAGAAGCAAAGGACAGAGAGAAATCTGTGCCCAGTGGAATGAAGGACAATATATTGGGAACAAAAAGAATCCTAGCAATAGTATTAGTCCATTACTAGATGGACATGGTAGAATTCTCAATGGAGAAAAAGCAAAAGTGTTTAATATTTCTATATTTGTGGAAAAACAGATGGTGTAGTAATATCATAGGATTCTTTCCATTCCACTAGTATCCACTCTGGTCTATTCCACTAGTATCTCAGGACTATGTTAAACAGTAGGTTAGGTATTTTAAAATCAGCAGGATAAGATTGTCTGCTGTGATGGGTTGTCACTCCTGGGGTGCAGTCTGGGAGCTGTGGGAACTTCTGTGTCCCTCTAATCAGTCATCTGGGCTGGTCCTGCGCACACTGCTTTGTTGGAGATACAGTCTCCCCAGGCCCTGCTATCATTCAGCGTGACAGCAGGTGATGCCACACACCCAAACTGAGCTACCTGAGTGCTTTACCTGAACCACTCAAAGACAGGCAGGAGGCAACAGCCAATTTCCCTGCTCCTCCACCTTATACCCTTGCTGGAATATAAACCCCAAATTATACTATTTTGCACTACACCGGGATCTGTACAATGTAAGCATGTTAATAAAATTTGCCTTCCCCTCAATGTGGAAAGGATATGCAACAGCTTTTGCTCACAGAGCTGAGATTTTTCCCTAGACACTTCACTCAAAATGCACTAGTTAGGATAAAGCATATAACAATCGGATTAACTACAGAAAGATAGATTTTAAGTGATAGCAAACAGAGCGAAGCAAATTACCTAGTAAACAAAACCACAAACTAAGCCTAAAATACTAGATGAGACTTGAATTAGTAATCTCTCTCTCCAATGATACAAGCAGTCCACCAAGTTTCCACACAAAGGCTAGAAATCCCTTTAGCCTGGGACCAGCATTTCCACCAGTTCAGTGTTTGTTCTTCAGGTGTTTTCAGTTCTCGTGTGCGGAGTCAGGCCCCTTGATGATGTCCAATCCCACCTTATATAGCTTCTCCATATGATAACACTCAGTTCCCAGTCCAGTTTGTGGGAAAAATAAAAGTACTAAAATGGAGTTCAGTGTCATGTGATCTGGTCACATGCCCTGCTGAGTCATAGCAGCCATGACTCATAGGCTGTCTGGAGCATTCTCAGGAAGGATCACCAGGTTGGGGAGAAGTGTCTCCTAAGGCCTATTGTTTTCCCTAATGGTCCATTACTCTGAATAGGCCCTTCACAACCAGCTGTCTAGACTGGAAGCCTTTTGCCTAGTGGGTGCTATCCAGGTGTAACTGCATCTGAAATACAGATAAATAGTCAATATTCATAACTTCAGATACAAAAGGGATACAATTATCCTATTTGTGTGCATGTATGTAGCAAATCATACTTTTCCAATGACACCTCAAAAGACATATCTTTGCATCGTAATTGTTATATCATACAATTATGAAGACTATGGGGTGCAGTGTCATACCTGCATCTATGAATTTTAAACTAGCTTGCTGAGAAGCTCAATGGATTAATGTTGATTTCCAATAATACTTAAGTTGCTTCCAGTCCCAAGAGACCAGTCATTTACCCAGATCAATTGGTATCCTAGAACAGTGGCTCTCAACTTTTCTAGACAGCTGTACCCTTTCTCCATCCCTGACAATTTTTAAATCAAGATTGATTTTAAAAAAATATCTACTCTATTTTGGGCAAGTTCTATGGCCTGTGTTATACAGAAGGTGAGACTAAATTATCATAATGGTTCCTTTTGCTCTTGGAATGTGTGACTAGAGGGAGGTTCATGGACATCTACATAGGCTGCACCAGCAAGGCACATGGCAGTTTATTCTGGAGTGACTATATTTAAATATGGGTAGTCTTTGGATTTTAGTCCTGCAAAGGGCTTTAATTCTCATACTATTTCCCAGAGCCCCCAGTACATTCCATATTCCGGGCTCGGGGCTTCAGCCCCACAGGACATGCCAGAGCTCAGGGCTTCAGCCCTGTAGGGTGCACCAGGGTGCACCCTGCAGGTTTGAAGATATTTGCTGGAGCTCCATTCTATATAACTCCAGCTGAATTTAAGCCCTGGTCCTGTCCGTAATATGGGTACCAACAGTGTCAGTCCAAACATCCCTGCATAAATATCTACCCTGGTGAGAGAGCACCTGGTAGTAGAATGTTTAATTACACACTGAGCAGGGGCAGGGGTGGTGGTGGAACCCATTGCCTGACTGAAGGCAAGATGATGCTGCTTACAAAGTGCATATAATGCAATGTATTTTACTGGGCCATGTGGCACGCTGCACAACATATTTGAGGATAAAGGGGAGTACTTCAGGCAGGAATGGGTTAAAGATTGTGCTGTTTATAGGCCCTGCACAGGCAGCCAGAAAATGTGCTTCTGATAACTGGTAAACACTATACAGAGCTATATGAATTGATAGGTGACTTCCAGTCCAGAAGCAGGAAATAGATAGATGGAAAGAAAATACAGTCCAGGAAGAACTGGAGGGGGGAGGGATAGCTCAGTGGTTTGAGCATTAACCTGCTAAACCCAGGATTGGTCCTGCTTTGAGCAGGGGGTTGGACTAGATGACCTCCTGAGGTCCCTTCCAACCCTGATGTTCTATGATCACTGAGATCAAGAATGATGGGAAGGCACTGGAGGACTAGTTGCACTTGAATGGCACTAGCCTGCATCCCCACTGCAAAGTGGCTATGTCAGTCACTCGAATTTTAGCCTGTAACCCCTTTTGGGCCAGCCAGCTCAGGTTAAAAGCATCTCCACACTCAAATGAGAGGTTTGCGTGTGTGGATGGCACGGGGCTTAGAGGCAGCCCCAGAGTTAGAACTCAAGTTAACTTTGCAGTGAAGATCAGATCTGGGCAATTGAGAGCTACACCACACCAGTGGGAGTACTGCAGGGATTGTGCCTCCTGGAGACAGAGTGCAATCACTGATAGAATACTTCAGAGGATGTGGCTTCCCCCTTACACACTGTGGGTCCAGTTCATTTTTGCTGACTTACAGGGGAATGAAGAGCCCTAGCCTTGCCTGTATGCCCCTTTTGGGATGCCCCTTATGGATGAGGGAGGAATTAGCCTCAGCATTTTCCCCCACATGTAGGGAATTGTGCCCGGCCCTTATTCAGGTTGCAGAGGGTGTCATAACTATAAAGGGAAGGATAACAGCCCTCCTGTGTACAATACTATAAAATCCCTCCTGGCCAGAGACTCCAAAATCCTTTTACCTGTAAAGGGTTAAGAAGCTCAGGTAACCTGGCTGACACCTGACCCAAAGGACCAATAAGGGGACAAGATACTTTCAAATCTTGGGGGGGGGGAGGCTTTTGTTTGTACTCTTTGTTTCGGTGGTTGTTCGCTCTTGGGACTGAGAGGGACCAGACATCAATCCATGCTCTCCAAGTCTTTCTGAACAAGTCTCTCATATTTCAAACTTGTAAATAAACAGCCAGACAAGGCGTGTTAGTTTTATCTTTGTTTTCTTACCTTATAAATGTACCTTTTACTAGGGTGTTTACCTCTGTTTGCTGTAACTTTGAACCTAAGGCTAGAGGGGGTCCTCTGGGCTCTTTAAGTTTGATTACCCTGTAAAATTATTTTCCATCCTGATTTTACAGAGATGATTTTTACCTTTTTCTTTAATTAAAAGCCTTCTTTTTAAGAACCTGATTGATTTTCTTTGTTTTAAGATCCAAGGAGGTTGGATCTGTATTCACCAGGGAATTGGTGAAGAGTCTCTCAAGGCTACCCAGGGAAGGGAATTAGCACCTTGGGAGTGGTGGCAGCGGACCAGATCTAACCTGGTAGTTAAGCTTAGAAGTTTTCATGCAGCCCCCCACATCTGTACCCTAAAGTTCAGAGTGGGGAAGGAGCCTTGATGTGGTGGCAGCGCAGTGGGATCATTTTAAACCAAAAGCCAGTAAGATTTTTTTTCTCCATTCTAGCTGCTTGGAAAGCAGAGCTGAAGGTAGATGCATATCTTATCTCTCCTTGCCTGAATGCAGAGGCGTTAAGTTTTTTTTTTTTTTTTTTTAAACAAGGGTCTTTTTTAAGAGAAGGGTTCAAGCAGTGAGCAAACAGCTGGCAAAAGGAATTTACAAGCTGAATCGTTTTTTTTCTTTCTAACTAGCTATCCCCGAGAGGTAGAAAGTCTCTGTTACCTAGCAGCCCTGAGCTGAGTGCATCCCAGTTTCAGTGATCTGCAGAGGAGGAGTGACCCAGCCCAACAACTCAGGAAAATGAGTACCAGTGACACCGCTACTAAACTAGAGCTGGCCAGACTGGCAGCAGAAGAAAGTGGAAAAAAATCATAAGAGACTGCTCAAAATAAAAACTTGAGAAAGCAGCTACTGAAAGAGAAGAGAAAGCCAAAGAGAGGCCCACAAAAGAGCTATGGAGGAAAAACAAAAAGAGATGGAGAGAGAAAGCATGAACTGGAATCGGTAAGGGCTAGGCAGGATATACCAGCTAACCCTAACAACCCCTCTCCAGGTACCACTTCCCATCCCAGAAAATTCCCCACCTACAAGGCAGGCGATGATACTGAGGCCTTCTTAGAAAATTTTGAAAGGGCCTGCCTTGGGTACAACATCACTACAGACCAGTAGATGGTAGAGCTGAGGCCGCAGCTCAGTGGACCCTTAGCAGAGGTGGCGGCTGAAATGCCTAAGGAACACATGAACAGTTATGAACTTTTTAAAAACAAGGCCAGACCCAGAATGGGGCTAACACCCGAGCATGCCCGTCGGTGGTTCAGAGCCCTAAGGTGGAAACCAGATGTGTCATTTACCCGACATGCCTACCACATTGGGAAGCCTGGATATCAGGAGCAAATGTTAAATCTACAGAAGAGTTGCCCTTGCTAATGCAAATGGAGCAGTTTTTAGAGGGTGTTCCTGAGGAAATAGAAAGGTACATCCTAGATGGGAAGCCCAAAACTGTAACCGAGGCGGGGGAGATTGGAGCCAAATGAGTGGAGGTGGCAGAAAAGGGGGGGGGGAAACTAGTAGCAGTTGGAGCAAATATCAGAAGGGGCAACCTGAAACAAAACCCTACCACCGAGGACAACCCAAGGCCCCACCTACATCCCACTGCTGAAGTTTTGTTATTCCCGTTGGCAGTATGAAGCCACATTAGCGCAGCATGGTCGGTTTGTAGTTGAAAACGCCGTCCCCAAACGTATGGGCATAGATTTTCCAGCACGTACACAATGGTGTAGTATTCCTTTTCACTGATTGACCAGTGGCTTTCCCTCTCAGACAGTTTCTTGCTGAGAAACACGACAGGATGGAATTCTTGATCCGGTCCTTCCTGCATTAAAAATGCTCCCACACCCCGCTCGGACGCATCTGTGGTTACTAGGAATGGTTTGTCAAAGTCTGGGGACCTTAGCACAGGGTCAGACATGAGTGTCGCCTTAAGCTGGTTAAAGGCCTTTTGACACTCATCAGTCCACTGAACTGCATTTGGCTGTTTCTTTCTGGTTAGGTCTGTCAGCGGGGCGGCGATTTGGCTGTAGTGTGGTACAAACAGTCTATGATATCCGGACAAGCCTAAGAAGGATTGGACCTGTTTCTTTGACTTTGGAACCAGCCACTTCTGGATAGCATCCACTTTGGCCTGTAGGGGATTTATAGTTCCTTGACCCACTTGGTGCCCCACGTAAGTCACTCTGTTTTGGCCTATTTGACACTTTTTAGCCTTAACAGTTAGTCCTGCCTGCCTGATGCGCTCGAAGACTTTTTCCAGAATCAGAAAAAATGGCCACATCATCGAGGTAGGCAACTGCAGATTCTCCCAATCCCACTAGGAGACCATCTACAAGTCTTTGGAAGGTGGCAGGTGCATTTCGCAGCCCGAAAGGGAGCACATTAAATTCATACACCCCTGCCTGAGTGACGAAGGCTGACCTTTCCTTGGCGGGTTCATCTAGTGGTACTTGCCAGTACCCCTTGGTTAAGTCTAGTTAGAGATGAATTGGGCATGTCCCAATTTCTCCAATAGCTCATCTGTGTGTGGCATTGGATAGTTGTCAGGACGAGTTACAGCATTTAGCTTACGGTAGTCCACGCAAAAGCATATTTCCCCATCTAGTTTGGGAACTAGAACCATTGGAGATGCCCATGTACTGTTAGAGGGGTGGATAATACCTATCTGTAGCATGTCCTGGATCTCCCTTTTTATAGCAGTTTGGGCATGAGGTGACTCCCGTTAGGGTGGGGTTCTAATTGGGTGAGCATTACCTGTGTCAATGGAATGGTATCCCCGTTCGGTCCGTCCTGGGGTGGCTGAGAACATTGGCGCAAAGCTAGCGCACAACTCCTTGATCTGCTGCTGCTGCAGACGTCCAAGGGTCGCGGAGAGGTTCACCTCTTCCACGCCACCATCATTTTTTCCTTCATAGTAGACACCTTCAGGCCACTCCGCCTCCTCTGTTTCCTGGGCTGTAAACTGGAAAACCTTTAATTCTCTGGAATAAAAGGGCTTAAGAGAATGAACATGGTATATCTTAGGCTTTATGTTGGAGGTGGGGGATGCTATGAGAGAGTTAACAGCTCCTAGGCGCTCCTGGACCGTGAATGGTCCTTCCCACAACGCTTCCATTTTATGGGCCTGAAGCGCCTTTAAGATCATGTCTTGGTCTCCTACTTCGAAGGACCGTTCTTTGGAATGTTTATTATACCAGGCCTTTTGCTCTTCCTGAGCATCCTTTAGGTTTTCTTTAGCAAGGGCTAAAGAGTGTTGGAGGGTGTTTTGTAGGTTGCTTACAAAGTCTAGAATGTTAGTTCCTGGAGAAGGCGTAAACCCCTCCCATTGCTGCTTCACCAACTGTAATGGCCCCTTAACCTCGCGGCCATACACCTTTTCAAATGGTGAAAACCCTAAACTGGGATGTGGTACAGCCCTGTAGGCAAAGAACAACTGCTGCAACACTAGGTCCCAATCATTGGAGTGTACATTTACGAATTTATGTATCATGGCCCCCAAAGTTCCATTAAACCTCTCCACCAGGCCATTGGTTTGGTGGTGGTAAGGGGTGGAACCAAGTGATTCACCCCATGAGCTTCCCACAGGTTTTTCATGGTCCCTGCCAGGAAATTAGTTCCCGAATCTGTAAGGATGTCGGAGGGCCAACTTACCCTGGCAAAAACATCTGCTAATGCCTAGCACACACTTTTAGCCCTGGTGTTGCTTAGAGCTACTGTTTCCAACCATAGCAAAAATCCATGAAAGTCAGTATGTACTGCTTTCCTCTGGGTGTCTTTGGGAAAGGACCCAGAATATGCACACCTACTCGCTGAAATGGGCCCTCAATTATGGGTAGTGGCTGGAGAGTGGCTTTGACCTGGTCTTGGGGCTTTCCCACTCGTTGGCACACCTCACAAGACCGGACATAATTTGCAACGTCCTTGCCCATTCCCTCCCAGTGGAAGGACTTCCCCAACCTGTCTTCAGTTCTGTTCACCCCAGAATGGCCACTGGGATGATCATGGGCTAAGCTCAAGAGCTTTACTCGATACTTAGTGGGAACTACCAACTGTCTTTGAGGATGCCAGTCTTCCTGGTGCCCACTAGAAAGAGTCTCCTTGTATAAAAGTCCTTGTTCTACAACAAACCAGGATCAGTTAGAAGAACTGAGAAGCGGTGGGGTGCTCCGTGCTGCTGCCCAAGCTTTCTGAAAGCTGTCATCTGCTTCCTGCTTGGCCTGGAACTGATCCCTTGATGCTGGAGACATCAGTTCTTTCTTGGACTGTGGCCTTAGGCTTGGTCCCTCTGGAAGCGATGCAGGTGCTGGGGTTGTTTCCATTGACACTGAACCACTCTCCACTGGTGCGCTACATAGTATTTCAGGCTCTGGCTGAGCCTCTTGGGTAGGGTTATCTGCTGCTTCGGGCAGTTCAGGCTCGCTGGTGCCCTCTGGCATTGGAGTTGTAGACAGGTTTGCAAGCGCTGGACTCAGTGCTGGCAATGGTTCTGGTGCTGGTTGCATTGCCAGTTATGCCCCTTTTGGGGTGCCCCTTATGGATGAGGGAGGAATTAGCCTCAGCATTTTCCCCTGAGTGTAGGGAATTGTGCCCGGCCCTTATTCAGGTTGCAGGCGGGGGGATGCTCACACCTTCCCTCTCAAGCTGTTATTCTGAGGTAAGAGGTGCTAGTGTGCTCTTGGGGCAGCTCATCTACTCACTGTCCCTCACTAAGGGCTTAAGGTAAAGCCACAAGTGAGCCCCGTTAGCAACTGAATCCAGCCTTGAATCCAAGGTATGAGATGAAACAAACTGATAAAGTATGGGCAAAATTACATCTACTTGTTAAATGCAGGAACATCAGGAAAATGATGACCAATATTTGTGTATCTGCTTTTCAAAGAAAGGGACATGCTTTAGTTGAAAGGAAAAGTAGTTGAAAATATTTAAAAAACAAAACAAAAAAAAAAAACTTACCAGCACTGCGGTCTGAGACAAGAATCATTTAAGCTCATATTTTTTTTCGCTCTGGGTGGGTGAGTCAGATACTCTGCAACTATCTCATATTCCGTATATCAGGGGTCGGCAACATTCGGCATGCGGCTCACCAGGATAAGCACCCTGGCGGGCCGGGCCAGTTTATTTATCTGCTGACTCGGCAGGTTCGGCCGATCGCGGACCCCACTGGCCGCGGTTCGCCGTCCCGGGCCAATGGGGGCGGCGAGAAGCCGCGGCCAGCACATCGCTCGCCCACGCCGCTTCTCGCCACCCCCATTGGCCCGGCACGGTGAACTGCGTCCAGTGGGGGCCGTGATCGGCCGAACCTGCCGCGTCAGCAGATAAATAAACTGGCCTGGCCCACCAGGGTGCTTACCCTGGCAAGCCGTGTGCTGAACATTGCCGACCCCTGCCGTATATGAACTCAAAGCATGAAAGATGGAATACATAACATTTTGAAGTCTCACGTAAACCCCCCCACACCTTTAACCTCCCCATGGGGCTCCCTCTTGGAGCCACTGGCAAAGGCACTAGGCAAAAGGCCTCAGCACACCCCATGAATTAAGAGGTCTCAAAGCTGGCCTGTTATACGCCAACATAGAGGATGGTATTCCGGGCAGTCTGAACATATGTGAGCCATGACTGTAGAAACCTTGGGTAGATTCCTGTCCCCATTTAAGTCAGTAGGAGTTTTTTCATTGACTCCAACAGGACAAGGATTTCACTCTCTGAATGAGGCAGAAGATAATGATGAACGTGGAGTGTACTGAGAAGATTTCCCTTCATCTCTCTGCTCTTCTGCTTCCTTCTCATGAATCATTATTTCTTTGACACATACAGACTGCTCTGGACTAATCCCAAATGACTTCTCAAACCCAATCTCTTTTCTAGCTGGCTGTGCTCTTATGTTGACTGATCTACTGATCCTGTTGAGTTTTGATATTAATACTAGAATTTCTCTGATTTTCCCCCCAAATCTCAAGAGCACCTGGAAACTTCAGGGCAGATCCTGGGATATTCACAGGGGTTACACATTCAGTGATTTCACTGGGAGTTTTGCTTTGATATGGACTACAAGGCTGAACCCTGAGTTTGGTCTCTATTCTACACACCAATAAAACATGTAGACCTAAATTGCAACAAGTCCTGCATATGGGACAGGGACTGCATGCAAAGGGCTAAATGGTGCCCTGGTCTAATGAAATCATGCAAGGAGGTAAGAGGCAGTGTGGTCTACTGAATAGACTACTGAACTAGGATTTAGGAGATGTGGGGTCTATTCCTGGCTTTGCCACTGGCCTAGTGAGCACATCACTTCACCTCTCTGTGCTTCAGTTTCCCCATCTGTAAAATGAGACTAATGATATTCACTTCCTTTGTAAAGCACTTTGAGATCTGATAGATTAGATCTACTGTGTAGATTAAAATTGTTAACTGAAATTGCATCCTGGAACTGAGTGGAAACCAAGGCAATCAAAGGAGTACTGGTGTAATGTGGTCCCTGCCTGAAACACAACAAATGAGTAGCCACAACTTCTGAGTAGAAGTTTCTGAATAGTCGCCAACTATATGCTTAGAGCACATTATACCAGTATTCTATAGATGGCCATGGCTTCTATGTGGTTTCTGGGTGCAATTCCAGATGAAGGTTTTACTATATTAACTCTTTCAGGCAGGGGTTGGCAACGTTGGCACGCGGCTCGCCAGGGTAAGCATGCTGGCTGGCCAGGCCAGTTTATTTACCTGCTGACTCGGCAGGTTCGGCCGATCGCGGCCCCCACTGGCCGCAGTTTGCCGTCCCGGGCCAATGGGGGCGGCGAGAAGCCGCGGCCAGCACATCGCTCACCCACGCCACTTCTTGCCACCCCCATTGGCCTGGGACGGCGAACCTCAGCCAGTAGGGGGCTTACCCGAGTCGGTGACTGACCCCTAGCCCTTGATAGTCCCGCTCCCATCCAGCCCACCCCTTTTTGGCGTCCTCCTCCCCCGCCTGCAGCCTAGCGGGGAGGAGTGGTCAACCTGCTTCCTCTCTCCCTGCCCCCTCCGGTGTTTGTTCTGTCCTCATCCTCATTATGACAGGGGACGAGGCGAGTGGGTCCCCTTGGGCAGACCCTGCTGCCCCTCCTCCACCCACCCCACCATCATCCCCCACCCCCAGCCTCTACCTCAACTGCCGCTGCCATGCCACCTGCTAACGCCCCTGCTGGAGCGCCGGCAGTGGCGGGTAACGAGGTGACCTCTGCTGCTGCCACGTCCCTTGCCCCCTCTGACTCTGGGGGAGCCCCCCCAGCTGGCAGGAAGGGACAGGGCACAAAGAAAGGTAAAGGCCCCACCAAAAAGGCCAGGCCCTCCATGGCAGGGGCTGCCCCCACTGCTGCAGCCCCACCACTGGCCGCGGCGTCTCTCCCCGCTGTTCCCTTCACCAGCTCTGTAGGTGTTCCTCCCCCGGCCCCCAGGGCATATGCCCAGGGGGTGGCGGCAGACCCCGGCCTGCCGCTGCATCATCATCTCAACCGACCACTGCCTCTGCTACCATCTATAGAGGCCAGGGCCCTTTCCCCACCTTGACCAGGAAGCACCGTGTCCGTTGCCTCCTGGTACCCTCCTCACCCCACGTGGAGACCTACGTGCGGGTGTTGGCGAGGCTGGTGGGGCCCATGGCCATTGTGGCGGCCTCCAAGATGTACGGAAAGGTCGTCTTCTTCCTAGCATCAGAGGCCGCTGCTCAGGAGGCGGTGGAGAAGGGCCTGGCGGTGGGGGGCGTGTATGTCCCCCTGGAGCCGCTAGAAGACCTGGGAGCCTGACTGGTCCTGACTTCTGTCCCTCCCTTCCTTCCAAATGCCGCCTTGTTACCCTCCCTCTCTACCCTGGGGAGGCCGATCTCTGTGGTCAGCCCTCTCCCATTGGGCTGCAAAGACCCCACCCTCCGTCATGTCCTCATTCCGCCGGCAGGTACAGTTACAACTGCCGCCGGCGGCACATGACAGTGAGGCACTTGAGGGGTCCTTCTTGGTCCCCTACCAGGGGGCCCGCTACCGGGTACATTATTCAACGGGGGAGGCCTGGTGCTACCTCTGCCGGGCGATGGGACACGTCCAGCGGGACTGACCCTTGGCCTGGCACGGAGGGGCATCTGGGACCCCCGAGTCCCGGCAGGGTGCCGGCCCTGTCATCGCTGGCGCCCCTGGCTGCCTGGTGCCCGAAGCCGCCCCTCCTCCTTTCCGGCCCACCAACACTCCTGCTCAGACCCAAGGGGTATCTCCCCCAGTGCACCCAGACGAGCGGTAGGGCCCCGCCTCTGCCGCCTGCGATCTGGAGGGGCCTGTGGAGGAGGGTGAGGTAGGGATACCGCCGGGCATAGAAGAGGGCATGCCCCAAAGAATCCTCCCTCCTACATGCTGCCCCACCATTGCCTCCCCGAATCCCTGAGCCTTCGCCCTTGCTCCCTGCCCCAACCCCCGTTAGCCAGCCCCCGGATGATGCCATGGAGGGCTGACCCTTCGTACAGGGGAAGCGGGGCAAGAGGAAGGCTCAAGCTCCGCTCCTCCCATCTGATGTGGTAGCCCCCCGGAAGACCAGGAAGGGGGGCACCAATGCTGAGCCTTCCACTTTGCCCCCTGCCGATTCCCATTCAATGGTGCCAGTTGGGGATGCCGTGGCAGCACCGGAGGATAGCACTGTCCCTCCTCCGGAGTCCCTTCCTATGGAAGTCTCTGATGGAGCCCCTCTCGCCCCCTTACAATCTGAAGCCCCTGCAAGCACCAAGGTGAGTGTCGCTTTGGGTGCTGGCGGGGAGAGCCCTGGGGTGGTGGAAGGTGATCTCCCCTCCATTTATGAAACCCTGGGTCTGACCCCGGTTACCCAGGGGGAGGACGACCCTCTGCCAGCGGGCCTCGATCTGAGCGACCTCACCTCGGCCCCCCTTTCCCCGTGTTCCATCCCCTTATCCACTGCTTCCACTCCTGCCTCCGAGGAGCCCCTGGACTCTTCCACCAACCCGGCCGCAGAAGGCATCCCGCTAGCAGCCGCCGAGCCTCTTGAGGCAACGGCCATTGCCACACGGCCGGGACCCGAGTTGCCAGGGAACTCCCTTGTGGCTGCGGGGCAGCTGACCTCCTTCCCGGGTGGGGGTCCCATCGTTGATTCTCCACCTACGGATGCCGTGGCCTTACCATCTGCCCTGGAGCATGAGCCCAGCATCACCGAGGGCCCCCTCCCTCCCCGCAAATCCCTGAGCCTATTTGCGGGGTGCCACCCCCCCACACCCAGTGGCCTGGCTGCTGGGGCCCCCGATCCCACTATCGCCCCTTCCCCTGTCCCTATTCCTGACTCCGGCCCTGCCCCTGACATCGACCCCATCCCTGTCCCCTTCACTTCGCGTGATGCTTTTGCCGCCCCTGGGGCTGTCTCCTTCCATATCCCAGAGGATGACCCCCAAGGAGCGGCCTTTGTTTTTTCCTGTCCCAACCCACCAGGGGCTGCTATCTTTCCTCCGCCGCCCCCCCATTGAGCCAGGGTCTGCAGCGGGCCACGTGGCGCCAGCCCATCGGAGGCCACGTCGAGGGTCTGCCCCCTGCTTGCCCGTCTCGGTGGGCCACGGGGCTGTGACAGGGGCCCCACTGGGGGAAAGCCATATATCGGTAACACCCTCCCCCCCCCCATACGCTGAGAGAGGAGCTACGGGAGTTCCTTGAGGAGGTCCGTGGCTCCCACAATAAGGTACAGCTTGCACTCCAGCGATTGGGGGGGGATTTCCATCAGATCCTCCAGGCCGTGAGGGCCCTCATGGGGGAGGGTAAGAGGACCAGGAGGCAGGCCGCCACGGCCTACCAATGGGTCCGCCTCTTCTGAGACTCCTTAATTGCCCACGGGGTAGGGCACGGATTGTTGCACGGCCCGCCGGAGGCCGTGGACGTCTCTGCTGGCGAGGATCCCCCCCCAGCCCTCCTTATGGCACCGATAATCTTCACAACATTAAACACCCGGGGCTGTAGGATGGGTCTCCGCAGGAGCCAGGTGCTCTCCTTCCTTTGGGAAGGGGGGGTACTCTGTGATTTTTTCCTGCAGGAGACCCATATGGATCTGGCTGCTGAAGCTAGCTGGCGGCTGGAGTGGGGGGACAGGGTCTATTTTAGCCACCTCACAGTTCGTACGGCTGGAATAGCGACCCTGTTCTCCCCCAACCTATGGCCTGAGGTGCTAGGGGTCGCCGAGGCTGTGCCGGGCCGCCTGCTGCACCTCGGGGTCTGCATGAAGGGGCTTGTGGTTAATCTCGTCAACGTTTATGCCCCGACATCGGGCCCGGAGAGGTTGCGTTTTTATCAGCAGGCGTCCGCCTTCCTCGGCACCTTGGATCCTCGCGAGTGCCTGGTCCTGGGCGGGGACTTTAACGCCACCCTCGAGGAACAGGACCGCTCGGGGACCGAGCAGCACCTGGCCGCCGCGGATGTCCTCCAGGAGATCATCGAACATCACTCCCTGGTGGATGTCTGGCACGACCAACACCCGGATGATGTTTCGACTTTTGTCCGGGTGGAGGTCCATCGGTCGCACCACTCCCAGTTGGACCACATCTATTTGTCACATTGCCATCTTTCCCGGGCCCACTCCTCCAGCGTCCGCCCAGCCCCTTTTTCAGATAACCATCTAGCCACCGTGACAGCCTCTCTCTGCGTGGAGAGGCCGGGGCCGGCCTATTGGCACTTTAATAATAGCTTTGTTGGAGGATGTGGGCTTTGTGGCGTCCTTCTGGGAGTTCTGGCTGGCCTGGCGAGGGAAGCGGCGTGCCTTTCCCTCAGCGTGGCGGTGGTGGGACCTGGGGAAGGTGCACATCCAGCTTTTCTGCCGTGACTACACCCGGGGCGCCAGCCGATGGAGGGAAGCGGCGATAGGGCAGTTGGAACGGGAGGTCTTAGAGATGGGGAGGCGTCTGGCCGCCAGCCCCGGTGATCCGTTCCTCTGCGGAGCGTGTCGGGAGAAGCGGGAGGAGCTCCGGACCCTCGAGGACCATCGGACCCGAGGTGCCTTTGTTCGATCCCGCATCCGCCTCCTTCGGGAGATGGATCACGGCTCCCACTTCTTCTATGCCCTGGAGAAGAAGAGCGGGGCCAAGAAGCATGTCACCTGCCTTCTAGCAGAGGACGGCACCCCCCTCACGGATTCGGCGGAGATGTGCGGGAGGACCAGGGCCTTCTACTCAGGTCTTTTCTCCCCGGATCCGACTGATCCTAATGCTTGCAGAATGCTCTGGGATGAACTCCTGATGGTCAGTGCGGGTGACCGAGACCGGCTGGAGCTGCCACTCACTCTGGCCGAGTTCTCGGAAGCCCTCCGCCGCATGCCCACCAATAAATCTCCGGGCATGAACGGGCTGACTGTGGAGTTCTACCGCGTGTTTTGGGACGTCCTCGGCCCGGACCTGGTCACCATTTGGGCCGAGTCCTTGCAGGGCAGGTGTGACAATGCGGTTCTGGCGGAACCTAACTGAGAGTGCCAACTCAGGACAAATTGCTAAACCAGGGCAGTTACAGCCCAAGGCTGGGGTTTTTCCACGTCTAAGGCAAACCAAACCAGCCAGACTAGGAGGACTTCGGTCTCATCCCACTGGCTAACCGCAAGTCTCACAAGCAATCTCCTTAAACACTCCAGTTTCCCAGTATAACCACCAGGGCCACACGTTATGGGGACAAATGGTTATGAAAACCAATACCCCAGTAAAAGAAAAAGGTTCTCCTGATCCTAAAGGACCAAGCCCCAGACCCAGGTCAATATACAAGTCAGATCTTACCCACAAATCACGCTGCTGCCAAACCTTTAGAATCTAAAAATCTAAAGGTTTATTCATAAAAGGAAAAAGATAGAGATGAGAGTTAGAATTGGTTAAATGGAATCAATTACATACAGTAATGGCAAAGTTCTTGGTTCAGGCTTGCAGCAGCGATGGAATAAACTGCAGGTTCAAATCAAGTCTCTGGAATACATCCCCAGCTGGGATGGGTCCTCAGTCCTTTGTTCAGAGCTTCAGTTTGTAGCAAAGTTCCTCCAGAGGTAAGAAGCAGGATTGAAGACAAGATGGAGATGAGGCATCAGCCTTATATAGTCTTTTCCAGGTGTAAGAACACCTCTTTGTTCTTACTGTGGAAAATTACAGCAAAATGGAGTCTGGAGTCACATGGGCCAGTCCCTGCCTACTTTGCTGAGTTGCAAGGCGTATCTGCCTTCTCTCAATGGGTCCATTGTATAGCTGATGGTCCTTAATGGGCCATCAAGCAGGCTAGGCAGAGCTCATCTCAGCTTGTCTGGGATGTCACCCAGAAGCATAGCATAAGTTTGCCATACAGACAGTATAGAGCCAATATTCATAACTTCAACTACAAAACTGATACACACATATAGACAGCATGATCATAACCAGTAAACCATAACCTTGTCCTAGACACCCCATTTGACCCCCTTTATACAAGATTTGGGTGCCACTACAGGACCTTGGTTGCAACAATGATCTATACGGTCCTAGTTTATGTCAATAACATCACAGCAGGGTCCTCCCTCTTTTGTGCAGATGAGCCGTGCTCACCTTATTGCCGAAGAAGGGGGACCGCCACGATTTATGGAATTGGCGTCCCATCTCGCTCCTCAGCATGGACTATAAAGTCATAGTGAATGCCATCTCACTGCGGCTAGGGTCTGTGCTGGCGGATGTGATCCACCCAGACCAGACGTACACCATCCCGGGCTGCACCATCTTCAACAACTTGTATCTGGTCCGGGACCTTTTGGAACTCGGGTGTAGGGATGGTCTGTCATTCGCCCTTCTGTCCTTTGATCAGGAGAAGGCGTTACCCATGGTCCACCCTGTCGATCTCCTGGGCACTCTGCGAGCGTTTGGCTTTGGGCCCCAGTTTGTGGGTTTTCTCCAGGTGCTGTACGCCTCCACAGAGTGGTTGGTCAGGCTCAACTGGACCCTGACCGAACCGGTCAGCTTCGGGCGAGGAGTACGTCAAGGATGCCCCCTCTTGGGCCAGTTGTATGCTCTGGCGATCGAGCCCTTCCTCTGTCTCCTCCGTAGGAGGTTGACGGGGTTGGTGCTGCGGGAGCCGGAGCTGTGGCTGGTCCTGTCAGTGTACGCCGACTATGTGCTCCTCGTGGTCCAGAACCCGGGCGACTTGGTGCGGGTGGAGGCTTGCCAGACCATCTATTTGGCGGCCTCCTCCACCCGGGTCAACTGGGTCAAGAGCTCTGGCCTGGTGGTAGGGGACGGGTGGCAGGCGAGCTCCCTCCCACCCGTGCTTCAGGCTGTCCGGTAGAGTGCGGGTCCGCTGCTCTATCTCGGTGTTTACCTTTCTGCCACGCATCCATCTCCGCCAGAGAACTGGCTAGGTTTAGAGGGCAGAGTGTCTGAGCAGCTCCGGAAATGGACAGGACTACTCCAGTGTCTCTCCCTTCGAGGGACAGCACTGGTGCTCAATCAACTAGTCCTGTCCATGCTCTGGTACCGGCTCAACACCCTGGTCCCGGCCCCGGGTTTCCTGGCCAACCTACGGACATCGATTCTGGAGTTCTTTTGGTCAGGACTGCACTGGGTCTCTGCGAAGGTTCTCCATCTACCCCTGGAGGAGGGAGGGCAGGGTCTGAAGTGTCTGCACACTCAGGTCCACGTCTTCCGCCTCCAGGCCCTGCAGAGGCTCCTTTATGGTGCAGGTAGTCCAGCATGGAGCGTATTGGCGCACGCCTTCCTGCGCCGCTTCCGAGGGCTCCGATATGACCGGCAGCTCTTTTGTCTCCACCCGAGAGGTCTTCCGCAAGGCCTCTCTGGACTGCCGGTCTTCTACCAGGACCTTCTCCTGACCTGGAAACTATTCTCAGTGACCAGGTCCATGGTGGCCACCGTGGGGGCAGGGCAGATCTCCTCGCGGAGCCCCTGCTACACAACCCCCAGCTTCATGTGCAGGTGGCGGAGTCCCCCATGGTGCACCAGAGGTTGGTCCTGGCAGAAGTCACCAAAGTTGGAGACCTCCTGGACTATGACCGGGGAGACTGGCTGGATCCCCTGATGCTCGCTCAGTACATGGGGCTCTCCAGACCTCGTACTCCCCAGCGCATACTTCAGGAGGTGAGGGCCGCTTTGCCGCCCGCTGCTCAGGACTATCTTGACAGGGTCCTGCGAGAGGGCATGCCCCGCCCACCCTCCACTCCGAGCCCTCCAGATTTTTTCATCGGGCCGCTGCCCCATGGACCCAACCGGCCCCCTCCCCGTCCCTTCGCCATGAGCCGGCTGCACGATCTGCAGCAGGTTCTGTTCCGGACCACGCCAAGGAAACATCTATACACACTCATGTTCCATGTTCTTCATGTCCTCACCCTCGCGTCCCGCCCTGAGACGAAGTGGTGGGACCTTCTGCCACCTCTGGAGGGTGAGGAGCCCCGGTGGGCCAGCCTTTATTCTGCTCTGATCCTGAAGCCCACCAGGGACATCAGTTGGCGGCTCCTTCACGGAGCCATGAGCATGGGCGTGTATTTGGCATGGTTACCTCTATCCCAGACACCTGCCCTTTCTGCGGCATGAGGGAGACCCTGGTGCATGTTTACCTGGAGTGCGCCAGGCTGCAGCCCCTATTCCGGCTCCTCGTGGATATTTTGTTAAGATTTTGGTTGCACTTTTCTCCTCACCTTTTTATTTATGCACTCCCTATCCGTCGCCCCACAAAGTCACGGGACCTCCTGGTCAACCTCCTCCTGGCCCTAGCAAAACTGGCCATCTATAAAACCAGAGTGAGGAGGTTGGCCGATGGAGTCGCCTGTGACTGTGGGGCCTATTTCAGGTCCTCCGTTCGTTCCCGTATCCAGGCAGAGTTCCTCTGGGCGGCGTCCGCTGGCTCCCTTGACACCTTCGAGGAGCAGTGGGCGCTGTCCGATGTTCTTTGCTCAGTGTCCCCAGCTGGTTCGCTTTGTTTGACCCTTTTACCTCACTCCTGTCCCTGTTCTTTTTATTAGTTGTCCCCTGTAATTTTTTGGTCTCCAGGTCCTGTTGACCCCCCTTAGGCTGGATCACTCTCCTGTAACCATCTGGCCTGACCCTGTCACAAATGAAAAACCATTGCTGTTATCTAGAAATCCAGGAGCATTTGAGGGGTCAATAGAACCTCCAGCTTGTGACACTTTTTTAATAAAAGGTACATGAACCATAACAAACAAAAAAAACGCCAAGATCTTCCCCATCTCTCAGCTAGACTCTGGGAACTCTACCTGCAGCTTTTGTTTGATTTTTGTATCCATATACATCAGAATCACGTCCCTAGCTGATTACAGGCTTTTGGTCCCAGGTTTGTTATTCAGAATCCCTAATTATATCTGTACTACAGACATCACTTTGTTGTCTGGACAACATAGTAGCAATTGCAAGCTTGACTTTTAATATAATTGGTGGCAGAACCTTGCTCTTTAATGTGAAAATAAATCTTTTGGCTGCTTCTTCCACCCTGCTGCTTTCAGTGTTTAATGCATGTGCTGAGCTTGAAAGCCCCTTACTGCCTGCAGTCAGCAAAATAAGAGCTCAGAAAGGGGCTGATGCCTAATTTACTGTGATGAACATACATGTTTTAATGCCTTTAGTAATTAAAATATAATTAATTCCTTTTTCTTATGCTTGTACAACAGAAACAACCACTCCTTTGACAAATGTTTCATCTATTGTTCTGTTGTTAAATGCAGTTAGAAAGTGATTTATAAAAGCTGAAAGGTTTCCACCACAGACACATTCCTCCCCACCTAACACATGAACTAAAAAGCGAATCAGTAGAAATTATGCTTAGATCTGATGGCTCATCTATTTCTCTACTTTTGGCTTCTTTTCCAAGTGGGTAAAAAGATGCTGACTTAGCAGTCTTCAGACTCGCATCAGAGCCAAGGCTTTCAAGAGTGATTTGGGATGCCTCTCTTTTTAGATGCAAGGCTTGAAAGTCCTTAAAGAATTTGAATAGTCAACATTTTCTGAAAGTCTGGATGCCCAACTTGAGACCCTTTAAGGTGTCTCAAGTTGGGCATCCAAAATCACTAGTCACTTCTGAAAATCTTGGCCTTGGATTGAGGTGCAACAACACTTAAAATCTGAGGTTCAGATTTATATCTGAATCCCATCAGTTGTCTGCAACTGAACTGAGCTGGCAGATTTCTTCTGAGAACAATTGTTCTCAGGGGAGATCTGCTATTTCTGCCTTTCCCATCTCCCCTTCTGCTCCCTTCTTGGGATTTGTAGTTCCAGCAGGTGGTACCAGCAATGAAGACTGAACTATGTTGTTCCCTACTACCCTACATTGCAGAGCAGTAGCTTGGGAAGCTGACTGATTCCCAATGCCCTCAAAGAGGCTGCATGGGAATAGTAACCAGACACCATACCTTGAAGAGCGTGACACTCTCTACCTCGGGGGAGTGCCCTGTAACCTCCATATTCATCATTTACATATAATTGTGATATTTCATAGAAAGGATTCCATGTAAGGTTTCATGGGAAAGGTGCTGATCTGCTGAAAGCCATTGTTCTATCTAAATATGTATATCATTAGTGTCTATGAAGTTATGAGATTGTGTTGTATGGTTGTCACTAAACTGTGCTGTGAGTTGGAGAATCGCCCAGATATTAGATCCCCAGAGACAACAACAATGGAGGTAACCAATGCCCGGGTGGGTATCAAACAACCATTAATAGCCATTGTCCAGCAAGGGAGGTACAATTCAATGACTCACTTGCACAAGGCCACACCAGGGGAATTACTCAACCTTGCCTGGTGACTCAGCAATGTCTACCACATAAGCCTGGACTTGTGTTCTCCAAGCACATGGAATGAGGATATAAAATAGAGGATAGAGGCCACATGGTTTATTCTTTTTTTTCTCCCCCACTTACGCTGAAAGCAATGAGAATGCCGGAGCTGAGGAGACTGCATATGAAAGACTGTAACCAACCTGCAGTATCCAGTGGGGTGAGAAACTGCTTAGTCCAGCTATTGCCTAATCTATTAAGGTTGAGAATTTAGACTGTGTGCTTATCTTTCATTTTCCTTTAGTAACTACTCTGACTTTTGTCTATCACTTAAAATCCATCTTTTGTAATCAATACACTTATTCTAATGTTTATCCTTACCAGTGACTTTGACTGAAGTGCTTGGTAAATCTGCTCAGGTTACAAAGGCTGGTGTATGTCCACTTTTTATTGATGAAGTGGTGAGACAATTAATAAATTTGCATTACTCAAGAAAGGGTCTTGAGCAGTGCAAGATGGTATATTCCTGTGGTATAAGGCTGGGAGCTGCGGGGATTTGGCTAGTGCCTTTCTCTCTGTGATTCGTGAGTGGCTCTGAGGAAGCATTCATACAATCTAGCTAGGTGTGGGGCTCCATATGCGGTTGCAGTGAGTGGTAACAGCACCTGGAGGGTTTGCTGCTTGTCACCATTTAGGCATTGTGAGGGACAACCCAGATTAGTGAGTTAAGGAGGCAGAACAGTCCCAGGCTACACTCCAGGGATCCGTCACAAAGAGACAGGAAGGGGTAAAGATCTAGAGACCTCCCCCACTCACCTTCTCAGTTGATAACAATAGGGATTAGGTGCTCCAGGGAGTGAGAGAGAAAGAAAGGGGCAAGGTGAAAAAGCCCAGTTTCAGGTTTTGAGCCCCAGAAGTGTGAACCAGTCCAAAAATGGCATGAGAATCTCACTATCAGAATATTTTACCACTATGATTCCAAAGGACTGTTCTCCAGTCACACAACAGTGTCTAGCCTGAATTGTGTCAATTAGAGGGCATGAGGCTGTGTAAATACAATATTCATCAACTGAGACAAGAAAACATTTATCATATCTGCAGATTATCCCCCAAAGATTGCCCGCTGAACTTTGCTACCCTTCTTTAAAAAGATCTGATCCAAAGTGTTTTTTTTTTTTAAAACCGTCTAAGTAATGAAAGCTCCTCGGGAGAGGGATCATGTTCTTAGCAAAAGGCTGTATATGCTACCCACAAAACTGAGTGTTGTGTACATTTAGAGAACTACATGAATGATTTACCTATAAAATTAGATAAAAGCAGGCTCTCATTGAAAAACAGATGCTGCTTCTGAGTTGAATAAATTGCATTATGCATTTATATTCTATATTTCAAGGGCAAATAATTATTCTGATTTCCTTTTCTTGTAAGACTTTTTTTCTTTTTAGCAATAATCACTTCACCTTTCACATTTGAGTTTGGAAAGAATTTAAAACAAATATCCCAGGTGCAAAGGAACAAAGCAATTTGTGCACTAATCAACACTATTTGAATGCCCCTATTTTTCAATCATTCATCCAAAAAAGTATCACTCATGAAGCCCTTGAATAAACACTATGCATCCTGCTGCTCTTTTACAAATGATAGACTGACCCTAAAAGGCATGGTCTACTGGAAACTGGGATTTAATGTGAGCAACTGGTAAAGTGTGTTTGTGTGTGTATATATAGTCTAAATACCAGTGCTCTGGGGATAATTATATATTTGTAAGTGCCATTCTGGTTTAGACTGCCAGGGTTTCCATTACCTTTATTAAACTATCAGCAGTTTTTGTCCTCTCACAAGTTATTGCTACTTTCTTCTTATGCAAAAGACATTTCTCATTACTAGTAATTTTCAGTCTCTTTTTTAAGGGGGAGAGAGTACTAATGAAAGTGAAATGCAATAAACCAATGTTTAACTTAGTTCATTTTACTTTAGAAGAACCCTATTTCTCTTTCATTGTGTACTATAAACCCATTGTGCCTTTAAAAAAAAAAATTCTGATGGTGGGGAAATATAATTCTTCCCTAACCTTTCCAAGTTGCAATATCTTGCTCTAAATAAATATTACCAGCCTAGCTCCTTCAGTTGTCAAAAATTCTGTTCCCCGGTCCAAAAAACCCCCACTATGAGAATAGAATGCTGTTCTTCCAATAATGAGCATTTTTTCATACATATACTTTCCTTGTGATCTCCTTTTCATCATTTCTACAGCTGTCTTGTTCCTGGACCACACTGCATATTACCTCCAAGTTAGCCACCTTGATTCTATCTCAAGCTTGTAACTTTCATGTTTTGCAATGGCAGAGGAGGAGTTATGGGCTAAATGGTCTTCAGATTTCTGATACATCTAGTATTATGTATATCCTGAATGTGCAGTCAGAGACCTCCAGACTAGCAGTCCAGTTTGTCAAAGGAGAGACCAAGAGAAGACCTCATGAGTCTCCGTCTTATGCCTTCATCACAGGACTGTCCTCTTCTCTGCTCATAATCAGGAACTCCTAAGAAGTCTCTCTTAATGTTTAATAAAGTAAAGGGTTATTGGTTTTTTCTCCTATAGCATAGCCAAAACAGAGATGGCCTTTCAGCAGCTTGAAAGAAGATGTTCTCTGACATGTATGGAAACTAAATATTTCTCTTGGATATAAATTTGAAAAATATTTATCCAGCTAATATGAAATCTGCTTAAAAATACAGCTTTGTGATCCCTTTAGTTTCTATGGAGATCTTTATTCTGTTTCTAACTAAGAGTTCCGTTGTTAATCTTGTACCATGCAGGTTGAAATGATAATATTGAGAGGAGTGAGGCTAAACATTAGTTTGCTTCATTATATTTAGCTTTGATAGGTAAGAACAAATCTTGAAATATTCTGTTACTCTTTGACTGTCAGTACTAAGATTACTCCAACTGGCTATCCGAGCAAGCTGCTGATTTTGATGAGAAATACAATTGTTAACAAAGTAAAAATCAGTAGTTATCCCTCAATTTATGTTAGTGGTATAGATTTGCCAGCACTGGTTAAACTTCTTCCACCCATCTAACTAACCAGGGCAATACCTTAGCTAATTTTTGAAAGTTATACTGCAGTACAGACTATATACTATATTGCTGCAGTTTGTGTTACATGGTGCTCTTGTTGTATGAACTCTGCCATCCTTACTGTAGGTCCATAGAGCCAAATCAGCAAGCACCATTTAAAATCATGACATTTCCCATTTGCAGTAGTTAAATGCATCACCAAATCTGTGGTGTTGCTCATTCTAAGTAAAGGCAATACTATGAATACCACTCTATGGAGAAATACCGTAGTATGCTAAATGTCAAGATTTTACCATATGAGTGTTTTCAGTATTTCTAAAGTATCAAAATGAGCAATCATGCTGTGTGTCTTAGACAAAACAAGGGGGATAGACCACCATCATGGGTATCATAAAAAGGGAATAAAGTTCCATCTGTTGTGGTACAAAACTATAGTAAGTTCTCTAATGAAAATGAAGGCAACCTACGTTTGACCATTTAGTATTTATTATGAGCCTAACCTTGCAAATCCTTATTCAAACAAGTTGCTCTTTCTTGTTAAGAATGTGAATGTTTGTGAGAGTAAAGGTTGGCAGAATTGGGCCCTTTGTTTGAAGCTGCATATTTTAAAAAACTTGAGGTGAACAGGGAAATCTGATTTTTAAAAATGTTACACTGAATACACCGTTACTAGAGATGGGCCTGAATCAAAACTCAAGATATGGCTTTCCTGAATTTTGGGAAGGTTCAGATCCTGTTGGAGTTCAGGCCCATGTCCATAAGATGTACATGAAATAGCATGAGTCACTAGACTCTCTAGTGGCAGAGATATTCCGGGGCGACCATTGAAGAATGGTTCCCTGTTCATCCCGACATTGCAAGATGATGGTGGACATATGTTGCTTGTTCTCTTCTGCCCCATATAGAAATAATTCTTTGCTTGTTCCTCCTTTTTCCACTCCCATTTAGTCTTGGCACACCAATATGTATTCTTCACGTAGAAAGAAACTGATTCTAAGGTAGCTGTCTAACTCTAAACAGTGTGATGTGTAATGCAGCTTACATAACTGTCAGGCAGCATGGTCTAATGGATCAATCCAAAGGACTGGAAATTTGGAGATCAGAGTTAATAGTCCCAGCTATGGCACTTGCCTTCTGGTGGCCTTGGGCAAATCGCTTAACCCCTTTGTCTCGGCATCAGTCTGTAAGATAGGCAAGTATTACTATTCCTATTTTAATATGCTCCATTACAATAATAATTATTTTATTCTATTGTCCTTAATTTTATTTTATTTTAAACTTTCGCCTTCCTTTGTCCATCCTCAAATTCTGCATTTGCCAGATTATTGGACTTTTTGGACCAGGGAAGTGTGTGTATGTGTGTGTTTGGTTTTTATATATAACACACACACGTGCACACACACGCAGAGTAACATGCAAAATGATTGGGTCATACATAAGTGTTTAGTAGTAGTACCTCAAAGGGACAATGTAAGGATTAGTTATGTACATAGTATGTTCATAAACGCTAAGTGCTATTGTACTTCTCTTTAGATACCACAACGATATGGTATTTCTAAATTGTTTAAGTAAATAGATAGAACTGGGAGGAAAGAAGGTATTTTAATTTAGTCAAACCTCCCTCATGAGAGGTAGCGCAGCTGCTTCTTGATCTGCTAAAATTCAGCCATCGCAGGCCCCAGTATAATCCCAACACTTCCTAAAACTTGGTAAAATAAATGTAATTCCTGTATAACTTTGGCATGTGCTGACTCACATTATGCTTTTACTTCTCATCTCAACAAAACAAGTGATGTAAAAAAAAAAACAGCCATGCATATTCTCTTAAGGGCTAAATTAAACCTGTAAAATAATTCACATGAATATGATCCTAAAAGCCTTTAAATTATTAGGTTATCTTTAAATGGATTGCAGAGGTAGAATAATGGCTCCACACACACTCACTGATCAATTGCACCCAAGGCTGCAGTCAAAGTGAGACTTATGTAATTAGCAGGTCTATGAGACACTCTTTCTAACATTCTAAGATACTGACTGAATCTCTGTACAATCTCTGCATCCAGAGCAGAAACAAGCATGGGCAAGCCTTCCAGTTTGTTCCCAGGGCTCAGATACAAAAAACTGGTATGAAATAGCTGTGAGCAGCCTGGCTATTAATATCAATGAGCTCACTAAAGTAATATTCAGAATTTCTGAACACAGTGCTAGCAAAACAAGTAGATACTGAGCTGCCATATGTTTCCTTACACCAAGTATACAATCGCTATTTACCATATTTAACAAGTCCATTCTTGAAGCAGTTACTCATTTAGGCCCTGATTTAATAATGGATTTAAATGTACTTAAATCCATCCCCAAAGCATTTAAGTATGTGCTTAAACTAAAGCAACTGTAGTTGCACTGAAGTCAATAGGACTTAAATGAATGCTAAAATTAAAGCATGTATGTAAGTGCTTTGCTAAATCCAAGCTATAGGCTTGTGAAAGAAAAATAGGCAATAAACAGGCAACCGTATCATTATCAGTGCTGTCAAATATTACCAATAAACATGACGAGCAGAAGTGGTCAGAAAATGCGGGGGGGGGGGGGGGGGGGATTTCCCATGGAAAATTTTGACTTTTTGGTGAAAAATCAAAAACTGAAAACAAAAAATTTCTGTTGGGAAATGCTGCTGCAGTTTCTCCTGGGGGTTGTAGTTTAGGTAACTTATGGTCCCGATTCCCCTATATAGGCCAAGCTATCTGGCTGGATTACATCTCCCATGATGCATCACAATCTCCCCTCTTGCTGAGTCAACATGGTGCATCATAAGAGTCACTTGTCATGGTGGATCATGGAAGATGTAATCTGGCTAGAAAATTTAACCCATAGAGGAGAATGGAATCTTGAAGCTCCTGAAATACAACTCCCAGGAGGCTCCATGAGAGCATTGCTGAATCAAAACTTTTCAATTTTTGGCCAACTATTTAATTTTTTTTGTTTTGTTTTTATTTTTGGGTGTTCAGATTTTCAGTGAAAATTCAAAACTTTCTGCAGAAAGCAGAGACTTTTCTTAAACAAAATTCAGTTGAACTCCAATTTTCCATTTAAAATTTTTTTTGCAGAAGATTTCCAATCACCCCAATGGTGAGTTCTGGTTTTTGTGGAGACATTATTTATGTTCACAAGTATTCAGATGATCAATAGGTTATTGGTAAAAATGTTTGATGATCCCAAACATTTCATTATTTAGTATGAACAATCATTCATGGGGAAAAATTGTATTGGGATGTCTATTATTCACGTTCAGTTACGTGTTAGTCAACTAACTTTAAGAGTTTGTCCTCTAATCAGGATAAAAAAATGATACCATGTGACTTTGGTGACCAGTCACACACCATGAATAGAGAACAGTCAAAACCATAGTGGTGATGAACAGTTCATAAACGACCTAAGAGACAGAAATGGTTCATATGACCCAATCTGGTGAATATTAAGAATAACTAATATATTCACAGGAACTGGCTCTTGGACAACTTGTAAACAGGAAAAAAGGGCTAAACCTGTCAGCTAACATATTTGCAAGAACAATTCAATCTAGGGTTTATGACCACATGTACAAATGATGTATGATTATAGAGGAAATTGAAATACAAAAAAAAGACTAAGGAATTGATTTGTTAACCCTTCCAGTGATGCCTGACCCATACCAATCAGTATGTCTGTACCTCAATTTTGAGAAGCTGTCTATTCAAAAGAATGATATGTGCAGCCGCACTGGATAGCCATATTTCATCAGGGACATACTGCATATAGTATAATCAGCAGAATTAAAACAGTTAAAGAGTGTGTAACTGGCTGCCAAAAAATTATACTTGATTGTTCACTTATTTGCTAGCTTTTCCAGCAAGTATGTAAGTGGTACTAAGTGGTTGGCGGCTGCTGCTGCATGAACAGCCGGAACAATCTGCTGAGCTCTGTAAATTTGTCCACTTTATACAATCCATGAAATTCACACTGATTGATCTATAAGGAAAAGCATTCCATTACTATGCCTTCCAAGGGCCTTTTAGGAAAAGGCAAAATCAATACAGTTCTGTAAATAAAATGGGAACTATATCAACATGACTATAAATTTAATGTTTTTAAAAGTTAGCATATTTAAACTAATAACCCTTTAATAATATATATTATCTGTATATTGGTAATTATTTCCCTATGGCCAAATTCAACTTGCGAGAAAATGAAATAAGTGATATAAAAGGAGAGAGCTTATAATATCACAATGGAAAAGGCTTTGTAAAGCCTCCTCCACCTTTTATTATTTTTTTAATGTATTTTAATTTTGTCACTCTGGTCTGCATTTTCAGTTAGGTTCAATCCAGCCCACAAAGCTATATTTAGCTGAAAGACTTAAATATTCCAGGGAAATTAGTGGGGCTGTTCAGTGCCAGAGCACACCAACACCCTAAGGCATCAGGTCTACCACGACTCAGTGGCCAGCTCTGTGGGTGTTTCAGCAACTGAGCCTTGTAGGTGCTAGCCCTGGTGGGTCCCAATAACCACTCTGATACCAGGCTAAGTGGAATGATATTTTACTAGGACTGACAGGAAAGGGAAAGTTTGCAGATATCCTAGGTTCAGAGGCTTAACAGTTACAGTGCAATAGCAGTAAATGCCTGGGCCCCTGCAGGGCCAGCTCTGGCTTTTTGGCCGCCCCAAGCAAAAAAAAACAAAAAACCTGCAGCGCAGCCGGCATGCGGGTGCAGGGGGACCGGCTCGGGGGGGAGGGGGAGAGAAGGGGGCAGCCAGGGCTATAGCAGGGGTGCTGCCACGCAGCCCCTCCCACTGCGCCGCCTCCTGCCACCTGCCGCGAGGGTTCCACTCCGGTCGGCAGGGAGGGAAGGAAGAGGACTGCCCTGCAGGGTGCTCTGGTTCTCCATGCCGCCACCCCCTACAGGGCGGCCAGAGTGGAACCAAAAAAAAAAAAAAAGCAACTGGGCCACCCTAGGATTGGGCGGAATGCCGCCTCCAACAATCTGCCGCCCCAAGCACCAGCTTGCTCAGCTGGTGCCTGGAGCTGGCCCTGGCCCCTGGAACAGTCTAATTGAGAATCAGGGTTCTTCAGGCCTAGTGCCTAGGGTTCCCTCTTCAGTCTAGTCTCTATTCAAGCAAACATGTGCTAGTAGATTTCTAGGCCAGACTCAGTTATGTCTCATTGAGGACCCTGTACACTGGCTCCCTGCCCAGCCACTGCTGCTGCTCTTGCATAAGTCCCACACCCACCTGTGATGTCCAGCAGTCATAGTTTGTTGTATGTGCAGCTCTGTTCAAAGTTCCTGGGATTTTTCTCTGTACCCAGCTTCTCTGCAGCTCCTGGCTTGCCATGTGGCTGCCCCTTCCCAACCGAGCCTGGCCTTACCCTTGTTCAGGATGTTTCCCCTTGCCTGGCCAGAAGAAAGGGATCTGCATTGAGGAAGGGCTGCTTAGCAGGTCCATCACACTAGTGACTGCCAGATATTTAAAAGTACTTAGGCACTTTTGCAAATCCCACTGGATGTGTGAGTTAGGTACCTAACACCCATTGGACTTCAAGGGGTGCAAGGCACCTAACCTGGGTAGGTGCTTCTGTAAATTATGTTAAGTGCCTACCTGTGTCCTTAGGTGCCTAAATACCTTTGTAAGCCTTGCCTTAAAAGATTACAGCACTGATCCTGAAATGAGCTCTATGCAAAGGGACTCCGGTTGATTTCAGTGGAGGTCCTTGAGAGTGTAGGGGTCCATCTATATCAGGGGTTCCCAACTTGGTTCGCAGCTTATTTAGGGTAAGCTCCTGGCGGGCTGCGAGACGCTTTGTTTACCGAGTGTCTGCAGGTACGGCCACTTGCAGGTACGGCTCGTGCCGCTTCCCGCAGCTCCCATTGGCCGGGAATGGCGAACCGCAAACACTGCAAGCTGCGAGCGGCCGTACCTGCGGACACTCAGGTAAACACAATAAAAAGCCTTTATTATTCCATTAGAAACATGGAAAGGGAAGAATGTTCCAGAATATAAATTGGATGGATAGTAAATAAAAAACAATACAAACAAAAACCTACTTAAATATCAATTGGGCTCTGCAATGATCTAATAAACCCTAAGAAATGCCAAAGGAATTATGACCTTCCAGCTTTATGTTTGTGGGGTTGGTGGCATGTAAGGACATAGTGCCAGGTTCATCCCAGCTATAATCTGACTTGGTTCACTTTAGTGAAGATGCCAGCAGTGAATTTGGCTCACAATGTCGTCTGATCTATGTGCCAATCTAAATGTAACTTGTATACTGAGTTTCCTGGGGAATGCATGGGGGAGATGTGGTTGAAGGCTCTATTTTATTTATTTATTTTGTTTATTGGTGGCAGATTATCAATGTAGATCAGGGATTGGCAAACTTCGGCCCGCGGCCCGCCAGGATAAGCCCCCTGGCGGGCCGGGACAGTTTGTTTACCTGCCGTGTCCGCAGGTTCAGCTGATCGTGGCTCGCACTAGCTACGGTTTGCGGCTCCAGGCCAATGAGGGCTGCAGGAAGTGGCGTGGGCCAAGGGATGTACTGGCTGCCACTTCCTGCAGCCGCCATTGGCCTGGAGCAGTGAACTGCGGCTAGTTCCCAGCAGGGGCCCCCTTAGGAGGCTGTCGCTGGTTGCTGGAACCCTGCCCCCCCATGCTGAATGCTGACTTTCCCACCAGCTCTGCCTCCTCCCTGGGGGGGTTGGCATCTCTGCTTGCCCCCTCTGCATTGCACCCCACTTTTTTGACAAAAGTGGGCATTTGTCCCATTTGCTTTTGCCAATTGATCAAGTCAGCAAGACCAAATGGGATAAATGCCTCCTTTTGGAAAAAAAAGTTGGGACGGCAGGAACAGGGCTTTAAAAAGGGACTGTCCTGGCCAAAATGGGATGTATTGTCATCCTAGGAGCACGCAACATAAGAACAAGCAAACTTCTAAATCATCAGCAGGCAGCCAGTATGGAGACCTCATGTCAGGAACCTGAAAGGAAGGGGATGGTGAGAGAGCATGATTTATTGGAGAGGAAGCTAAGAGACTACTGGAAGAGAGAAAGGAAGGGATAGATGATTGGGAGATAACAGGATTGAGGAGGAAACTTGAAGAGTATAGAATGTCCTGCTAAGAAACCAAAATAGATTATTGAAGCTAGGAGCTAACTGAACTTATCTGAGTATCCATTGTGGGTGTAGGGAATTCATAGAGGTTTGGGCTAGAGAACAGAGTTCATCCCAAAGTATGAACCAAAACTCTTTCAAGCCATAGCCCAAATTTCAGAAATCAAAACCCACATATCCCTCACAGATGTGTCATCACTATATTGTTTTATTCTCATGGTTGAGTTACAGGAGTTGTCTTTATGAGGAAAAGGAGGGTGGGAGGGGGGAGAAAGTAGGGGATCTCCAAGCACTTTGAGCTGTGAGAGTCTGGCTCCTTGGGGTGCATGCTTGTTTTCTGAGTTTAATAATAATCCACCCAAAGGAGCCACAGGTGGTGCTCTTTTGACATGTTTTTTTTCTTTCTTTACAACAGTAATCTCTGCACCCTTACAAAGTTTCATTTGTTCCAAGAGGAATGCAAGCCTGTGGGAGGTGTCCACAATCAATTCCTAACATTGCCAATTAAATAAAAATCATTATTTCAAATGACTATACTTTGTTATACAGATCCATCATCAAACAGCCTATTTCAGAGATGGAATAAAGTGCTATTTCAATAAGTGTCCTACAATGATTCTATTCCAGTGGTTCTCAAACTTTTGTATGGGTGACCCCTTTCAAACAGCAGGCCTAGGAGTGCCCACCCCCCCCCCCCCCTTATAAATTAAAAACACATTTTTGATATATTTAACACTATAATGCTAGAGGAGGAATGGGGTTTGGGGTGTAGTCTGACAGCTTGCAACCCCCCCAAGTAATAACCCTGTGACCCCCTAAGGGGTCACAACTCCCAGTTTGAGAACCCCTGTTCTATTCCCTATGGCCATGCAGAAAACTCTGTGTAACTTGAATCTGGTGAAACATTCATACCTGGTATAAACATGACATTAAAGCACTGTAAGCACCAAGTCAACTATCTGGCTAGCCCTGAAAGTAGCACTTTTTCTAAGGCTATGGCTACACTACAGCATAATTCTACATCAATTATGTCACTTAGGGGTGTGAATTAGCCACCATAGCCTAACTTTGGAGGAGGCACTCTCCTAGCTAAAACCAAGGGGCTGCCAGAGCTGAAAGAGTCCACTGGTGAGTGTTTGTAGAAATACCTACAAAACAAGGCCCTTATCCTGAAATCTGATTCCCTGGGCAGACTGCCCATGCAAAATCCCATGGACTTCAAATGCTTTCCATGTAGACATAAGGTCCCCATAACCAAATATGTCTGCAGTAGGTCTGGCTGAAAATTTTCCGTTAACACTTTAAAAAAAAATAACAGAAAATTGAGGTTTTGGAGTCAACAGTTTTTTTCTGTCTGATTTCCACTGAATAGTTTGATTTTTTTGTCAAAAAACCTGAACCCCTGAAACCCAAAGATTTTGATTTGGAAATGCCACTATGCGGCCACATGGGAGTTTCAGTTCATGGGTGTCATGCCCCCATTCTCCCCTATGGGCTGGATTAATATGGAGATATACCTATCTCATAGAGCTGGAAGGGACCTTGAAAGGTCGTTGAGTTGAGTCGAGTCGAGTCCAGTCCCCTGCCTTCACTAGCAGGACTAAGTACTGTCCCTGACAGATTTTTGCCCCAGATCCCTAAATGGCCCCCTTGAGGATTGAACTCATAAGCCTGGCTTTAGCAGGCCAATGCTCAAACCACTGAGCTATCCCTCCCACCCCCGATTCCCTAGCCAGACTATATCTCTCAGGATACATTGCAGCTATGGGGCTCTCATGAGGTGGTGTTCCATCATGATATGAGAACTCTTTTTCTTGTTTTCATCCAGGAGTGCAAGTAGGGAGGTACCCTCCAGTACCCCATACCTGCAAGAGATTTCTAGCCAGTACAGGGTACCAGAAAGACGTGGGGCCAGCCCCTCCCCCCTGCCAGAGCACACAGCTGGGGAGGTGGGGCTGCGCGCTGCTCCTTAAAGGACCAGAATGTGGCTAGGGAGGGCATTCATTCTTATGGCTTCAACAGCACAATACATAGGCTAACAAATTTAAACAAAGGCTTTGCTTAAGTTTGTTAGCATATGTATCATGCTGTTTTACATTGGTCAGGAGCCCTCAAGAGGGGAATGGTGGGGGGGACGGGACGGGAGGTGTTTAAATAAAAGTGTTTTTTATTCTGTTTCTCCCCATTGGTCTGAATTATCCATGACATTCTATACTGCATCACATCAAGTCCAAGTTATTAGAGGAATGCCTCTGCTTGCACTGACCAGAGGATGTTTGGATTTTGAAGTCAGCCCAATTCTGCAGCCTGACAGGAATCAGTGGTTTTGTCCCCAGTGTAATTAAGCATAGAATTCTTCTTTGCAGCCAAACTAGTCTAACATGCATTTTGTTAACTGGAACTGGAGCAGCAAAACAAAGAAAACAAATGCCTCATTTTCCAGCTTTGTGGGTGAGAGAACTATAAGTGAAGATTATAATGCCGGACACTGATGGCCTCAAACCAGCTGCCTCAGGAATCTGCCAAGAACTTTGCTGAAAATGTGTTCCTCATCTTAGCAACAGAGATACGACTTATCATACATCTGCCCACCTTTATTTGAATGAAGCTAAGTGCTGCATTAGGGGGGCTGTGTTGGTGAGTATCTGAGTGTCTGCTGCTGGGACAGTTGGTCAGTTTGACCGTGTGCTTGATTGCTTGCTTGTTTGTTTGAAAAGTGTGAATTGGGAGTGCTTTGTTCCAGCTGGGCCTTGAGTGGGCCTGACTGGTATATAAGGGCAGTCAGCAGCGAACCAGCTGAGCGGCGAACAGCAGAGGCTAACAGCGGGAGTTTGCCTGGGAGCTCGCGTGGGGAGAGCGCACTGAGGCTTTCATCTGCAGGTTTCTCCGAGTAATTCCTGCAACAGTTGAGGAAGCTCCTAAGAGGACGGTGATATGGAAGGTGAGCGATCAGCTGTTGTAACCTGCACAGGTTGTGCCATGTTTGTCTTTCTTCCGCAGGACAGAAGCGACTTTGTCTGTACAAAGTGCAAGCTGGTCTCCATACTGGAGGAGAAGGTTCGAGGGCTGGAGAAACAAGTATCGACTCTGCGTTGCATAAGGGAAAATGAAGATTTCCTGGACAGACGTCAGGAGATGCTTCTACGGCCACAATGTTCTGAAGATTCAGAGCAGGCGGAGCAGGGACAGAAGGATTGTGAGGAGGTTTGGCAGCATGTGACCTCCAGAAGAAGAAAGAGGAGCGTCCATGCACCAGCAATGGAGATACAGGTGAGGAATCGTTTCCATGTTCTCTCTACAGGTGCTAATGCGGAGAGTGGACTAGATGGCCCATCTGAGGGAAGGGAGCAGAAGGAGACTCCACCGATTGGAAGGCAAAAGATGCACTGTCCTAGGGATGGGGGTTCCACGACCACCACTCCCAAGAGGAGGAGGAGGGTGGTGGTGGTCGGGGACTCCCTCCTCAGGGGGACTGAGTCATCTATCTGCCGCCCTGACTGGGAAAACCGAGAGGTCTGCTGCTTGCCAGGAGCTAGGATACACGATGTGACGGAGAGACTGCCGAGACTCATCAAGCCCTCGGATCGCTACCCCTTCCTGCTTCTCCACGTGGGCACCAATGATACTGCCAAGAATGACCTTGAGCGGATCACTGCAGACTACGTGGCTCTGGGAAGAAGGATAAAGGAGTTTGAGGCGCAAGTGGTGTTCTCGTCCATCCTCCCTGTGCAAGGAAAAGGCCGGGGTAGAGACCGTCGAATCGTGGAAGTCAACGAATGGCTACGCAGGTGGTGTCGGAGAGAAGGCTTTGGATTCTTCGACCATGGGATGGTGTTCCAAGAAGAAGGAGTGCTAGGCAGAGATGGGCTCCACCTAACGAAGAGAGGGAAGAGCATCTTCGCCAGCAGGCTGGCTAACCTAGTGAGGAGGGCTTTAAACTAGGTTCACCGGGGGAAGGAGACCAAAGCCCTGAGGTAAGTGGGGAAATGGGATCCTGGGAGGAAGCACAAGCAGGAGAGCGCAAGAGGGGAGGACTCCTGTCTCATGCTGAGAAAGAGGGACGATCATTGAGTTATCTTAAGTGCCTATACACAAATGCAAGAAGCCTGGGAAACAAGCAGGGAGAACTGGAAGTCCTGGCACAGTCAAGGAACTATGATGTGATTGGAATAACAGAGACTTGGTGGGATAACTCACATGACTGGAGTACTGTCATGGATGGATATAAACTGTTCAGTAAGGACAGGCAGGGCAGAAAAGGTGGGGGAGTTGCGTTGTATGTAAGAGAGGAGTATGACTGCTCAGAGCTCCGGTATGATACTGCAGAAAAACCTGAGAGTCTCTGGATAAAGTTGAGAAGTGGGAGCAACAAGGGTGATGTCGTGGTTGGAGTCTGCTATAGACCACCAGACCAGGGGGATGAGGTGGACGAGGCTTTCTTCTGGCAACTAGCAGAAATTGCTAGATCACAGGCCCTGGTTCTCATGGGAGACTTTAATCACCCTGATATCTGCTGGGAGAGCAATACAGCGGTGCACAGGCAATCCAGGAAATTTTTGGAAAGTGTAGGGGACAATTTCCTGGTGCAAGTGCTGGAGGAACCAACTAGGGGCAAAGCTTTTCTTGACCTGCTGCTCACAAACAGGGAAGAACTAGTAGGGGAAGCAAAAGTGGATGGGAACCTGGGAGGCAGTGACCATGAGGTGGTCGAGTTCAGGATCCTGACACAAGGAAGAAAGGAGAGCAGCAGAATACGGACCCTGGACTTCAGAAAAGCAGACTTTGACTCCCTCAGGGAACAGATGGGCAGGATCCCCTGGGAAAACAACATGAAGGGCAAAGGGGTCCAGGAGAGCTGGCTGTATTTTAAAGAATCCTTATTGAGGTTGCAGGAACAAACCATCCCGATGTGTAGAAAGAATAGTAAATATGGCAGGCGACCAGCTTGGCTAAACAGTGAAATCCTTGCTGATCTTAAATGCAAAAAAGAGGCTTATAAGAAGTGGAAGATTGGACAAATGACCAGGGAGGAGTATAAAAATATTGCTCAGGCGTGCAGGAGTGAAATCAGGAAGGCCAAATCACACTTGGAGTTGCAGTTAGCAAGAGATGTTAAGAGTAACAAGAAGGGTTTCTTCAGGTATGTTAGCAACAAGAAGAAAATCAAGGAAAGTGTGGGCCCCTTACTGAATGAGGGAGGCAACCTAGTGACAGAGGATGTGGAAAAAGCTAATGTACTCAATGATTTTTTTGCCTCTGTCTTCACGCACAAGGTCAGCTCCCAGATTGCTGCACTGGGCAGTACAGCATGGGGAGAAGGTGACCAGCCCTCTGTGGAGAAAGAAGTGGTTCGGGACTATTTAGAAAAACTGGACGTGCACAAGTCCATGGGGCCGGATGCGCTGCATCCGAGGGTGCTAAAAGAGTTGGCGGGTGAGATTGCAGAGCCATTAGCCATTATTTTTGAAAACTCGTGGCGATCGGGGGAGGTCCCAGATGACTGGAAAAAGGCTAATGTAGTGCCCATCTTTAAAAAAGGGAAGAAGGAGGATCCGGGGAACTACAGGCCAGTCAGCCTCACCTCAGTCCCTGGAAAAATCATGGAGCAGGTCCTCAAGGAATCAATTATGAAACATTTAGAGGAGAGGAAAGTGATCAGGAACAGTCAGCATGGATTCACGAAGGGGAAGTCGTGCCTGACTAACCTAATTGCCTTCTATGATGAGATAACTGGCTCTGTGGATGAGGGGAAAGCAGTGGATGTGTTATTTCTTGACTTTAGCAAAGCTTTTGATACGGTCTCCCACAGTATTCTTGCCACCAAGTTAAAGAAGTATGGGCTGGATGAATGGACTGTAAGGTGGATAGAAAGCTGGCTAGATCGTCGGGCTCAACGGGTAGTGATCAATGGCTCCATGTCTAGTTGGCAGCCGGTTTCAAGTGGAGTGCCCCAAGGGTCGGTCCTGGGGCCGGTTTTGTTTAATATCTTTATTAATGATCTGGAGGATGGTGTGGACTGCACTCTCAGCAAGTTTGCAGATGACACTAAACTAGGAGGCGTGGTAGATACACTAGAGGGTAGGGATCGGATACAGAGGGACCTAGACAAATTAGAGGATTGGGCAGAAAAAAACCTGATGAGGTTCAACAAGGACAAGTGCAGAGTCTTGCACTTAGGACGGAAGAATCCCATGCACTGCTACAGACTAGGGACCGAATGGCTAGGTAGCAGTTCTGCTGAAAAGGACCTAGGGGTCACAGTGGACGAGAAGCTGGATATGAGTCAACAGTGTGCTCTTGTTGCCAAGAAGGCTAACGGCATTTTGGGCTGTATAAGTAGGGGCATTGCCAGCAGATCGAGGAACGTGATCGTTCCCCTTTATTCGACATTGGTGAGGCCTCATCTGGAATACTGTGTCCAGTTTTGGTCCCCACACTACAAGAAGGATGTGGAAAAATTGGAAAGAGTCCAGCGGAGGGCAACAAAAATGATTAGGGGTCTGGAGCACATGACTTATGAGGAGAGGCTGAGAGAACTGGGATTGTTTAGTCTCCAGAAGAGAAGAATGAGGGGGGGATTTGATAGCAGCCTTCAACTACCTGAAGGGGGGTTCCAAAGAGGATGGAGCTCGGCTGTTCTCAGTGGTGGCAGATGACAGAACAAGGAGCAATGGTCTCAAATTGCAGTGGGGGAGGTCCAGGTTGGATATCAGGAAAAACTATTTCACTAGGAGGGTGGTGAAACACTGGAATGCGTTACCTAGGGAGGTGGTAGAGTCTCCTTCCTTGGAGGTTTTTAAGGCCCGGCTTGACAAAGCCCTGGCTGGGATGATTTAGCTGGGAATTGGTCCTGCTTTGAGCAGGGGGTTGGACTAGATGACCTCTTGAGGTCCCTTCCAACTCTGATATTCTATGATTCTATGATTCTATGATTCTAAGCTCCTTCTGATCTAATGGCTCAGTTTCATCCAGAACAATTTACAAATTTGGAACCTAATCCTGTAAACCCTTAATCATTTGATCAATCCCATTGAAGACAATGGGACTATTTGCATGAATATGGACCACTTTTGTGGTAAGAGTTTCAGGAGTCTGTTCCTATAAAGGAAGTTGAATCCCACCATTTGAAACACAGTGTTTGGGTACAATACCATAATGCAGTTTAGAATACAGTTCTACTTAAAATTTGTCTTTTAATAAGTCATACATATGCTAAAATGGCTCCTCACCCAACTCCCATATTCCATATAAACAGACTGAATACTACATATTTGGGGGGGAGAGTGAGTAGTTAAGCATCTCGATGTTTGTATATACAAACACCCACTTCAACACTGTACTGGAAAATATAGTTGAAATTAATTTTCTATGGAATTTGAAGACAATTTAACAGCCCCAATTGTTTTCTGTGTTAATCAGTGTACCTGAAAATATTACATGCCTTCTAAGAGAAAAGAATCAGTCCACACTTACTGAAAAAAAAAATTCCTTCCAAGTGGTGTTCAGAAGAGTGCTACAAGACACATAGATAGCCTCATGAGCAGAGGGCGGAGAGGATATCTTCCCACATTATGACCAGCTAAATAAATAACTAATAAAATCTCAAAGAGGCAGAGGTTCACAGATTTGCAAACCTAAAAACCTGTGTTATACTTTAAGCCATCACATACCAGGTTTATGAACATTAAAAAGTTAACTGAAAAGGAACATTGAAGCCCATTAACCTGAATGTGTGCCAGTATGCCCTCACTGACTGGGCTCAGAGGCTCAGTCACACCTGAACAGGTAAAAATTAATCTTGCCCTTTTAGGCTAAACAGAGTCAGGTCACCGACTCCATCTGTGTTGTTACATAACAGATAACAAAACTCCAGTGGGGCATGGTGCTGGAACATAGGGTCTCAGGTAGGTGGTATGATTTTTCAGAATCTCTTCTGGGAATAGTCATGTACGTGAAATAGCTGGTGTTTATGGTTATGCTATTTCTATGAATGCATATTCAGCTTGGTATCTGAAGTTATGAATATTAGCTATATTTACTACATGTTTGCTCCTGTGGTAATGCCAACAAGGTATTTAGCCAGCACATGAAGGGACAAGTCAAGTTGAACGGCCCATTAAGGAACACTTAGCTCACAATGGACCCTGGAAAACACCTGTCTACACTTATCATCATGTCTACATCATGAATAAATTGGAATATGACCAAGAAGCTGCTAGACAGCTCTCTAACACCACATTCTACAGGCCATTACCCTCTGATCCCACTGAGGATTACCTAAAGAAACTACACCATCTGCTAAAAAAACTCCCTGACAAAGAACAGTAACAAATCTGTACAGACACATGCCTAGAACCCCGACCAGGGGTATTCTATTTGCTAGCCAAGATCCATAAACCTGGATATCCTGGATGCCCCATCATCTCAGGCATTGGCACCCTAACATCAGGCTTGTCTGGTTATGTAGACTCTCTCCTCAGACCCTATGCTACCAGCACTCCCAGCTATCTTCGAGACACCACTGACTTCCTGAGGAAACTACAATCCATTGGTGATCTTCCAGAAAACACCATCCTGGCCACTATGGACGTAGAAGCCCTCTACACCAATATTCCACACAAAGATGGACTACAAGCTATCAGGAACAGTATCCCTGATAATGTCACAGCTAACCTGGTGGCTGAACTTTGTGATTTTGTCCTCACCCACAACTATTTCACATTTGGGGACAATATATACCTTCAAGTCAGCGGCACTGCTATGGGTACCCGCATGGCCCCACAATATGCCAACATTTTTATGGCTGACTTAGAACAACGCTTCCTTAGCTCTCGTCCCCTAACGCCCCTACTCTACTTGCGCTACATTGATGACATCTTCATCATCTGGACCCATGGAAAAGAAGCCCTTGAGGAATTTCACCATGATTTCAATAATTTCCATCCCACCATCAACCTCAGCCTAGATCAATCCACACAAGCGGTCCATTTCCTGGACACTACTGTGCTAATAAGCGATGGTCACATAAATACCACCCTATACCGGAAACCTACTGACCACTACACTTACCTACATGCCTCCAGCTTCCATCCAGGACACACCACACGATCCATTGTCTACAGCCAAGCTCTAAGATATAACCGCATTTGATCCAATCCCTCAGATAGAGACAAGCACCTACAAGATCTCTATCAAGCATTCTTAAAACTACAATACCCACCTGCTGAAGTGAAAAAACAGATTGACAGAGCCAGACGAGTACCCAGAAGTCACCTCCTACAAGACAGGCCCAACAAAGAAAATAACAGAACACCACTAGCTGTCACCTTCAGCCCCCAACTAAAACCTCTCCAGCGCATCATCAGAGATCTACAACCTATCCTGAAAGATGATCCTTTACTCTCACAGATCTTGGGAGACAGACCTGTCCTCGCTTACAGACAACCCCCCAACCTAAAGCAAATACTCACCAGCAACCACACATCACTGAACAAAACCACTAACCCAGGAACCTATCCTTGTAACAAACCCCGATGCCAACTCTGTCCACATATCTATTCAAGTGACATCATCACAGGACCTAATCACATCAGCCATACCATCAGGGGCTCATTCACCTGCACATCTACCAATGTGATATATGCCATCATGTGCCAGCAATGCCCCTCTGCCATGTACATTGGCCAAACAGGACAGTCTCTACGCAAAAGAATTAATGGACACAAATCTGACATCAGGAATCATAATACTCAAAAACCAGTGGGAGAACACTTTAACCTGTCTGGTCATTCAATGACAGACCTGCGGGTGACTATATTACAACAGAAAAACTTCAAAAACAGACTCCAACGAGAGACTGCTGAGCTGGAATTGATATGCAAACTAGACACAATCAACAAAGGATTGAATAAGGACTGGGAATGGCTGAGCCATTACAAACATTGAATCTATCTCCCCTTGTAAGTATTCTCACACTTCTTATCCAACTGTCTGTACTGGGCTATCTTGATTATCACTTCAAAAGTTTTTTTTCTCTTAATTGGCCTCTCAGAGTTGGTAAGACAACTCCCACCTGTTTATGCTCTCTGTATGTGTGTATATATATCTCCTCAATATATGTTCCATTCTATATGCATCTGAAGAAGTGGGCTGTAGTCCACGAAAGCTTATGCTCTAATAAATCTGTTAGTCTCTAAGGTGCCACAAGTACTCCTGTTCTTTTTGTCTACGCTTAATGGACTTTTCCTGTGAACATTCTAACTACAATATGGTGGGGGTGATGGACATGTAATTTGCCAATGTGACTCCAAACACCATTTTTCACAGTGAGAACAGATTTCCCTTCACTTGGCAGAAGCTAAAAGGCCCTGGAGACATCTCCATTTTGCTTATCTCCATGTTTAACAGATGCAGTTGTAAAATTTTAGAGATGTAAAGGGGTGTCAGAAGAGAACGGGAGAGCATGGGGGCAGGGAGGATTCAAATGGAGGGTCACATGCCACCCCTTGTGTCCCTCTCATGAGTTCAGTACCAGCAAGAAATGATTTCTACTTTCACCACTGTTTTCATCTACATTTTCAACATGCAGGGGCAGAAGGAATTTCCAACTAGCTTTAGTCCCTAGCCTTATGGATGAAGGGAGGGGTAATGGGGTAGGTATGATGTATCTTTTGGTCTTGACTTAATTCATTTATTCTTTTACTATGCCCTCATTGGCTGAGTGAAAAGAGATCCGATCCTATGCTCAATTTATTGGTATTTCTCTTTCTTTCTATAGATCAAAGAACTGATTGATGGCACCCATTAACAGCTTCCATTATAACAATATCCCCCCCAATCTGCACCCAGCCTGTTGTCCCAACAAAGTTTAAAATGTTGACACCCCAAATGACTAATTTCCCAGACAGAACGTACACAATAATGGTGGGGTGAAGGGAGCAATGAGGCGGGGAGGAGTATGCAGAGCCCTGTGTATTGGGGAAGAAGGAGGGACAATGGTATGAGGAGAAAGGGACTCAGGGAATACCCAGAACCCATGGTGTGTGGTGAGCTGCACAAAGCTCCAGTTGTGGGGAGTGGGGGCAATGATGAACTATGGTAGTGGGGGTAGGGGCATGAGGGACACAGAGTCCTTAACAGAGGAATGAATGGGGGGAGCACACAGAACCCTGGCATGGGGGGCAGAATGAGGGACTATGGGGTAGGGGAAATGGTCATGGGGGACACACAGAGCCCCACTTTTTACTCTCTAATAAAAGTAGTGGTGCCATTCTGTGCTGTTCATTTTCCTCCCATCTGTCTACTGCAGCTCAGAATTGGTGCAGCCAGGAGCAGTAATTCCTATAAATTAATAAGACGCACTGTCTTTGGAAGTGCCGACTCAGCATTACAAGAATAGGGCAGTGGACCAAAAGCAATAGCCGCAGAATGGAATGTGCTGCTCTGTGAAAAGGAAATTAATGAATTTAGCAGACTGAAACTTGCTTTTTTTTAAGGTGTAGGGAAATAGAGGAGAGGAAAGGAATGAGAGAGAAAAGAAGAAAGAATCAAGGAAGCTTAAGTCTCCCAAGCTTTGAGAAATGCCATCAGAAACAACCCAGAGATGCAGTTTCTGCCGATTGGCTATCTTCTTATGAGTAGCTCACTCAGTCTTAATTATATGCATGCTGTGGGTTTTCATAGGCCTATGAGAGCTAAATTTTGTAGCAAAGATGGTCTTTGAGTAAGCCTGTATCTAAGACTACACCTGTCTTATTTTACCTACTTTATAGGAGAAAACCATCAACTTGGCTTTGTACCTTGGCCACAACCAGCATACACATGTGGGCTAATTCTGCCTTTTATTTGCATCTCTACTGCAGACATTATTCCATGTCATTCCTTCCAGATTAGAGTTCTCCTTGCTCTATAATAAAACATTTCTATTTTTTCTACTTCTTAGACCAAATTTTGATCTGAAGTCAAATCACCTAAGATTGTAGCTTGAGTTCTGTTAAAAGCCTAATTCTTGACCCATCTCCAATTTCACCATAATTAAACCACCGTGCATGAAGTTTCTCAGCATAAGCATGTGCTGAAGGGGAATGAAGTGGCACTTGAGAGATATGTGTGTACAGGTTCATCCTTCGGCATACGCAGCATACATGGCTGCGTAGGCCCCGAAAATTTGGGGCACCATTCCCATTGCTGGCCGCGGCTGGAATCTTCTCTTCTCCGGCCCCTCCCCATGCTGGGCTGGCGGGGTCCTCCCCGACCCCAACCCAAACTCCACCCCCTCACTCACTCCTCAGCTGGCTTGCTGAGGGCTCCAGCCTCCGGCTCTGCTGCCCCAGCCCCAGGGAGCCCAGAGCGGCGCAACCGGTCACTGGTGGCAGGGTGGCCCGGCCCACTACCACTCACAGCGGAGTCCCGCCCTGGACCCTGCCTATGCCGCTCAGTCTCCGGCGGGGGCCAGGACGGGTCCAGGCCAGGAGGAGCGAAACTTCCACATGAGTCAGCGGGGAGGGGGAAGCTGGGTTGAACGGCGGGAGGGAGTGAGGGACTTAAAGTGACAGTGCACTCACTGTGTCTCACACTTCCCTAACACACACGCACACACACATTCTCTCTAACAAGTATCAGAGGGGTAGCCGTGTTAGTCTGAATCTGTAAAAAGCAACAGAGGGTCCTGTGGCACCTTTGAGACTAACAGAAGTTAGTTACTTCTGTTAGTCTCAAAGGTGCCACAGGACCCTCTGTTGCATTCTCTCTAACACACACTCTCTCTCACACACACACACACATACACACACAGACTGGCTCTCACACCCACATACACTCTGCCTCTCATGAGTCACAGTCCCCAAATACAGATTGTCACATACAGTCTCACACTCCCCAATACACACACTGTCACACAGTCCCCCAACACAGTCACACACACACACACTGGCTGTCTCTCTGTCTCTCTCACACACATAAACACACACACACACACTTGTATTGTCGTTGTTATTACTGGTTGGTACTTCCTGTCAAAATGCTCGTGGTGAGCCAGGAGTGCTAGGGGCTGCAGGAGGGCTGTGGGCTCTGGCAAGATGCAGCCCCCATGTGACAAAATGAAGCCTGCCTTGAGCCATTGCCGCACCGTCTGCTGCATACGAAGCTCGGTGTGTGTCTGCAATGAGAGGAGTTCTGGGGGCCCATGGGCAGGGGTGGTGGCTGTGCCCCCTTGACACCCTGGGGTCAGCGGCGCCAGCTGGGGACCACCTTCAGTGGAGCATAGGGGCACCAGTTTAATAATACTGCATAGGGCCCCTTAAATCCTAAGGATGGCCCTGTGTGTGTATAGCCTAATCTATTCACTTTCCCAGAGTTATGATATAGTGGTCTGCAAGGGTTCATCCCCCAGATCACTTACAGTAGAAAAGCTGTCATCAGAATGAGGACTGTGAGATACACAGCTGGGACAACTCTGCTCTTTCTGTAATTAGCCAAGCAAAAATACACACTCTCAATATAGCAGACAATAGAAAGATAATGTGAAACATCCAGGGCTTGCATTCCTTACAGCATCCTTTGCTGGGATACCTGAGAGTCAGTGTGTTGTCATCACATGGCATCTCCCACTGCACCCAGGCCAGGAAACATCTTTTATATTGTGTTATGCTAACACACACTTTATCTTATATATGTACAGAATGGGTTTGAACCCTTTTCCTTAGCTGTAGTTCCATACCCCACTTCTTTTGAGGGTTCCCTTTGCTAACTGGTTTATTATCCACTTACTTCATAATCACTACCATATACGTCAATTAGTTGCCATAGCATTTCTGTGGTCAATGCTTGTGAGTTTCAGTTATACGTATTCCTTTAACTTATCTTAAAATATCAGTAATCCACATCTGAGATTTCTTGCCTCATACCAGTCAACTGACTTGTTACACTTGTTTATCACTATACTTCATCTTGTGACGGGGTCACTTGCCTGTCAGTTGCTTATGTTAGACCTAGACCTGATTAGTTACGTCAAGCATAACTAATAATAACAACTTTACAGGCTTCGGGCATGTTGGTCCTCCTAGTTCTGTTACAGCTTCAATCAATATGTGTAACTTAACATATAGATGTGTATGGATGGCTGTGTGTGTCTGAAAAATCTGAGCCAGATTTGCTGCCAAGGAAGAGCCTAAAGATAGTTTTGCAATCCCCCAATCCAATAGACTTCCCAACACTGGTTGGCTCTGGCACTGGTTCACTCCCCAGATATGATCTAATTGTCACTGATTGCCAGCAGCCTCAGCGGTTAGAGATCAGCCAGGCATAAAGTGGCTCTGGCCACCATCCCCTTTGCTGATGGCCAGAAAGAGAAAGGCCAAGGAACTTCTACAGAAACTCAGTGCTACATAAGAATTGTCCTATTGGGGCAGACTCCTACAATGGCCAGCTATGCTAGCATTAGGGCAATTTAGGGCCCACAAAGTAACCTAAAGCTGCCCCACCATGCTGGAGGATCTGGCCCAATGTGTTTTACATTTTTAAATAGTTTTGAAATGTTTTTTGCTATTGATGTCAAAAATGGTTCAATTTGTTTAAAAAAAGAAAACCTCCTCCCAAAAAACTGGTGCATTTGACTATTTTGTAAAGTTTGCTGAGTTAATTATTTGAAATTATTCCATAGATTTTTTTAGAATATCCAGGAACTAAAGTCAGGTATACAAGTGGTTGTAAGATGTCTTATGGTAACTTCTTTCAAGCCCTTATTTGAAGATGGGTCATGCACAGACTTTAAGAGTTTACCTAATCCAGAGAGAGGAGAGTGGACCTTGAAAACAATATACTGCATTGATAACAATCTTAGCTGTGTATTTTTCCATCTGTGACACTTATCAAAGCACCAGATGATGACCAGTTCCATTTCCATTCTAAGTCTGCTTGTCATAGATGTATTTGCTTAAAGTAGTATTTAATTTATATTTCAGAGTAGCAGCCGTGTTAGTCTGTATCCGCAAAAAGAACAGGAGTACTTGTGGCACCTTAGAGACTAACAAATTTATTAGAGCATAAGCTTTCGTGGACTACAGCCCACTTCTGACTCTGCAAGATACCAGAGAACAAGGGCAAAGTTAAGGGTGTTTGTTTGCATTTCCATATTTTCAAACATATAACATTATTTCAGGAGTAACAGTTTATTTTTTTTTATTTATTTCCAATGCCCCATTTTTCAAAAATTGTAAGATGCAAGTTTACTAAGTTAGGGGTTGTTTTGGGGCTGTTGTTGTTTTTTTTTTTTTTTTTTTTGGCATGATTAGCTGTTAGTAAATCTCTCTTTTTACAGTGATAGTTAATAGTACAGAATAAACATAGAGGTGCCTATAAATGTTAACTATCATGCACTGAAGCAAAATGTATAAATGGAAGCCTGAATATCTGAAAAAGGAATAAACTTGTTAAACTTAATAAGCTTCCAATAAACCAGAAGGTAAAATACAATATTATAACTCCACATGATGAAAAAATAAGTTTAAATGAATGCTTTGCCTGTGTACTAAGTCAACACACAGTATTCATTTCTATTATACTTCTCATGAATTAGACCTTTATAACTCAGTCATGTCTTTAACCCTCCTTAATAATAAGACTTTCAAAAATTTTCAGCTCATTCATGGAATTAACTCCAACTACTCATTCATACCTCTAAAGCTGCAACAAAGCTGTTGTAATCTGAACAAACAAGCAGTAAGAGAATTTCATGAATTGCTCCTTTAACTGTAGTTTGACACAGTTTTTTAATTACTTGCAAAAAATATATCTTTATTTGTTCTTGCATTTTTTCTGTATACATTGCCAAAATCAACTCTTCTCTATCTTCAGAAGAGTGCTTCTGTTGTTAAAAAGTCATGCTTTTAATTTTTATTACTAAACAATGTTTATATTAACTGTCATAGCTAATAGAGGCATGGCAGAAAATGCAAACGAAGCAATGTAAAAAAAAATACATATTTTATAGTTCTTTTTGTTTCTTCAAGATCTCCTTTCCATATATAATCACAACAGCCAGTAATGTAGAAGACTTACTCTACAATATCAAAGAACGTGTCTCCATGAAGGATCTATGAAACACAGAGATGGGCAAGATTTGATCCTGATTCCTTCTTCAGGTTGAGTCACTTAACCACTCTATCTGATTCCCTGTATTCTAAAAATATTGATAATACCTCCCTACATCACAGGGTGTTGGGAGGATTAATTAGGTATGTTTTAAAGATCTTTGAAGATGAAAAGTACTACGTAATTCCTAACAATAATTAATAAATAATAAGTTATTTCTAATACTCCTTATTGACAAAGAAGGGGCTTAATATGTTGAGGCCTTCAACCTCCACTTTGTTAAATAAGGTTGGAAACAACCATACAGGCTAGGTTAACAAACGTTATATGTCTGTTGTTGTTGTTAATCATGTTTGTTATGATAGTGTCTCTGGGCCAAACAACAAGGGAGCCCCCAACTGCTAGGCACTGTACAAACACAGTAGATGTTCCCTGCCTCTAAGAGTTTACAATCTAAATAATTGTTCTGACCTGCCTTAAATCACTGGGCAAGTTAATCTCTAATTGAATGTGATTGTCTTCAGTGGTGATTCACCAGGGAATTTGGCCCTGTATTTATAGCTCACTATGTTGTCATATCACTCATTTGAGGCAAAGTAGTAAAGAGCACTAACATTACTATAGTACTATCTGTATAAAGGAACTCAACTGGGGGAGGGGCTCTGACAGCACTAGGCAGCAAAACCTTATTCTTTGTTTGTGTACACACCTAATTATTGTTAAATGCCATAATCCAAGTCTCTTTGAGTACAGTTCTATTTTCATAGCTCACTTTGACTAGCACCATATTATACCAATAGTCCCATTGTGCATAGTCCTATTGAAATCAGAGAGCTTGATCTTATGGTCATCAACATCAGTGGCAAATCTCCCATTGACTTTAATGGTGCAGGAGCAGAGTAAGATACTACTTGGAGCTAGTAAAGATGGCAGAATTGATCTCTTAAGTGCAGGTATGAAGAAATGTGTACTTAAAAGGTAGGCAAATTCCTGATCTGTATTTTATTTAAAAGTGTGTTGAGTTCAAAAACCCAACTTGTGGGATGGAGAAGATATATTTTCCTTTATAAATCCTTCACCTGTTTTAATCTCATGAGCAAATTCTGTATTTGCTATGCTCTGCAACTTTCACTACATATGGAAGTTACTTATATGTATCCAAGAGAAGGATAATCTTTATCCTCCAAAGTAATCTGAATTCATCAGTTAATCATTGTTCAAAAAGCAAATGATGGTATCCAGTGTTAAAGTTCTGTCCTACTCTAAAAAGTAACTATAAAAATGGTCCTGGGGGTTGATATTTATTTTCTTTCAGTGACATTCATGTCAAATTCACTAAATTTAAAAATTAAATATTGGCTTTTCTAACCTTTAGCTGAGCTAATTTACACCAGATGAGGATCTAGCCCTTGGAGTTTATTTGCACTGTGCATTCCTGTTGGTTTAAAAATACTATTAAAACATTTTTTTAATCCTCATGAAATCCTTCTCTTGGATACATATAAGTAACTTCCATATGTAGTGGAAGTTGCAGAGCATAGCAAATATTTTACAGCACTTACTTCCAAGCTGTGGAATATTGCCATCCGATTACAAACTCGACCTTACTGTGTTTGTTGTTAAACAGTTTTTGGTTATATTGGTTTGGGGGGAGGGATAGCTCAGTGGTTTGAGCATTGGCCTGCTAAACCCAGTGTTGGGAGTTCAATCCTTGAGGGGGCCAGTTAGGGATCTGGGGCAAAATCAGTACTTGGTCCTTCTAATGAAGGCAGATGGCTGGACTCCACACAACTCAATGACCTTTCAAGGTCCTTTCCAGTTCTAGGAGATAAGATATCTCTATTTATTTATCCCCACAGACTAACTTCACACCAACTCCTGTCTCCTATTTGACCCTTCAGCCTTTCCCTTTGTGTTCACCCACCACAGCCTGAACTGATCACAGTTCAGCTCAATGGAAGAGGAAACCCTTGTCCAGTCCCTTACTGGGGGCTAGTCTTCACAGGGAAATTTACCAGCACTACTATAACGGTATAGTTATATGGGCATAACTTCAGTGTTGACACTTCTTCAGAATAACAGTGTCCTTTTTTCAGTTCAGCATAATTCAAAGTGCATTAAGACAAAAAAGGCTATGGCTATTCCAGATAAGAGTGTCCACTTGTGATGAACATGGGAATTTTGATAATATTTTTATGATCTCTATGTGCACCTCAGTTTCCCTTTTCACTTTTGTACGGCTGTACGTAGAGTGTATAAGGGAATGGGGGCTGGGAGGATGTCACATAGCCTAATTTGGGAAACAGACTCCTTAACAAGAACTGGCTGGAATTAACACTCGTGAATGGAGAATCAGGAAGGTACAGTGGGATCTCTAGAGGCCACGGCTGTAATGAGGCATGATCTGTCCCCACCCTCTGATGCCCAGAAACCTCTCAGATTGAGTGGCATCTTCACATTATTTATTTATATTTCCATCAACAACAATGCCACAAACACAGCCTTGTGCAGCCAAGTATTTACTGTGATTTCTTGTCCTTTCCCGCTGGGGCAGAGGGCAACAGAGAGCTGCCGCCCTTGAAATCTCAGAGCATAGGTGGCTCAGCTAACCCAGTCCTCTCTCCTTTACTTCCTCCCTGCATCTTCTTTTATAGTCCTCAGCTGTTGGCTAATTGGTTCATCAGCCCCCAGACTGATCAGCTAATTAGCCACATATACCCCGATCAACCTTCTCTACAGGAACTAATTGGTGCCTAAGTGATGAGAGGGCTGGCTTACTTGTCAGCCTCCAGCACTCTGTCATGAGGACATTAATACTTATCTACTGGGGTAGCTAAAAGCTGCCAACTTCCTCCGACATTGGCAGATGGAGGAAGACCACAGCTGGCAACAACAACAAAAATCAGATTGGTTTTAAGGTTCCGACTGTGAACAGAGCAGGGACACAGGATAGAACAGGCAGAGGACTTGGATCTCAGCAGAGCATGGCATCTTGGTCCATGGCTCCCACCAGTATGGACTGTGTCTTTAGCTTATCTTTCCCATACTATTCTAAGGACTCTCCAGTGCTGTCTTCCAGGGGACTAATAAATACTACCTTGTTTTGAAACGATTGCCTTGCCTCACTGCAGATTCTCACTGTTTGCATTACTCCCTGAAGGGGTAAAAAGTCTCTAAGCAGGAGTCTGAGGGGAGGTCTACACTTTAAAAGCTGCAGCATCGCAGCTGCGCCGCAGTAGCACTTTAGTGAAGACACTAGTGTGCTAATGGGAGAGCTTCTCTCATCGGCACAGTTAATCCGCCTCCGTGAGCAGCTATGTCAATAGAAGCAGCTCTCCCATTGACATAGTGCTGTCTGCACTGGGGGTTAGGTCAGTATAATTGCATTGCTCGGGGCTGTGGATTTTTCACACCCCTGAGCGATGTAGTTATACCAATGTAAGTTCATAGTGTAGACCCCCCCCAACTCAATCAGACTTGCTGTTCAGAGCTCAGAGAGACAAACAGGGGTTGCTGCAGCCCAGAGGCTCAGGCTATGTCTACAGTGCTGCAGCTGTGCTTCAGTAACATTTTGTGCCACTGTAGCACTTCAGTGTAGACACTCAATACAGTGATTGGAAGGGTTCTCCCATTGCTGTATTAATCCACCTCCTTGAGAGGCGGTAGCTAGATTTATGTAAAAATTCTTCCCTCAATCTAGTGCTGTCTACACAAAGGATTAATTCGGCTTAACTATGTCTTTCGGGGCTGTGGCTTTTTCACACAGCTGAGAGATGTATCTACGCTGAGTAGCACAGCCCTCAGTTTCTAAAGTGTTGATGCCACATGGCCTGCCCTGGTGAAAAGTGGAGACCTCTGGAATCTAACACTAAAGGGCTTACTTCCAGGAGACTCTTCAAATGATGGGGCATAGCGTGGACCCTGTAAACCTGTGACACCACACAGAGAGTTATACAGTATAATGGTATATTCTATACTGGTATAATAAAATGCCAGTAAATTTCCCTGTGTAGACCAGCCATGAGGCTGGGAGGGGAGGTGTAACTTCCATTAACTCTTTTCCCTTCAGCATCTATCCTTAAAGGTTATGGGGTTCTTTTCTCCTTAGGGTTATCTTAATGAAAATACCTATACAACAGTAATGTTGACAAAACTAAGATTTATTAAGAACAGAGACAATGAGGGTAAAACAGAAGAAGAAGTTGGCTTAACATGGTTCTCTTGTGATACACTTCTCTCAAACTAAACTAGATAAGGCATTCTTGGGTTAATTGATACCAAATCCTCTCCTGACTCCAAGACCTGTTCTTCAAAAATTCACCACTAGGTTCAAACATGCCTCTTTTGGCTGTCCGTGAGTCTCAGGTATGTGAGCTACTAACATATCAAACTGATTCTTTATTAACAGTTACACAGAGAAATCCATCAGGAAGATCACATATCTATGTCTCCAGCTTACCTCTTGGGCTATATCTACGCTGCAGATGCTTGCAGCAGCACAACTATGGCCCTGCAGCTGTGCTGCTGTAGCACCATTGTGTAGGCACTTCCTACCACGATGGAAGGGGTTTTTCCATTACTGTAGTTAATCTACCCCTCCGAGAGGCAGCAGCTCCATGGATGGAAGATTTTCTTCCATGTACTTAGCCATGTTTACACCTGGGCATGTGTTGGTTTCACTATATCTTTCAGGAGTGTGAATTTTTTACATCCACTGAGCAACACAGTTAGGTTAACCTAAAGTTTAGGTATAGATCAGGCCTCAGAGTTCCCTAGCCTTCCAGTCTCCAAAGGCTGGTATATCAAAACCTCAGTGATTTCCTTTCATTACAGTAAATAGGATGTTCAACTTTAGCTCAGTACCATTGTTCTTCTCTGTGGGAGCCAGTTCACCCTGTCTGGGTGAGAACACTCAGTTTCTATTTCTGCTAAACACAGAGAGAGCTTTGGAGGTGACTCTCTTTAAATTTCTTTTATTAATTTCTCTTACTATAAAACATGAATTTACTGGCAGACCTTAGATTGCCTATCACATCTACGTACACCTCTACCCCGATATAACATGAATTCGGATATAATGCGGTAAAGCAGCGCTCTGGGGGGGCGGGGCTGCGCACTCCGGTGGATCAAAGCACGTTCGATATAACACGGTTTCACCTATAATGTGGTAAGATTTTTTGGCTCCCGAGGACAGTGTTATATCGGGGTAGAGGTGTATGTAACTTATGTGTAGTATGGTAAGTGTTGTATACTGTTGTAAGATATCAACATACCCCCAGAGGGTAGTGATGATGTATTATTTGTACATAATATGTAATCAGTATACTTTGTAAAGTAGTGCTATATTAAGCTTTTCAAATGAAAACCAAAACCACCTGAAAATTATCCCAGATTTGACTAAGCATTCATGACAGTTTAGTCTGGTCCTGGTTTCATGTAAACATTGGATAATCGATGGCTTTGCCTTGAAATCATGAAAAATTTGGAGTTTTGTATGGTTTCATATGCAAAAAACAGGTGCAACTTAGTAGTTTTGATGGAGTTTTGTTTGGTGATTTTGGGTTCAATTAAAACTGATTTGATAACACTCCTCACCCGTACATGCTAATAACACACACTGAAATTCCAGAAAATGCTCACGTGGAGCCTTATGAATCAAGCCTGTCAAATTTTGCACAGGTCTAATTTCACATTTAATTACAGGAATCCATTAGGACAAAATCTAATGTTGTGTCCACTTTGATTGCTGTCCTAATGGATTCCTGTACGTAAATAGCACATCTCTAGGGTCCTGAAGGTTTCTAAATATCTTCACTGTCATGGGAAACTGGCACATTTTTCACTTAGCTTCAGTCTTTGTGTACTTCAAAGGTATCTATCTACCTTTTGAAGTACAGTATCCACATCTAAAGCTAAAGCCGGTCTAAGTAGGGAGAAACTGGTGGTTATGAAAATAGACTCTAAAATCTGGATTCAGCCTCAGTCCAAGAAGATGTAGAGGTTGGGGTTTTTTTGGTAGGTGGGTTTTTTTTTTTTTCCCCAAACTCACTAAAATTATTTCTGCCAAGTGAGAAGTGACTGCCTTAATCATTGTGCCAGGAATTCCTACCATTACACTGCTCAATCTGTGGCTCCCTTCCCTAATGCCCCAGAGGAAAACCTTAAACTAGCAGCTCCCAGCCCTTCCCACACCTCCTTCCTAGTCCTTTGTTGTCATTCCTTGTTGTGGTGTAATGATGGATATGATGCTCTGAATGCCCTCTGTCTCCAATGATGCCAATGGGAGTTGAGGACATGCAGCAACTTTTAGGATCGGATACTTTATTTGTATGTAAATCCTTCTGGATTTTGCTGTATAAATCACACCAGCAGTGCACAAATCAAGTAGATACACTGTACTTCATCCATTAACGCCTTCCTAACTAGCTACCCCTACTGCCTATACTCTGCCATCCCTAATCAAGTTGAGTAGTACTGTGTTCCATGTATTATTTTTCCTGTGTCCCACACTGTTTCTCCTCGCTGCCATGCCCAAAGCATGTAGAACAATGTATGTACAGGAGTTCTGAAAAGCAATTTTATTCTCAGTGTTTTCTCTAGTTTACTCTGTTACAACAAAAATTAGTTTGAGGACCATTTTTCCATATAATATAGTGGTTTTAGCACCTCTGAAGGTGATGCTGGAGCGTGGTTTAGAACACATGCTTGAACGTGAGGAAAGACAAAAGTCATTAACTCTTTGGCCTATTAAATCCAAAAGAAAGAAGCTTCAGGATCTGATTAATTGGGGATTTTGTTTTACACTGGGTTTTGGCTCCTGTTTATGCCTTGCTTGTAAAAAAATATTTGGCAACCCTGGATCTAGCATATTGCTCAAATGTTCAATTATTTTTGAGCTAGTTCTTCTTCAAAGTGATGATGTCAGGCAATTTTATAAAATATGGGCCCCACTTACATTAAATTTGTCAACATCTAAAGTAGATAAGTGTCAGTGCTGGCAGGAGATGTGCCCTTTTCCTGGAAGAGTATTTTATAGTTTTAAAATAACAGAAAAAGGGGAAGTGTGAAAAGAAAATGAATGTGGAAAAGAAAGAGTAAAGATGCTATGGGTACACCTGTAAAACCAAAAAAAAAAACCTCACTGGCCCCTGGGTAGAGGTATAGGGGTGTGGAGGGGTTGGTGAATTGTTTTAGCCGGAGCAGGAGGGGTTCCTTCCACCAGTGGCTCACTGGCCTGCATTGACATTTCAGCTTGCTCAGCTTTTCAGAAGTGACAGTTCCAAAAATGATGTTTTAGCCCAGCTGAGCAATTAGGCCCTGATCTATTACTCTATTCAGGCAGATTTTTGCACCCACATACAGCCCCATTGAAGCCCCAGGAGTAATTTACAGGATAGGAGTTTTAAATTTATGAAAGCTCTGGGTTTTTTTTTCCTTTAAGGTATACACAGTCATAGAAAAAATATAAGCATGTAGAAAATGAGTCAGACTTATTTTTTTTTTATCATTTCTATTTATTATTAAAATATACTTAAATCACAAGCCATGGAGTATCTGGATTTAAACTCCAAATATTTGGAAATATACTCCTCCCCCTCTCCCCCCCAATGTCTTGTATTTAGAAGTATAGGATGCTTCTTTATTATTATTTCATGCTATTTTATAATGACAAAAAGAGGTTTCATTTAAAAACAAGAGAGCCGTTGGCAAAAAAACTAATGTTAATAGGAGCTTATCAGAGGTACAGTTCAGTTCTACTTCTTTCTTTATGTTTTCCAGTATGTTTAGAATGTAAAATACATTGAGAATGTATGGTAGTAGATAATTCAGATTAACAGTGATTCAATCATTCCTTCCAGGCTATTCATAATAAATAAACATTTTAAAGATCCCTAAAAATGTATAATTCATTATAATATGATGTTACTTTGTCCAGAGATATTTTGCATTTTATTTATAGCACTGAGATGCAATAACTAGCACTCCTTTATGCTTCCAAAAAATTTCCAAGATGAATATTTGTTCCATACTAGCTCCTTTGTCCATGGACTGATGGGGAGAAAGAAGGTTGAATGGGAAGAAAGGGATTTGCGGCTTCTGTCAAAGGTCCTGATCCATCAAATCACTTAAGCACGTGCTTAACTTTGAGCATATGAATAGTTCCATTGACTTCAATAGGACTCAGTGGGCTTCAAGTTATTCATATGTTTGAGCTGTGGTCCAAGTGTAGTATCTGTTCTTAAGTGCTTTCCTGAATTGGAATGACTTAAGTATGTGTTTAAGTGTGTTCCAGGACAATTACACTTTTCTGAATCAGGGCCTTAAGCATGGGATTAACTTTAAGCATGAATTTAAGTCCATCTCTTATTAAGCACAGCACTAAGTTCCTTAAAGTTAAGCATGTGTTAAAATGTTTTGCTGAATCTGAGCCTAAGTGATTTGCTGAGTCAGGGCCCTGATCACCATTGTATTGTGAAAAGATTAAATTCACTCTGATGCTGAGAGCCCATGCATGACCCTCAGCATGATTAAAGCACTTCTCCACCACAGAACTCGGGAGAGAGGGCTATGTATCCCCACCGTGCAGGGTCTCTGTGCCAGCCTGCATAGCACATAATGAAGGGAGGGGCAGGTGAGAGGAGAGAGGCATCAGTACACCTGATCTATGTGACTCGAGAACCTCATATAAGTTTTGCAGATGATCTACAGTGTTCCAATCCACAGGTTGTAGTAGTGGCCATGGAGAGTCTGTATCTCAGGCCTAAATCCTAACTCTGGATTGAGGGGTCGATTTCACTTCCCTAGCCCCCACCACACTGCAGTAATAAGAAGAGTAACAGCTCTCTATGCAAGTAATGTGCATTTCATTCTAATGGTGTATCAAATATAATAAGCCCAGTTCCTTGCTTCATGGAGTTGAGTTTTATATTTGCATTTTTTTAATTTAAATAGATTTTCAGATTTGCCTTTTTCATCTCTTATTCTTGGCTCTCCTCTTCCACTAACATTAAAGGTCCGCATTAATTTTTTAAATTATTTGGCTCATTTCCAAATGAAATAATATTCATTCTATAGGGGAAAAAAATGTGGACCCTGTTCATTTCTCATAAAAGATGCTACACTGCAGCCTATTAACACTCTTTGGCCTGAAGATACATGTGGATTTCCTCTGTACGTACCACTTATGGGAAACTCCACAAATGATATGGTCAGCAGAAATAGACTCTCTTTGTACTCTACAACAACACCTGTATGTGATGTGTTTCCAGCTCCATTTCTCATATCCCAGAGGCAGTATGCATAAACATCTCAGGATATGTCTACATTACGAAATTAGGTCGAATTAATAGAAGCCGGTTTTATGGAAATCGGTTGTATACAGCCGATTGTGTGTGTCCCCACATAAAATGCTCTAAGTGCTCTAGTCGGCGGACCGCGTCCACAGTACCGAGGCTAGTGTCGACTTCCGGAGCATTGCACTATGGGTAGCTATCCCACAGTTCCCGCAGTCTCCGCCGCCCATTGGAATTCGGGGTTGAGATCCCAATGCCTGGATGATGCAAAACAGACCAGGCGCCATAGCTAGCATTGGGATCATGGAGCCTGCTCAGATCACCGTGGCAATTATGAGCACTATGAACACCACGCGCATTGTCGTGGAGTATATGCAGAGCCAGGACATGCCAAGGCGAAACCCGGACCAGCCGAGGAGGCGATTGCAGCATGGCGAAGAGAGTGATGAGGAAATTGACATGGACATAGACCTCTCACAAGGCACAGGCTCCAGCAATGTGGAAATCATGGTGTTACTGGGGCAGGTTCATGGCGTGGAATGCCGATTCTGGGCCCGGGAAACAAGCACAGACTGGTGGGACCGCATCGTGCTGCAGGTGTGGGACGATTCCCAGTGGCTGCGAAACTTTCGCATGCGTAAGGGCACTTTCATGGAACTTTGTGACTTGCTTTCCCCTGCCCTGAAACGCCAGAATACCAGGATGAGAGCAGCCGTCACAGTTGAGAAGCGAGTGGCGATAGCCCTGTGGAAGCTTGCAACGCCAGACAGCTACCGGTCAGTCGGGAATCAATTTGGAGTGGGCAAATCTACGGTAGGGGCTGCTGTGATCCAAGTTGCCAGGGCAATGAAAGACCTGGTGATATCAAGGCTAGTAACTCTGGGCAACGTGCAGGCAATAGTGGATGGTTTTGCTGAAATGGGATTCCCAAACTGTGGTGGGGCCATAGACGGAACCCATATCCCTATCTTGGCAATGGAGCACCAAGCCATCAAGTACATAAACCGCAAGGGGTACTTTTCAATGCTACTGCAAGCCCTGGTGGATCACAAGGGACGTTTCACCAACATCAACGTGGGATGGCTGGGAAAGGTACATGATGCTCGCATCTTCAGGCACTCTGGTCTGTTTCGAAAGCTGGAGGAAGGGACTTTCTTCCCGGACCAGAATGTAACCGTTGGGGATGTTGAAATGCCTATCATTATCCTTGGGGACCCAGCCTACCCCTTAATGCCATGGCTCATGAAGCCGTACACAGGCAGCCTGGACAGGAGTCAGGACCTGTTCAACTATAGGCTGAGCAAGTGCCGAATGGTGGTGGAATGTGCATTTGGACGTTTAAAAGCACGCTGGCGCAGCTTACTGACTCGCTCAGACCTCAACGAAAAGAATATCCCCATTGTTATTGCTGCTTGCTGTGCGCTCCACAATATCTGTGAGAGTAAGGGGGAGACATTTATGGCGGGGTGGGAGGTTGAGGCAACTCGCCTGGCCGCTGATTACGCGCAGCCAGACACCAGGGTGGTTAGAGGAGCACAGCAGGGCACGGTGCGCATCAGAGAAACTTTGAAAACAAGTTTTGTGACTGGCCAGGCTACGGTGTGAAACTTCTGTTTGTTTCTCCTTGATGAACCCTCCAACCCCCCCGCATCTGGTTCACTCTACTTCCCTGTAAACCAGCCACCCCACCCTCCCCTCCCCACTTCGAGCACCGCTTGCAGAGGCAATAAAGTCATTGTTATTTCACATTCATGCATTCTTTATTAATTCCTCACACAAGTAGGGGGATAATTGCCAAGGTAGCCTGGGATGGGTGGGGGAGGAGGGATGGAAAAGGACACACTGCATTTTAAAACTTTAACTCTTATTGAAGGCCAGCCTTCTGATGCTTGGGCAATCATCTGGGGTGCAGTGACTGGGTGGCCGGAGGCCCCCCCACCATGTTCTTGGGCGTCTGGGTGAGGAGGCTATGGAACTTGGGGAGGAGGGCTGTTGGTTACACAGGGGCTGTAGCAGTGGTCTCTGCTCCTGCTGCCTTTCCTGCAGCTCAACCATACGCTGGAGCATATCAGTTTGATGCTCCAGCAGACGGAGCATTGACTCTTGCCTTCTGTGTGCAAGCTGATGCCACCTCTCATCTTCAGCCCGCCACTTGCTCTTTTCATCCCGCCATTCAGCCCGCCACCTCTCCTCTCGTTCATATTGTGCTTTTCTCATGTCCGACATTGACTGCCTCCACACATTCTGCTGTGCTCTATCAGCGTGGGAGGACATCTGGAGCTCTGTGAACATATTGTCCCGCGTCCTCCGTTTTCTCTTTCTAATGTTCACTGCCTCTGCAAAGGAGAAACATTTGCAGCTGGTGGAGGAGAAGGGAGAGGTGGTTAAAAAAAGACACATTTTAGAGAACAATGGGTACACTCTTTCGTTACAAGGTCGCATTTTTCCTCTGCCTGCCGGTTTGGTATGAGAGATCACTCACACAGTGCCAGGCAACAGATTTCGGCTTGCAGACAGCCATGGTAAGCCACAGTCTTTTGGCTTTTTTAACCTTCTTAACATGTGGGAATAGTTTCAAACAGCAGCGCATTTCCCATATCAAGGATGAATTGAGTTGGCCATTTAAAATGGGTTTTCAATGTAAAAGGAGGGGCTGCGGTTTCCGGGTTAACATGCAGCACAAACCCAAGTAAACCACTCCCCTCCCCACACACACACACACACGATTCTCTGGGATGATCACTTCACCCCTCCCCCCACCGCGTGGTTAACAGCGGGGAACATTTCTGTTCAGAAGAGCAGGAACGGGCACCTCTGAATGTCCCCTTAATAAAATCACCCCATTTCAACCAGGTGACCGTGAATGATATCACTCTCCTGAGGATAACAAAGAAAGATAAGGAATGGATGTTGTCTGCATGCCAGCAAACACCAGGACCATACGCTGCCATGCTTTGTTATGCAATGATTCCAGACTATGTGCTACTGGCCTGGCGTGGTAAAGTGTCCTACCATGGCGGACGGGATAAGTCAGCCCTCCTCAGAAACCTTTTGCAAAGGCTTTGGGAGTACATGAAGGAGAGCTTTCTGGAGATGTCCCTGGAGGATTTCCGCTCCATCCCCATACACGTTAACAGACTTTTCCAGTAGCTGTACTGGCCGCGATTGCCAGGGCAAATTAATCATTAATCATTAAACACGCTTGCTTTTAAACCATGTGTAATATTTACAAAGGTACACTCACCAGAGGTCTCCTGTGTGCCCTCAGGGTCTTGGGTGAGTTCGGGGGTTACTGGTTCCAGGTCCAGGGTGACAAACATATCCTGGCTGTTGGGGAAACCGGTTTCTCCGCTTTCTTGCTGCTGTGAGCTACCTACATTACCTCCATCCTCATCTTCCTTGTTCCCCGAACCCTCTTCCCTGTGTGTTTCTCCATTGACGGAGTCATAGCACACGGTTGGGGTAGTGGTGGCTGCACCCCCTAGAATGGCATGCAGCTCCGCGTAGAAGCGGCAAGTTTGCGGCTCTGCCCCGGACCTTCCATTTGCTTCTCTGGCTTTGTGGTAGGCTTGCCGTAGCTCCTTAATTTTCACGCGGCACTGCTGTGTGTCCCTGTTATGGCCTAGGTCCTTCATGGCCTTGGAGACCCTTTCTAATACTTTGCCATTTCTTTTACTGCTACAGAGTTCAGCTAGCACTGATTCATCTCCCCATGTGGCGAGCAGATCCCGTACCTCCCGTTTGGTCCATGCTGGAGCTCTTTTGCGATCCTGGGACTCCATCATGGTTACCTGTGCTGATGAGCTCTGTGTGGTTACCTGTGCTCTCCACGCTGAGCAAACACGAAATGAAATTCAAACGTTCGCGGGTCTTTTCCTGTCTACCTGGTCAGTGCATCTGAGTTGAGAGTGCTGTCCAGAGCGGTCACAATGAAGCACTGTGGGATAGCTCCCGGAGGCCAATAACGTCGAATTCCGTCCACACTATCCCAATTCCAACCCGCAAAGGCAGATTTTATCGCTAATCCCCTCGTTGAAGGTAGTGTAAAGAAACCAGTTTAAAGGGCCCTTTAAGTCGAAAGAAAGGGCTTCGCCATGTGAACGTGTCCAGGCTTAATTCGATTTAACGCTGCTAAAGTTGACCTAAACCCGTAGTGTAGACCAGGCCTCAGATAACCCTGTGCCTAAGGCTACATCTGCCCTATGAGCTAAGGGTCTGAGTCCCAGCTCACATAGTGTGACAAAGTTCCTCCTCTAGCTTGGTGGGTCCTGCGCTTATTGGCAGATTTTCTTGCCTCAGAGATTCACCATGTGGGTTGGGGAACAGCCCAGAGACCTTCCCCTCTGGAAGAGCCCACAGTCCAGGTCAATCGGGAGGTTTGGGGGGAACCCGGGCCCACCCTCTACTCTGGGTTCCAGCCCAGGGCCCTGTGGACTGCAGCTGTCTATAGTGCTTCCTGTAACAGCTGCATGACAGCTACAACTCCCTGGGCTACTTCCCCATGACCTCCTCCAAACACCTTCCTTATTCTCACCACAGGACCTTCCTCCTGGTGTCTGATAACGCTGGGGCTCCTCAGTCCTCCAGCAGTACACCCTCTCACTGTCAGCTTCTTGCGCCTCTTGCTCCCAGCTCCTCACACTCTCACACTACAAACTGAAGTGAGCTCCTTTTAAAACCCAGGTGCCCTGATTAGCCTGCCTTAATTGATTCTAGCAGCTTCTTCTTAATTGGCTCCACATGTCCTGATTAGCCTGCCTGCCTTAACTGGTTCTAGCAGGTTCCTGATTACTCTAGTGCAGCCCCTTCTCTAGTCACTCAGGGAACAGAAAACTATTCATCCAGTGACCAGTATATTTGCCCTCTACCAGACTCCTGTACCCCACTGGTCTGGGTCTGTCACATATCCCTCCCCCTGCTCAACACCAAGGGGTTGGGCAGCTTGGGACACCAGACAATGCACACGTGACAAGCCATTGGCATTGCCATGACGGCTCCCTGCTCTGTGTTGCACATGGAACAGGAAAAGTTGGAGGGATAAGAACCATCTGTTCACCCTTGTGTTCTTCTCCTTGTTCCGCTGCATCCATTGAAGAGGGACATGGTCGGTCACAAGGACAAATCTGCGCCCGAGCAGGTAATAGCTCAGTGTTTCCATGGCCCATTTTACAGCGAGGCATTCTCTCTCCACCACTGCATATTTGTGTTCCCTTGGAAGGAGTCTCCGACTGAGGTATAGAATTGGGTGTTCCTCCTCCCTGACCATCTGTGATAGAATGGCCCCCAACCCTACTTCTGATGCATCCATCTGCAGGATGAACTCCTTGGTGAAATCAGGGGCTATCAGTACGGGGTTACTGCAGAGGGCAGTCCGTAGGTCCGTGAGGGTAGTAGGGTGTCCCAATCCTTCCCATCCCGACTTACCACCTTCCTTATCATAGCCTTGAGGGTTCGGTTAAACCTTTCTACCAACCCATCAGTCTGCGGATGGTAGACCGAAGTTCTCAGGGTATGTATATGGAGCAGCGTACAGAGGTCCTTCATTAGCTTTGACATAAATCGTGTTCCTTGGTCGGTTAATATCTCCTTCAGTAGCCCCATTTGGGCAAAGATCCCCACCGCTTTTTGGCTATAGTTTTAGAGGCCGTGTTCCGCAGGGGGACGGCTTCTGGGTAGTGAGTAGCATAGTCCAAAACAACAAGTATATATTGGTGGCCCCGAGCCGTCTTCTCCAGGGGTCCCACTAGGTCCATGGCTATTCGCTCGAAGGGGACCTCTATGATGGGAAGGGGTACTAAAGGTGCCCCAAGTGGGGACGGGGACTGTGCAGCTGACACTCCGGGTAGGAGGCACAGTACCTCCACACTTCTTCATGTACTCCGGGCCAGAAGAAACGTCGTAGGACTCGTACCAGGGTCTTCTCTACCCCCAAATGCCCCCCAAAAAGATGACTATGAGCAAGACTTAATACAGCGTTCTGGTGTTTTTGAGGTACTAGGATCTGCTGTACCTTCTGCCCCTGTACTGGTGCAACCCGCTATAAGAGATCCTTCTTCATTATGAAGTAGGGTCCTGGTCCCTGGGTTTTCCCTTCCACGGGGACCCCATCTATTTCAGTCACCTCCTTCCTAATGTTGTCATACCTTGGGTCTTCTGCCTGGTCCTGTCCAAAATTTCCTCTCCTAGGGCTAATCTGCCCAAGATCTAGGGGGTCCAGTCTCTGTTGCCTCTACTGGTTCAGAAGCATTAGGGTGGGAGTCAGACTCAGGTGCTTCTCCCTCCTGCGTGGCCTCCTTTTCAGCTGTGCGGGTCCGCCTACCTACAAGAGCGACTCTCTGGCTTTGGGTCAGTATTCGGGTTCCCAAGGCCTTAGCCACCCTTCTTTCCCTTTTTGTCTTTCTACTCTGTCTGGGAGTGGAGAACAAATCTGGGGATATTTCAGAGAAGATTGGGGATTGACAGTCTGCTGTGGATGCCTCATCAATTTTAGGGTCCTGATCTTTCTCCAATCCCCCTACTGGGAGTAAGTTTCCAAACCCTGGGAAGTCCCTCCCTATGAGCACTGGGTATGGGAGTTTAGGGACTACACCTGCTGCTACCTCAGTAGTGTTCCCTTGGATCTCGATTTTTACTGGGATGGTGGGGTAGTAACTAACTGTCCCATGGACACATGTTATCCCCGTATGTTTAGCCTGCAGCAGCTGACTATGCTTTACGAGCTTCCCTGAGATAAGCGTGATAGCACTCCCCGAATCAACCAGTGCCGTGGTCCCTACCCCATTTAGTTTCACTGGTCTGGTATACATATGTGGGGTTAGTGAGACCCCCACAAGGTGGATTAGGGAGCATGGATCTGCCCAGTTCCCCAGGTTACACTGCATAGGCTCCTCAGCATTGGGACACTGTGCAGCTATGTGTCCCCACTCCCCGCAGGCATAACATCTGTATGGAACCCTAGGCGTTCCCCGGTCTCTTGGTTTGGGCAGTCTAACATCACGATCCTCTTCTCCCTCAGTGCTCCGACTCTTTGTGGCCTCTGATGGGACTTCAGCCTCTCTCTTTTTCCACCTGGGCCCTCCTGGTGGCCCAATCACCCGAACTTTAGGGCTTGGTGCTGCTAGTTTAACCCGGGGTGCCTCTTCCTTAACTGGTCGGGTCAGCTCCCTCGCTGTCCTTCGCCTCTCTACCAGGGCGACGACCTCGTCATACGTGGAGGGTTCATTCTGGCTTATCCAGGCACGAAGATCTGGTGGTAGTCCCCTCATGTATCGGTCGATGACCAGAACCGCTAGAATCTCTTCCGGACTCCGGGACTCCGTTTACAACCACTTTCGTGCGAGATGGATGAGGTCATACAATTGGGACCGCGGGGTTTTGTCTTCCTGATACCTCCAACCGTGATACTGCTGGGCCTGCACTGCTGTCGTTAGCAGAGATCCTGGCCAGAATCTCTGCTGTCAGCTGTGGGTAGTCTGCCACAGCCTCTTCGGGCAGATCATGGTAGGCATTCTGGGCCTCCCCACACAGGAATGGGGCAAGGATGCCAGACCACTGATCTCGAGGCCAGGCCTCTTGTAGGGCTGTCCTCTCAAAGGCCAGAAGGTATGCCTCTACATCATCCTCCTGTGTCATTTTCTGCAGCCAATGGCTGGCCCATATGAGCCGCATCCCACCATGGCCGCAATTCAGCTCTGTAAGGGATTTTACCTGGTTTACCAGTTCCCGCAACATAGCTCGGTCTTGAGCAGCCTGGTCCATTAGCAGGCGATTAGTCTCTTACTGCAGCCACACTGCCTCCTGTTGGGCGTCTGCCTGGACACGGGTAGCCTCCTGCTGGGCCGCCGTAGCTTGTATCAGTGCCCGCACTATGCCATCCATTGTGGTGAAAAAAAATAAACCCTCTCCTTTTTAATTTTTTTTTTAGAATCACTCTCCTTCTTCCGCCGCGCTGTGCACCCCAAGTTCTCACTCCTGACACCAGTGTGACAAAGTTTCTCCTCTATCTTGGTGGGTCTTGCACTTATTGGCAGATTTTCTTGCCACAGAGATAAACCATGTGGGTTGGGAACAACCCAGAGACCTTCCCCTCTGGAAGAGCCCACAGTCCAGGTCAATCGGGAAGTTTGGGGGGAACCCGGGCCCACCCTCTACTCCGGGTTCCAGCCCAGGGCCCTGTGGACTGCAGCTGTCTATAGTGCTTCCTGTAACAGCTGCATGACAGCTACAACGCCCTGGGCTACTTCCCCATGGCCTCCTCCAAACACCTTCCTTATTCTCACCACAGGACCTTCCTCCTGGTGTCTGATAATGCTTGTGCTCCTCAGTCCTCCAGCAGCACACCCTCTCACTCTCAGCTTCTTGCACCTCTTGTTCCCAGCTCCTCACACTCTCACACTGCAAACCGAAGTGAGCTCCTTTTAAAACCCAGGTGCCCTGATTAGCCTGCCTTAATTGATTCTAGCAGCTTCTTCTTAATTGGCTCCACATGTCCTGATTAGCCTGCCTGCCTTAACTGTTTCTAGCAGGTTCCTGATTACTCTAGTGCAGCCCCTTCTCTGGTCACTCAGGGAACAGAAAACTACTCATCCAGTGACCAGTATATTTGCCCTCTACCAGACTCCTGTACCCCACTGGTCTGGGTCTGTCACAATAGATATACTTCACGGTAGTTCAATAAGCGCTAGCGAAACTATAAATAGTAGTGTTGCTGCAGTAACATGGGCAGCAATACAGATTGGTTGTGCGAACTACAAGCTTGCCTGAACCCCTGGGGTATGTACTCAGCGTAGCAAAGCCCTCCTGCTGCTATCCATGCTACCGCAGCTATACTACTATATATACATGGGCAGTGTGTAATGGAGACTGGGGGATTCTAAGCTTCCGCAAACCTCCGCTAATGCTCCCCGCCTGGAGCCAGGCCGCAGTGGGGTTCAGAGCTCCTCTGGGTTGATGGGGCTCTGGGCTCCTCCGGACAGGCCGGGGCTCGGAGTGGCTAGGATGGGTGGGCTGGGGATTGTGGTGCATGGGGCTGCTTGGCCGGGGCTCCTCCATCCAGGGTAGTGGGCTCAGGGCTCTTCTGGTCCTAGTGGGCGAGAGCAGGGAGGGGGCAGATGGGGGCATGGCCTCAAGTGGAAGGGGCGGGGCAGGAGGCTAGACTCCCCAAACAGGGGGTTCACATGCAGCCCATGTATATATACTCATACTAGTTCTCATCAAGCTAGTACCAGTATGTGTATGTGAGCTGGCAATTCCATCCCTAGCTCGTAGTGTAGACATAGTCAAAGACACAGGTATCAGAATCTCTGCCCACCATCAGATGTCTGGACCTTCCCCATGTTCTTGACTATTTGGATCTTTGTGCAAATACATGCAGATGCAAATTCTAAATTTTCTGCAATAGAAGAAGGAATTCCAGGCAAATTTATAAACAAAAATAAATCTGTAATCCGTGATGTCCATATAGGTAAAGATAAAAAGGTTTTCTTTTTCTTTCTTAATTCAGTATCCTCCTACTAGATATGAATTTTATTATGGGCTTTATTGTGCCTTTGGGTTTCACTAACCCAGCAGAAGCCATTCCTCCTAGAGTGTGAATAATGCCTCCTAGAGCCCTCTGAATTTGTAGCAAGAGCAAGGCATTACTTTTGTCTATTTCATGTCCTGCCTTCTCTGTGCCCCTCCCCCACTCCATTAGGCCAGACAAGTTCCTGTAACCTATACTCTGCATCAGGAGTGGCCAAACTGTGGCTCACAAGCTGCATCTGGCTCTTTTACAGTTAAAGTGCGGCTTGGAGAGCCCTCCACGCCCCCATCCCATTCTCTGCCTACCAGACTCAGAGGGGAGAGCTCAGGGCTTCTTCCCTGGGCGGTGGGACAAAGGGCTTCTTCTGCCCAGCACGGAGGAGTGTCTCAGAGCTTCAGCCCCAAGACTCGCCTTCCTACAAAGCTGAATCCCTGAGCCCTGGCTCTCGAACTTCTGAAGATTGTTTTATGTGGCTCGGAGGGTCAGTAAGTTTGGCTACCCCTGCTCTACATGAATGAAATGGCTATCAATCTGATCAGCGACACAAAGCAAACCTTGTTTTCTCTATTTGCACCATATATATGCCCAAAATGGACCTATATGTTTTAGGAGAGAGGGCTATGGAACAGTTTTCCATTGGAAACTGCATTTTCATTGAAATGTTTCAAGGTAACTTGTTGATTTCGATGAAATGTTCAATGGAAAAGAATCTAAATGAATCATTTCAACTTTATCATTTGAATTCATTTCATTCTGATTTTTTATTAAGTTAAAATATTAATTTTAATATTTATATAAATTCAGTATAATTGGCAAAGGCAAAGAGAGGCTCTGGATGGCATTATTTTGTTTGTAATACACTTTGTTTGCTGGCTGTAATGCAATAACTTTTTAATGCTGCATCTGATCAATTCCAAAATTTAACAGACTAGGCATCGATGGGCAGAACCCTATTGATTTTGGTGAAAATCAGAGAAACAGGAGCGGGAATTGGGGGAGCCCCTGAACTCTGGTTAGCAGACCCATCAGTTTCAACCAGGTCTGCAATTGTCAATAGACCAAAGATCCAGATGATGGCAGCCACTAACACTTTCCAGTATAACACACACCCATATCAATCCTTGGCATGTGGTGTAGTACAGAATGAGGGGGCACACAGAGACCCTAGTATGTCTGAGGAAAATGGTACGGGGGGAGGGAACATGGAGGATACATAAATCCAGGCATAAGGAAGGGAGTGGGGAAAGTTGCAGGAAGTTCCTGAAATAGAGGGGGATGGAAGGATGGCATACAGGGAGCTTGTAGAGGAATGGAGGGATGCAAGAAGCCCTTGGTGTGTGCAATGAGCTCGGTCTACAAAAGCAACAAAGTTTGTGACCTCTGGTATATATTATATGTAATAATGTATTGATAGTACCTAGCTGTTTAGACATTATCAAAATGAAATCCTTCAGTGGTTCCAAATAGAATTTTTTCAGGATTTTTGTTCTGTGGAATGAAAACAAATTTTGTAATGTTGCAATTTCCCTGAGAATGGAAATCCCATTTTCCAGCCAGCTCCACATACAATAACATAGATAGCACTTTGGTTGTGTTCTGGATTCTCCCACTTTTCCTGATGCCATGCCCTCTTTTTTGGTGTGTATTGGGGGAGATTTGAAGATCTTCTGCATGGAATCTCTTTTCTGTTGAGAATTGATACATACTACCACAATATTGTACCATTTAGGAGTTATGGGTTTCTGCGCAGGATTCTGAGGCCGGTGTGCAGGGCCATCCCTAGCCATTCTGGGCCCCCGCAGTGGGGGGACGGCGCAGGCCTCTATGGGGGGGCTGGCTTGGGGAGTAGGGGGGAACCGCCCCCCCAGCACTCACTGGTGGCGTGGCTGGGGCCGGGTCGCTGCACTTCCTGCTGTCAGTGAGTGCAGGCTTGGCCCTGCTGCAGTCCTCAGGGGAGTGGAGGTGGGGGCAGAGCAGGGGCAAGGACCTTGGGGAAAGGGGTGGGAGTGGAGTGGGGGCAGGGCTGGGGCGAAGTAGGGGTGGGAAGAGGTTGAGCAGGGGCTGGAGCAGCCTGCAGCTGTGCAGGGCACCAGACAATGTGGTGCCCCAAATTCCCTGGTGCCCTACACAGCTGTGTACTTTGTGTATGGGTAGGGGCGGCCCTGCAGGTGGGCTGTTTAGACCCAGGCTATGCTGGGATTTATTTATTTATTTTCTGTGCTGGTGGAGGTACACCAGTGCAGACCCCTTTGTAGATGGGGTAAGTTGCACAACCATCAGTCCAATTATGTACCAGTGCAGCATTTGGGTTTGCGCTGATGTAACTGCATCAATGTATAGTTACGCTGGAACTAATGTCCCTAATCTAGACAAGCCCTTAGAGTACTATGCTTTATGGTACACAAGACATGAGATCCTGAGTCAGCATTGAAATTTAACTTTAATGTAAACATTACATTCTATTTGACACGTTTTAAATGTATGTATTCATAGATTTTAAAGCCAGAAGGGACCATTGTGATTGATTCGTTTGACCTCCTGCATAACACAAGCCATTGGATCTCAGGATTCAGTATAAAGCAGCGATTTTCTTCTAGAAGGCTGCAGAGAGAGAAGCATGCAGTGCTTCTATACATAGTGATATCTCATTAGTAGATGGAAATAAGATTTATTTTTCCTTGCAATATCCAGAATTATTTCATTTGGACCCTCAAAACTATTTCTAAAACTTTCCACCTTAGGGATGCAAAGTTTTTAATTTGTTGGATATATAATTGGTTGGTATTGCCTTAGAATTTTTTTTAAATAATGGCATAGTCAGTGCTCTTGGGAAATCTCTCCTGAAAGTTAATTTGCTAAAGTTTTCCTAGCTTTCTTTAGAAGTCTGTGATAGATGGGTTGAGTATACTTTGTTCTACTATATCAGTTTCTGCAGTCTGTAATCTTTTAATAACCTCTTCATATGTTATCTGCTCTGTTCCTAATCCCTCTTTTTATGGCCTTGGTAATCTGATTCCTGAAATAAACCAATCTTCACCTTCTTCATTTTTTAAGACCACTACAATAATGACTTATTTTTCCTTATCTTTTGTGAATAATTCATCATTCATTCTTAACTAGATTTCTAAAAAATAATTTCTCCTTTATGTATTTGGAAAAACCATTATTGCTGAAATACCTTGAGCTATTTAATAGCCATACTACCTTGTGCTGTGATCCCATGAGATCTCAAATGCTAAGCAGGGTCAGTTTGGGCCAATCCTCAATCTCTAGGGAACAGCTAGGTGCTACAGGAAGAGGTGATTCAGTAGGTGATACTCATTCCTCTGAGTCATTTCAGAACCAATGCATTGGCATGCTGGTAGCAGCCACTGTGCTGCTGAAGATGCTGTTTTTTCAGGAGACTTAAGGTTCTAATCACTTTGTTCATTGAAGATCCCATGGCACTTTTCATATGAATAAGGGTGTTAATCCCTGTATCCTGGCCATTTCCAACTCCAGTAATACGATTCTTTTTACCTAAATTCCCCCTCCAATTTTAACTTTGTACAGTAGTATTCTTCACTTGCTGATTTCAACTATTCTGCAGTGTTGTCTACTATGACACAGCTGCTGTGCTCCACCCATTAGTTAACTAGTTAGTTTTTCAGGGGTAGATTATCGTAGATCTCTTGCCTTAACTAATCATTCTCTGTGGCTGTGCAAAGAGGCACAGGGTACAAATAGCTTTCCCTACCAGAAAATTGGCATGCAGGGGTGTGACACATGGCCAGAAGGGGTTAAGCAACTTGCAGGCTAAATGACCCAAAATCAACCTTTAAAGACATATTAGAGAAGTATAGACATGGTAATTAGGGCTATTCCTTTGAAATAGTTAGCATATCCATGTTAAATAGATTAAAGCTTTGAAATGCAAACCTGTATTGTTAGAGAATTGGAGGTAATACTAATTGATATGTTTACTTATATCTTGTTAGATGTTAACCATGTAAACAGATGTTTCCTGTCTATCACTGTATTCTGTTAATTCAGAGATCAAAAGGAAATATTAACATTTAAATGAAACTTAGGTGTAATGAAGTCTATATTTCTCTTCAAAGTTTGCAGTGAACTGTCTATAAACTGCTTAATGAATAATTACCTTAGACTAATGAATGTAGCTAGTTACCTATGTATACATAGGAAATGGGCAATTCTACTTCAAAGTCAGTATTTTTCACCCAAGGACTGCATATTGTCAAGAGGCCCAGAAAATGTATAAAGGGCTTTTGAGACCTGATCCTTTTTACCTCAGATCTGCTTAAGCTTCATCAGGGGAAGTCTGAGTCGCAAGACTGTTGTCTCCAATGCCATTCTGGATCACCCTGATATTGAACATGAACTTTGGACTATAACCTATGGACTAATTCAGAAACTCTATGCAACTCTGAAGCCCATGATATCTACAATTAAACTGACCTAAGAATTATATTCAAATCTGTATGTATAATGATCCTTTAACCAATACTCTCACTTTCTTTTTTTTAATAAATCTTAGTTTAGTTAATAAGAATGGGCTGTGAGCGTGTATTTGGGTAAGATCTGAGACCTTCATTAACTTGGGAGGCGGGGTAATGTGTCCGATCCTTTAGGATTGGTAGAACTTTTTATATGATGAACAAGATTTTCAGTAATTCCCATCATATTTGACTTGGCTGTCTGGGTGGGAGCCCAGGGCTGGGCTGCTTTAAGGGAGCTGTGGTTTTGACTTCTGGGTAATCAGTAAGCCATTGTGGAAGCTGTTTTGTTGCTGGCTTAGTGGATCTAAGTATTGGAATAACCACCAATTTTGGGGATCTTCTGCCCCATTCTTTTCACTTTGCCCTGATTGAGCAACCTCAATGTGCCCTCCCCCCGGGACCCCAGTCACAAGGGGCCAACCACAATGGAGTCATTCCTAGCAGGCAGGTGAAAACCAGCCCAAAAGAGGCAAGGAGGAAACAGGGCCATGACTCTTCCCCCTCCTCAGTTCACACACACAGCAGTCAGCAAACCTGGCAGACCATCAAAGGGAGTGAATGCTGCATCACTCTGGAAATATGCCTCCCAAAGGGTGGTGTGAAGTGTGGGGCTGTGGAGAAAGGTCATCTCAAATGAAGTTGTACTTGGACACCCACTGGTATTCATTATCTGTATCAGAGGTTTTAGTTCAAAGGAGAGAATAAGATCTTATAAATCAATGTAAGTTGCAAAGGAAAGAGAGAACTATGAATGAAATCCTGGCCACATTGAAGTCAATGGCAAAACTTGCCTGGGGAAAGGATTTCACTTTATACATATTTTATATGAAAATTTTAAGTGAATATTATGCTTAGGAGTGGTTCCAAATTAGCATCCATGGAGAGTGAAGTTAGAGTTGGGCAAAACTTTTTGTCCAGAGCTACTGGTTTTTGTTTGTTTGTTTTGTTTTTTGTTTTTTTGGGTTGGTTTTTATTTTGTGTTTTATTTTGAAGGGGGGCCAAACTGCAGATTCAGCAACACTGAAACATTTCACAAATCTGTGATGATTTCAACAAATTGTTCCAAGTGAAAAATTCCACCCCCCCAAAAAAAAATTTTCAGAAAAAACTGAATTACTGATTCAACAGTTTTAAAATGAAACATTTTGATTTTTTTTTCAGTTTGAAATGACTTTTAGTTTCAGAATTTGCTTTAATTTTATCAAAAAACAATCCAAACATTACAAGGTCATTGAAACACACTCTTTTGTTTGACCCCAAATTATTTTTTTTCCAGAACTTCCAGCTAACTGAAAAATCTGTGGTTATTAACACAGCTGTAACTAGAGTGATCCTGCCAGAGAACAGGTACAGCTTGGAGAAGAGCCTCAAAAACTGCTTCCTGCTGCTCCACCCATGGGCCTCAGTCCTGATCTAAAGTAGGCACCTCTAGGAATGAGAGGGTTGTCAGCAGTGGAGTCTCTGAGCTGTATTCTGAGTATATATAATATACTAGCAATTAATATATCATCATATGCTAGGAATGAATGATAACGAAAAAATATTATAGGAATGAGGGGAACTAATAATAATTACTTTGCACTGATAAAACACTCTGAAAACACCTTACAGAAATTAATAATTTGATCCTTAAAGCACAACTACAGGGTAGGAAAATATTATTATCTCAGTCATACCAATGGGGGAATTGAGCTTAGTGAGGCTAAGTGACTTGTCTAAAGTAACTCAATGAATCATTGGTAGAGCTTGGAATAGAACTCAGCTCTTCTGACACCAGTCCTGTGATTTTTAGTCACAAGACCGTCCTTCCCCTCTAGAAGACTCTTCTCAGTGCATGAATAAATGATTGTTAGCATTAGTAAGAGAAACACATCAAAGGAAGCCTAGACCCACAAGTATTTGAATGTGGTCTCACATATAGTGTACTGATTCATAGTTTGCTAGAGGGCATTATCATAGTGCTTTCACTTCAAATTTCTTAATGTCACGTTTCAGGCTACTTGATTATAATTAGTCATATAACAATTCTTAAACTGAATGCAAGACCGTGAAGACAGATAATCTTATTGCAATCCTTGGAATCCTTTTCTGGAAATTGAGTTATAGAATAGGGGAGAGTCCCTAATCCTTACTTAATTTCTTCTGATATAAACTATAATCGATAGTACTAATGTGACTTTTAGTAGAACCTAGGCACTCTAGGCCAAATTCTACCCTCAGTCACAGTAATCCAAATGCAGGTCTTCAATATGATTGCATGGTGTAATGAGGGCAGAATCTTGCTCTTTCTGTTAAGTATCACACTTCAGGCTCTCAGTCCCCAGGGTGGTACTTCAGGGTCTTAGGAACAGGGCCGGCTCCAGGCACCAGACGAGAAAGCACGTGCCTGGGGCAGCACATTGTAAGGGGCGGCATTCCGGCCAATCTTGGGGCGGCACATTCCAGTCGCCCTGCCGTGGTTCTTTTTTTTTTTTTTGCTTTGGCAGGCCCCCCGAACCCCCAGCTGGCTCCCCACGCTCTGCTCCCAGCCCAGCCCTGCAGGGACACGGACCCCGGCCCGGGGGTGCAGGAACTAGCAATCCCCACCGCTCACTGTGCCTCCAGGCTCCCTGGGACGCGCCACTTCCACCACCTGCACTGGCCTCCGCTCCCGCGTCGCTCTGAGCCCGGCCGAGCCGCCTTTAAAGGAGAGGCTGAGCCAGCACCTCCTGCAGCCCCTGGGGGCTCCGTCTGCCTGGCCGGGAGAGACATTCCAAGGCCGGAGGGGGGGAACCCCTCTTGTCCGGCTGTGAGTGGGCTGCAGCACCTGGCTGCCCACGGGTGGAGGGAGTGGGCGGGCATCGCCTTTCACCCCCCTGTGAGCCGCCTTGGCTGCCCTCCACACGCTCCCTGAGGCTGCCGGGGTTTTTTTTGATTGGTTGGTTTTTTTGCTTCGGCAGTCCGGGCCCCCTTTTTTTTTTTTTGGCTTGGGGTGCCAAAAAAGCTAGAGCCGGCCCTGCTTAGGAAGGGGCAGGGTGCTCTTAATGAAATGCCCTGACTTTGAAATGTACTCTTACTGGAAATCTATCTAGGTCCAAGCCTGTCAATTTCTTGGGACTGATACAATGGCCAATTAAGTCAATGGGAGTCCTTCCATTGACTTCAAATGGCATTGGATCAGGCCTTTAGAGCATGATGCAAAAGGCATTTCCTTGGTTAGGCTTTTTACTAGATGTACTGTAAGTGCTGGAAATCCTCTGGCTTAGATCTGTTTCACAGACAGCATGTTGGCCACAGGGAGGGGAACATTGGGTACATGCTCTCTACTTTTCAGATAATGTTGTGATCCCTTGATCTAAATTTTGGAAAATGTGTGCAGATATTATGCTGACTGGTGCCTTTTAAATATATATAATAATAATAGCTGTGCAACACAGCAAACAAGTCATCTCCATATTTTGACTGTAGTCAGAAAAACATCTGGAAAGTCTCTGGCCATGATATCACTGCATGTGCAAGAACTTGTTGCATTTTCACAGAGTGAGATCAGCATTGATAAAATCAAGCAATTTCCTGGTTGTTGTTTTTTTTTAGATTACCATAAATCTTCCAGCTTTATTTTATAACTAACTTTTGTCATGTTTTACTTTTCATTGCTTGTGACAATATACAGGTTGATTTGTTTAATGAGAAGAAATACATTAAAAGGCAAAATTAATGGTTCATTTGATTAAAGTCTTTGGATTCAGTGGTCAGTACATACAAGTCTGTTTAGGCCTTTCCTTTATTAATTTTGTCATAAATTTAATGCAGCTTGTTTTCATCAAAGAAATGTATAATGTACTCCTTGAATGCTTTTCCTTCAGGAGTATATGATTAGGTTGCAAATATTAAATAACAATGTATCTTTATCAGGTACAGACTTGCAACTACTTAAAACTGCTACTATTGCACTCCTGTTAAAAATTAGATTCCTTTGTGCTTTCAAACAATTAACCAATATCCATCTGGGTTTTCCAGCTAAAGAACTTGAAAATGTTATAGACTCTTGCATTCAATCTGATTTATCTTCTAATATTAGGTTTAATTCCCTTCTAGAATAAGAGTGTATCTGGGTGATAAACATCTTGCTGTGCTGGTATTCTGGTATTCATCCTCCTTGTTATAACATGATGAATTTATTTTGAGGGAGATGTGATTTCCTTGGACAATATATAATCCACAGCTGAAATCTCTAATAATACATTGTAGTGGTCCTGATCCAGTCTTTTAAATAACAATCTACATCTATTTTTGAGAGTACCTGCCACATTTTTTTCTGGCATATAGCATAGCATTGTTCCTGTTGTTTTCCTCTGCAAATACTGTTCACCTTGATAGCCATGCAATCAGTGAGCGCCTTGAGGAGCAGAACCCATTTCATCTATGGGCAAGAGGATCTGTCCTTACACTGTGCAAGAGGGGCAACCACAATCAGACCTGTGATATCCAGTATCTCTAGCATCACTAAATGTTCCACACAGGATATGAATGGATGGAAGTCATGGGTCCATCACTTTCTGCACTGGTTGGCCTGGTGCAGCTAGCATTGGTGGTGCCTGTCCTGCACCCATTAAAAGAATTTCACATGCCTCAAGAACAAAGCCACTGAGAATTCCTGCTGGTGTGGAGCTGTTATGTAAATATTTTATTATAGGTGGAGCTGGTAACATTATCTATTATTATGGTTGCCCAACACTTCCCATTATAAGACCCTGAAAACTTTGCCAAACTTTAACCATTTGGGCTTACATTTTCCATGCTGGCTTTCTGCCTTAGATGAAATATTTTGGAAAGCTTAATTCAAAATGATTCAGGCATTTCTGAGACCAAAGCTAAGGGAAAATATGTTGTTTTGCCCATATTAAAGAATTCTGGTGACCTTTCCTTTGAGACGCTCTAGATCCCTCACGCTTTGGAGCAGAGACTTTAAATTTGGCAACAGGCTGGCCTTTGTGTCCGGGTGTATGCCTTTTACTGTACCTGTGAAAACCCACACAAACTTGGCCAAATTATAAGCCTTTGAATACTCACAGTTTGCACATGTTCAATAGAGACATACTTACATACTTGAGTTTAGCAGCTAAGTTCTCCAAATATTCCTTCTACATTGAGGACTTCTCCTGAAATTGCAGTTGCAGGCCAGGCCAGGTCTGGGACAATGAAACCGGGAGCTTTTGTCTTGTATGCTCTCAATGCATCCCCTGCTGATACCCAGGTAGCAGGGAGGAGGAAGCTACCTGAATGAAATGCAGAGGGGACAAGAGCCAGACCTTCATATGTATGTGTGTGGGAGACAATAGATTCAGATAAGGAATGTAGAGGAGGGGAGACTGGGACTGGAGGCTAATGCGGGAGAGGGAAACTAGGACTGGGAGCTGGAGACTGGGACTAGCTGAGCAAGGAGACTGGGATCCAGAGAGGGAAATGGTAGAGGATAAATAGGGACTAGGAGCATGTGTGTGGGGGTTGGAGATTGATGATGATCCATAGGGGAGACTGAGAATATCTGTGCAAGGAGACTGGGACAAGGAGCAAGGTGGGGGAAACATTGAGATTAGATGAAGAACCCACGGGGAGAGATGGGCACTGGGACTGGGAGTAATTATTAAGAAAATGGGCATGGGGGTGACTGGATGCTGGATGGGGAAAGAGAGATTGGATGAAGGACCAGGGGGAACTGCAAGTTGCTGGGCAAGGAGAGTGGAACGTGGAAGGGAAGACTAGAACTGGGATGGGGAGTCTGCAGGAAAGACTAGGACTAACTGAGCAGGGAGACTGGGATGGGAATCAGAAGCCTGAGAAGTGTGGAGCCTGGATGAGGAGAATTGGACTGGAATGAGGACCCAGGTGTAGGGCTGGCCATAGGCACCAACTCCATGGGTGCTCTGGGGCTGGAGCACCCAGGGGAAAAAATAGTGGGTGCTCAGCACCCACTGGCAGGCCACACCGATCAGCTCCTCCCACTTCCTGCACCTCCCATCCACCACTGATCAGTGACTGGGAAGAGGCACTGGTGGGGAGGGGGAGAAGTGGGGGCAGGAAGAGGTGGAGTGAGGGCGGGGCATGATCAGTGGAGGGGGCAGAATGGGTGGAGTGGGAGCAGAGCGGGTGCAGGAAGAGGTGGGGTGGGGCTCTGGGGGAAGGGATGAAGTGGGGATGAGGCCTGGGGTGGAGCACGGGTCGAGCGCCCCTGGAGAAATCAGAAGGTAGATGCCTGTGGGGCTGGGACAGGGATAGGTTGGAGATGAAGGAGAAGAAGGGGTGAAGCTTGGGGGGAAGTGGAGAAAGGGGTCTGTGCCCACTAGAGAATACTACCCTCCACAACCTGATAAGGAACCCAAGATTCCTGAGTGTCACCATTCCTCTGCTGTCCACGAAGCTCATGCTATGGGGATACAAATAGCAGTGTAGATGCTCCCACTCAGGCTGGAGACCAGGTTCTGAGATGTAGCGGGGGAGGGGGAGGTATCTCAGAGTTCTATTTTTAGCCCCATAGCAGAAACCTTGTGAGTCAGTTGACCCAGGATCTGAGAATCACTGACATGTTTTTGTTTATGTTTTTTTCAGTGTAGACATGTCCTAACTCTATGATAGTGGTTGTACCATTGTATTTTTGTCACCTGCAATGAGGTCCTATAAGATAGCTCTGTTAAATATCCCAGCATTTGTTTTAATTTGTATTTTTGAGGTTTGTATTAGAATGGTTTCAGTAGCTTACACAAGGCCAATGGGATCAGCAACATGACTAGGAGGACAAGGGGAATAATTAGAGAATGCATGGATGGATTAAGGGCTGCTGGAGCCTGGAATTATCAATATCATCATCATCTCTATCCCCACTCCTTGGTGATACCACCTTGTGATGGGCTGTCCACCTCATGCAAGGCTCAAGTACATAGAAAGGGTCAATTAGCCCTATGACAGGGTGCACCTGGAAGACAATCAGGGCTGTTAAGGTCTAACTAATGATGAAGCCCAGCTGGGCAGGAGCAGGCTGAGTGAATATAAAATCAGGAAGTAGCACACAAGAAGGGGTAACTCTGCAGTTCCTCTCTTGAGAGTGGGGGAGTTGGCAAGAGACAAGGAGGAGACCTAGGGGGAAGTAAACCCTGGTATCCTGCCTGGGAAAACAGACTCTGGTTATAACCCAGTACAGGGTGATGCAGCTACAAGGGAGTGGAGGAGGCTCCAATGGTAACCCAGGACTTGGCCAGAAGACAGAGAAAGGAAGGAAAGAGCCCAGGGAAACAGTGAGAGGGTCTGAGATTGGGTAGGCCATGGTTGCTGAGGCATATGGTCCCTGGGCTGGAACCTGTGATGGGGGCAGGCCTGGGTCCCTACAGGCCACTTGAGAAGTGGCGTAGTCTGAGTAGTGGAGAGGAAGACTGCCTGAGATAATTTGGCCAGAGGTACTTAGATACCCTGGAAGGGGAAAGCTACAGTTGCCGGATGGCCAAGCCATGAAAAGGGAGTATCCTGGGTCACATAGAGGGAGCAGTCAAATCCAAAGAGGCATCATGGGGCTAGCAACCGAATGAAGGGAGTGTCAGCTCAGGAAGAGCTAATCCCTAGATGAGCCACAAGGAGGTGCCTCAGTGGTGAGTAGTAAACCCTATGACACACTTCCTATCATCTGATCTCTGTCTCCCTCAGTGATAGATGCTCCTCATAGAGAGCAATACCAAGCTTAGATAGAAGGGCCTCATTTTTTGTAACTCTAATGGAAGTCAATGGGAAATTCAGGTGGTCTGCACCTTAGAAGGAAGAGCCTGATTTTTCTGTCTAAACTTGGAATTACCCTTCCTATTTCTATGCCCATACCCTCTCACATCCTGCTCTTCACATCCCTCACTCTGTTGTGCAAATACCTTCCCATATATCTTACTCTCCCTGAGTGCAGGTTCCTCCTGTCTTAATCTCTCTATACCAGATCCTCACCCCCTACTTTAAAACTCTGTATTGGGCAGCCCTAGCTGTCTTACTTTCTGGGCCTGCTGCATGTGCTGCCACTCAATTGTCTGCCAGTTGCCATGCTTTGAAATTAGAACTGTTGTTACTCTGTGAATTATAGAGCATGACAATTGTGGTATATAATGCATAGAACTATGGTGCACTAAATTCAAAGAGGAAGCATTAGAGGCAGAAAGGGCTGAGGCCCTGGAATCAGCTATCTATTGTAGTACCTCCCCATCTGCTCCTGCTTCACATGCCAGTTTTTGTAAAGGTGATATGGTCTTTTTGTTAGTGTCATTCCTTGGTGTTGATTTAGGCTTCATCCACCCTTGAGGAAAGCTCAGGCAAAAAAGTAAAATAGAGACTAAAAATAATGAATGTAATGAGTTAATGTAACCCTAACCATTTCAGCTGTAAAAACATCCAGGTCATAAAAAAAGCTCATCCATAAACAACTGTGATACATGTAAGACAGCCATAGTAGCTGGAAAGTTTCAGGCTCATTTAAATGGTCAAATTACACAACATACAGTAAGGACCAATTTAACAATTGCTAAGATCTTTAGAAGAGAAAGTGGCTGTTTTTATGGCTCTTGCAGCTTTGTGGCTGAACTGTTCCTTTTCTAGCTTGACTTATTTTACATATGATTTGTGGGCAATTACAATCAGCTGTACATGCATTAATTCCAAATTGTTTGGCATTGTCATCACAGGTGTCACTTTTCCCTCGCTCCTCTGGCCGGCAGGGACTGGAGTGACTTGGGGTGAAGGAACACTTCATCTTGGGCTCCTGAGAGAGCCACGTCTGCCAGACGTCGTCAGTCTCATATGTGGTGTGGAAGTTGGAGAAATAAAGGGGGTGATCCTGGAAACCCTCCCCTGGCCTCACAAAGCAGTAATTCTAAGAATGACCAAAATGTCCAATGAAGATACCTTCTGGAGATATTTTGTGCAATAATGGGAAATGATACTTGGCCCTGGTGTTTGAGAGAACCCCCCTAATAAACAGTTTACTAGTTGAGTATTGTCCACTTTCTCTTTTAGAGTAAGCAAAGAGAAGAATCTCCATTCTAAATCAAACTGCATGGACTATTTTAAACCCAGGCTTCCAGGAAATCTACAGCATGCAAAATTAAATATCTCATCTTATTTTTGAATCCCATGAGACATGGAAGTAGACTACTGACCACACCTTTAAGCTATGCTAAGTAAACACAACTATTGCCAAAACCTGAGGCTGTGTTTGCCAGTAAAATCTCTAGTCCAACTTCCTGATCATTCCTTTTGTCTTAAAAAAAAACTAATTCTATAAAGCTGAGAGACTATTTCCACAAGTAAATCCAGGGACACCATTTTACCCTTTCAAACACACACGTTTGAATGTACACTTCACTAATACTTACAGAGAAACAAAAATCTGTCCCCATCAATAATATACTGTATTTCATTCAAGTCTCAAAGAAGTTTAGACAGTAAATCTTAACAAATACTGTACATAAAGTGGGATTTGCTGAATCTCTACATCTAAAATGGCAAAAGATTTCATAAGACTCTTATCAGATTCTATGTGCAAATGCAGATCCTGATCATTTTGCTTACAGTTCATGGTAGAGAAGTAGGAGACTAAAATCAGAATCTAAACACTAGTTAAGTTATTCCAGAGTCTAGGATAATATATCAGGTAGTTATTAGAGACATGTACAGATCAAATAGTCTGCAATCTAACATTTTGATATATTCATAGTTGTTTGTATTTCGGAAACAGCATTTTAAAAAACAAAAGCACCAAATCCATCCAAACAATAAGTGAAAAAAATAGGCTGAGGGGCCTAAAGGGGAGAGGTACCCATCTCCCTTTGAATTTCAATGGGCACCTTACTCCATTGGACCCTTTTGGATTTCCCAGCCATAGGGCAGTGTTAGACTCAACTCAGAGTCTAAGCTCTTCAGGGAAAAGATCTTGTCCTCATATTTGTCTGTAAAGCAGCTGACACACTTGGCTATATATAAAAATTACAATAATTGCAGACTAACTCTGAAAAGTTAAAAACCTCATTTTCCCTTTTACAAACAAGGCTGATCCTGGATTGAAGTGCACTGGTGTTCTGTGTTCAGGCAAATGATACACTATCCCAGCCACAGCTGAGGAGCACATTCAACCCTACTCAGAGGTTCACTGGTTCTACTACCCCTCCAATTGCCCCAGGATTTGACCTTTATTTGCTCTCACCCCCACTATACGCTTTCCAACTCTCAGCATCTACCCAAGACCAATGCCCCAGGGAGCCAGTCTTAGAGCACCACATGACAGTCACTGCTTTTGATGGATTAGCTGATTACCATGTTTTCAGATTGGGGTGGGTTTTACAGAGCTGCCTGGGTACACTCAGTGCTAGATCGTAGTTGGCCCTGCAAGGATATGCAAGGTGGGGAGAGGGCTGAAGGAACCCTATTCCTCCCACACCTTGCACTCCTTTCCAGATGCAATTGACTGAGGACTGGAAACACTGCTCTGTACTAGTGCCCCCAACAATGCTAGGTAAGCACTGAAAGCCTCTGCATCTTCACTCCTGTGAGACCTGCCCTGAAGCAGCATGGGAGTGAACAAATAGGGGGGAGGGCTAGCTCAGTGGTTTGAGCATTGGCCTGCTAAACCCAGGGTTGTGAGTTCAATCCTTGAGGGGGCCACTTAGGGATCTGGGGCAAATATCAGTACTTGGTCCTGCTAGTAAAGGCAGGGGGCTGAACTCAATGAGCTTTCAAGGTCCCTTCCAGCTCTATGAGATAGGTATATATCCATATATTATTATTATTATTATAAAGCACTGCCTCCTGCTCCACTTCTTCCTGCCCACCCCACCCACCAAGGCCCTGCCCCTGCTCCACATCTTCCCTTGAGGCCCAACCCCTTCTCCATCTCTTTCCCTAGGCCCTGCCCCTATCACTCGCTCCTCTCCCTTCCTTCTCCCCTTCACTCCCCATCACTCACTGGATCGTCTCAAGTAGCCTGCCTGCAGGTAGAAGGCAACCCCAGATGAACAGGGACTGGCACAGGTTAATGACCCAGTGCCGCCCCATGGTAACCAGACTTTTGGCTCAGGTGCCATTTAGGGTTCCCAGGTCCCCTTTTTGACCGGACTTTCCAGTTGCCCTAAATGGCACAGAAGCCAAAATCTGGACTGTCCGGGTAAAACTCGGATGGGCGGCAACCCTAGTGCTAGCTCTCAGTGAGCTAGTGAGAGGAATTATGTGTACAGGAGCAGGGGCATTAAACCCCTAGCTTGTAGTATGGACATAGTCTAAGAAACATCAAAGCATATGAACAGAAAAGTGTGAAGTTCCTGGCTTATTAGTGTTATTTATATCTTATATTAAAGGGTAACTATTACATGATCCTAGGGTGACCAGATTTTCAAGCTGTGAATCATTTACCTTCTTGCACTTTTCATTGACCGTTTCTTTATGAAAATCAATAAAAACTTAATCACAAAGAAAGAAACTAGGAAATCTGTCACAAAAGAAGCATAGGTAGATGGCCCGGCAGGAATGGTTTTGTGTACTGTGAGATGCCTGGAAGGGAATTTCCCGTTTTCTTATCCCCTCCCAACTGCTTTCTTGCCACCTTGTAAGAGTCCCTTTGTGAGGGGGGGAGAGCTGTGTTCAGACTTGTGCAAAACGTGGGGTTGGGGGGTGCTCTCTGGAAGCTCGAGGGCATTAGCACGGTGTTGGCATGTGAGAGACTTAGTGAAGTTAGGTCTTTGAGGCACACATGCACTCAGCCAGCCTGTCATCAGTTTTACCAGCTCAGCTGAAGGCTCTCTCAGGAGACTGCTCTGCAGAGGCTTGCAGACACTGGGGAAAAGAAATGATTGTAAAACCAACAGGAACTGATAAAATGTTGATTCCAGAGTTCTTCCCAGACAGCTAGTGTGTCTTTTTTTTAATGTTTCTTCATTCCTTAGGGATGAAAGGCATTATATACAGGTAAGATTAATTGTTGTTTTTATTCATTATTAAAGATTATTTAGGCTGCACGAGTTCCATAAGCCAAATAGCCTAGAAGATTTCTAGAGAGCATGATAGGAATGCATTGACTGACATGGTTGGATGGCCTTATTAAAAGAAGAGGAGTCCCATATAATATAATTATATATAAATAAAGCTTTATGGGGAAAGAATTGTCACTTATGTTTGTTTGTAAAGCACCTGTTACCTTTAGGTGTTACTGCAATACAAATGTTAAATAATAAACAATGTGTGGGTGTAATGAAAATAGGGTGACCAGACAGCAAATGTGAAAAATCGGGACAGGGGGTGTGGGGCAATAGGAGCCTAAATAAGAAAAAGACCCAAAAATCGGGACTGTCCCTATAAAATCGGGACATCTGGTCACCCTAAATGAAAACATGCAGATATCCAACCAACCACCAGGTCTAAAGTGCCCTATGTTTACCACTAGGTATCCAAAGAATGAGTAAGTCTTAAGCGGGAGTAGCAAGATGCCCACAAAGGGAAGATAGAAAGCCCCAAGAGTTTTTTGCTCTAATTTCTACCCAGGCTCTGCTACTCATTTCCCCAGAAAGCTCTGTTCTATTGGGCTGACCTTTCAGACTCTAACATACATGAGATTAATCATTTTGATTTTGGAACACATGTTCTTCTCCACCCATCCATCCTCCATAGAGTTCTAGTAATGAACAATGTGGGAGGATTCACAAGCCAAACAGCTGTTAGAGAAAGATTCCCTCACGCTCTACCCCACATGGCAAAAGTAAAGGAAGTTACAGTGAAATCAACTTTAAACTTGAGTTGTCTTCTGTCTGGAACTTACCATGTTGCTTCTCACAAATGATACTTTGCCTATGTTGAGCCTAACTATGAAACTAATTAGACAATTTGCATTTAGCTTGTACTGTATACAAAGAGATTCCACCAAGATTTTAATGTAGAGGGAGGGAAAAGCCAGCAAATAGTCTGTGTGTGCCTGAAAATAGGAGAGAGCTGAAAATATGAGATAAGGGGAATTTACATTAAAGGTGCGATGTACTCTAACGGAAATGAATATGTGACTGTAGAAAATGAAATGACAGTAGGGTTGTTCCCCTTGCAGGTGTTGAGGTTTTTATTTACATATTTTATGTAGTTCCCATTATTGTGACAATTACAATCTGTTGATGATAACCAGTCAGCCAGTGAGCTCCGGTTCTGCCATGATGGTTCACAGGAGGCCCATGTAAGCATATGACCTTGCAGTGTGCATCCAAAAGCTCACAGACATGTGCTCTGGCACCAAGTCCCTCAACTAAGTATGTCTTGCTGCTTCTCTAACAGCTTTTTTTAATGAATCTTCAATTAATATGGTTGAATTTTCTTATAGGGTAAGAATCAGTTTGGACAATTCCTTTAGAGCATTATGAATTGTGGTTCTATTAAAATCAATGGGAAAACGCTCACTGACTTCAATGGAAGCAGGATTTCACCCTATATCCACCGGATCTTACCCATAGATCTACATCTCACTTCACATCTTCCACTTAATTAGAAAAAAATCCACTTCTACTATTAGCAACACCATGAAGAGATATGCCAGTAGGTAGTTGTGATTTTTTTTTTTACTATCTAAATTGGATTTGAGCGATTTAAATGAGAGTTCTCTATCCAAAAGGTTTCAAAGATGTGATCTAGTATTTATTATTCTGGATCTGGAATCTGTTTGCTTCTTCCCTAGTGTCATAAACAGACAGTTAAGGGTTAATTCCTCTTTTACCTGTAAAGGGTTAAGAAGTTCACATAACCTAGCTGACACCTGACCAGAAGGACCAATAAGAAGATAAGATACTTTCAAACAGGAAGGAGGGAAAAAGTTCTTTGTTCAGTCAGTTCATTAAGTTCTGTGCCATAGTGAAAAGATCCAGGAATCAACCAGGGTAGTGAGTATTAGAGAAGGAATAAATTAGCTTATGTTTATTTCCTTTTGTGACTTCTTTTTGCAATAGAGGGGAAATCAAATTGGATTTTCTTTTGTGTACTTTAAGTTTTTATGCCCAGAGAGACAGAGCTCCCAAATGACTCATAAACAGTTGTTTAAACAATTTGGTGGTGGCAGCATACTAATCTAAGCTAGTAATTAATCTTAGGGGTTCTCATGCAGGTCCCCACATCTGTACCCTAAAGTTCAGAGTGGGGGTAAAACCTATGACACCTAGCCAAACTGGTTGTTGTATTTTGGTAGTGTTTTCCTCATCTCACCTTTAATTTTAAGATTAAAAAGAAAAGACATATCTTCACTAACCATTAATTTAGTACTCATGAAAGGTCTCAGCCCATTTTGAATTCTGGGAGCATGGGTCTACACCCACTTTGAACTAAAGGCCCACCCCTTCAATCCAGTGAAGGGCCACGTAGACCAGAAAACAACTGATTCTGTTGGACAACAAATGATAAAACAGGAATTGGAGTGGCAATCAAATATTTCAAATGAGGGAACCAGATAGGGGCACCCAGCAGAGAACCACATACAGTGCTTACTGCTCCTTGAGTTCAAGAAGTCCGTGGATGCTGCCCAAATGAACTCTGCCCAGATACATATAACCAGGAAATGGCCCCATGCTAGTAGAGCACTTCCATTCAGCTTTCTCCTCCTGGATGGAGATATGGCAATCTTGGCCAAATTCAGGATGAAGCTCAGATCTCACAATAGGGAGGGGCCACAGACAAGGAGTGCATAAAGGAAAAGATGTGGGGGAAAGTGCAGCCAGAACCTCAGCAAGTGCTTTGTAACTAATACTTAGACCAGGTTTAAAATGGTGACCGAGAAAGGAAAACCACATTATCCCCTTACCTATCCCTAATTTAAGATGGTCAGAAAAATTTTCTCTGCCACCAACCTCACTGCGTAATCACACTTACACAGGCTTTCAAAAAAAAGCTGTATTGTGAACAAGAAAGACAATTTGCAGGTGAAATATTCATTTCCCAAATAAAGCTATTTTTGCTCCCCAAAATGGCACAATTGTTACCTGGGATGAATTGATGGCTTTTCCCAGGGTGGAATTTGATTGCAAAAAGTGAAATTCGCTTGAAGTAATGCACATTTTCATACACATTAAATAATGATCACCCACCTCTAATTTATTTTAATATATAACCAGTAATATGGACAGCAGGTCACTAACTGGCTACTTTGTTTTTGCAGACTATACAAAATTACTCGAGACAGTTAAAACCAGAGCTGACTGTGTTGAGTTACAAAGGGATCTCACTAAACTGGGTGACTGGGCAACAAAATGGCAGATGAAATTCAATATTGATAAGTGCAAAGTAATACATATTGTGGGGAAAAAATAATCTCAACTATATATATAGAATGATGAGGTCTAAATTAGCTTGAAAGATCTTGAAGTCATTGTGGATCTGAAAACATCTGTTCAGTGTGCAGTGGCAATCAAAAAAAGCTAACAATGTAGGAACCATTAGGAAAGGGATAGATGAGACTGAAAATATCACAGTGCCACTATACAAATCCATGGTACTCCCACACCCTGAATACTTCGTTCCGTTCTGGTTGCCCCATCTCAAAAAGATATATATATGTTAGGATTGGGAAAGGTGCAGAGAAGTGCAATAAAAATTATTAGGTGTATCAAACAGCCTCCATACTGGGATTTTTCAGCTTAGAAAAAAGATTACTAAGTGGGGATATGGTAGAGGTCTACAAAATCATGAATGGTGTGGAGGCAGTGAATAAGGAAGTGTTATTTACTCCTTCCCATAATACAAGAACCAGGGGTAAACAAAGAAATGAATAGGCAGCAGGTTTAAAACAAACATAAGTAGTACTTCATGCAATGCACAGTCAACTTGTGGAATTTGTTGCCAAGGGATGTTATGAAGGCCAAAAGGATAACAACGGGGTTCAGAAAAGAATTAATAAATTCAGTGGTCTGACCCAGTATGGCCATTCATATTTTTGTTTCTTAACCAAACTTGGGCCCAACCTGCTAAATTCATATCTAGATTTCAAACCCTTCAAAGTATGGAGATGTTTGGGGTTTGGGCCAATTTTTAATTATTTATTTTAAATTTAAGCAGTATCCATTAGGTTTATGTATGTGCCAAGTCTGACTCACATTTGTTGGAGTTATCCAAGTGCAAAAATGCATATGCAAAATTTGGAAGCTTTATAAACTATTTCTTCACTTTGGATGACTCAGAAACAGATGATCAGGTCTCTTCAAACTTTCCCCAAAATGCATCTCTGGGCTGAAACCTCGCATGACTAATTTCAGCACAAAACATAACTTGCTGGGAATTATATAAACCACTCCAGCATTATCACTACTGGTACTTGACAATGACATATTTCACACACAAACAGCAATGTCTCCAGCCTCTGTCCCTCCAAAAATGAGAGAATGAAGGATAAAATCCCATTTAAACCTCAACGGCCTGATCCACAGTGGTACTGAGTTTGCACAACTCCCATTAACTTAATTAAGAAAGTGACATCAGTGGGAGCACTGCTCAAGATCAGGCTCTTTCTTAACCCCTCATATTGTCCACCAGTGTTTTCCAGGAACTGCAAACAACATGTGATTGTACATATCACATGCCAAATTTAGACTTCATGTAAGCATTGATTTCAGTGGAGTTGCACCTACTTATACCCAGATGGAGTTTGGACCCATATGTACCACGATATCAATATACAAAATGGATCCAGGAATACCTTTTGTTTCAGAATTTGCAGTGCTATCAACATTGATGCTGCTCAAAGATCACTTGTCCCCACAGCTAACTGGCATTTCCATTTTCAAATAATTTGTCACATGACTGTAAATTTTTGTCATGTTGTTTATACCGGTGATGTGCTTGGTGCTATCTAACTCATAAATTTCAACAGCCCTTGCCTCAAGAAACTACAAGACAGACCCAGGTGAGACAAGATTCATTGGGAGATCCAGAGGAATACGTTAACTTAGACCCTAAGCTATTGAAATAATAACTCAAGTCCCTTTGAAAGTCCCTCATGAGGCCCATAAACAATCCCATGTCACCCAAATGCCTTCGCCACTCTAACACTCAATAATAGGAGAAGAGAATAAGGCCAATAACAAATAAAGCAATCACCATTGTCATTATGGATAGCTATTGTCTTGGATTTAAAACTTAGCCATAAAAAGAAATCCCTCTCATTTTAAATTTAGCAGAATATTTTTCTATAGTGTTTGTATGATGATTTGTGTTTTATAAATTGCTTGGTGTCTTAACTAGCTGGTAGTTCTGCATTCATTCATTCATTCATTCTGCAGTACAGCAATATCTTTCCCAAAATTGTCAGTGAAAAATTGTCACAGAAAATACAGGAATAAAAGTATCAGCATGAATCTACAATGGCACTGCGAGGAGATATGGGGAACTCAAAGTTTACCCAAATAAGTACCCCACTAACAACTTGCCAAGACTGAGGATTGAAGTTACCCATGTCTTTAAAATAAAGGTGGCGTTCACAGAAACGACAAATCTAATGTTTTGCCAACGCTCACAATTTTATTGTGAGTCTCACCCTTCTAGCTGCCACAGTTATACCACTATTGTTCTTCTAGCTAGACCACAACTAGCTCAGTATGCCTACATGAGCTGTAATCACACCTTCTGATTGCAGTATAGACATACTCTTAGTGGCAGGACCTGCTGCCATTATCTGAGGGTAAATGTCCCCAGTGGGAAAATATATATTTTCCACATTAGTTCTGCGGCTTACCAGAGAGTTCTGATGGTACCTCTTCCTTAGAGCCATGAGCATGGGTGTGCTACTAGCACAGTTTAAGTGGTCCTCCATTTTATGGCAGAAGAAAGATCCTGGTGAATGCTTATCTTCAGTAGACCTGATTACAGACCCTCTTCCAAAACATATTCCTGAAGTATTGGCTGCACTTTCCCCTGGACTTTTTTGTTTTTGTTTTGTTTTTAGTTTGTGCACATCTCATCTATGCCCCCATAAAGTCCAGAGACCTCCTCACCATCCACCTCCTGGCACTGACCAAAATGGCCAGTCTAGGAAAAGTTGGTGGAGAAGGCTTCCTGTGATTGTGGGGCTTTTTTGGACTTAGTCAAGCACGTATTCAGGCAGAATTCCTTTGGGTGATCTCCACTGACTCTCTTGACATCTTGGAGGGCAGTGGGCATTGTCCCTGGTTATCTGCTCCATGTCCCCTTTTGCATCCCTCATTTTAAATCTTTGATCTCACTCCCATTCCCATCTTGCATTTTTGTTCCCCAAACTTAGTTGACTTGTGTGTGGTTTTTTTTGGCCCATCCCCTCTACTGATGGAGGAGCTGATGCTCTTTTTGTGGATGGAGTTTCTGAAGGCTCCAAGGATCAAGGAAGCTGCTGCTTCCCTTTCTCCCCAAGCAGGTGAGCAGGATGTAGGAAGGGAGAGGAGGCATGGGGGCAGGCATTTGGTTCTGCTTCTTCCCCTGCCCCCATTCTCTCCCAGAATGTCAGGTCATGCAATGGAGATGACATGGAGGGGGGAATAATCTGCCCTTGGTAAGAGTCAATAGCACACTACCACTCCCTGGGGCAATGGGAGAGCAGGGAAGGAAGAATGGTTTTTATATACCACTTCTTACATAGGACATTATGCACTGTAACTGCAAAATCAAGCCCTAAACATTAAAAGGAAAACAGGACTGTGAGCATAACAGCATGGATTTATAAAGAATCAATCGTATGAGGAAAATGTGATTGGTGTCTTTGATAGAATTACAACATTAGTAGATGAAGAGAAAGTGATAGATGTTATTTTTAACTCTTATGAAAGAATCTAAGGCCATGTCCCATGAAATCTTACTCTCAGAATTCATTCAAATTGGCTTAGATAGGCACACAGTCACATGGATCAAAAACTGGCTGAAGGATTGTAAATGGAAGTCACTGATAAATAGGAATGTATTGAACTCAATAGAGGGTGGAGGAAGTTTTGTTTTTTAATGTGGTACTCCAGGATCAGAGCTAGATCAGTTCTTATTTAAAACCTAGGAAACCTCACATTAATGACCTTCACAGACCATACTAAATTAAGGGTTGTGAACATCAACAAAGAGAGAGAAGTAATACATTGGGATCAAGGAACTGATCTGGGAAAGCATTCATCCTATTCAGGAAAGCACGTAAGCACATGCCTAAATCCCATTGACTTAACTTTAAGCACATGTGTAAATCCCATTGCCTAATAGGTAGGGTACAATACGTCGCATTTTGGCCAGGACGGTCCCGTTTCTAAGCCCTGTCCCAGCCTTCCTGACTTTTTTGGCAAAACTGGGCATCTGTATGTATCAGTTGGCAAGACTGTAGCAGTTGGCAAGAGCAAATGGAACAAATGCTCAGTTTTGAAAAAAAACTGGGGTGCAACCCCTAGTGGGGGATGAAGGAATGTGCGGGTGGTATGGCGGGTGGGGCCCTGCATGGGGGAGGGAAGGCTTGGGCATGTGGCTCAAGCCAGCCCTGCATGGGCCTGAGGGGTGAGCAGCTCAGGCCAGTCCTGTGTGGGCTGGGCAGAGGGGGGAAGTCAGCGGCACAGGCCAAGAAGTGCAAGTGGCACAGTCAGCCTAAGCAGGGCGGGGGAACAGCTCAGGCCAGTCCCACATGGGGGGTTGGGCCAACCCCGTGTAGGGGGGAGGCCTCAGGCTAGCCCCAGATGGTGTCCCATTTTCCCTTTTAGGAAATATGGTCACCCATCTCTCATTCCTGTGGATCTCCTGTTTCTTTCTGCTCTGTTTTTTTGGTGGGGAACAAGCAGGTTCTAAAACCATGTGGTTTTAAAACAAGAAAATGAGGTGTGGCACTAAGGATGATTTCCCTTCTTCCCCCGAAATCTGGATGCAGCTGCATGACATTAGAGTATCATGGGACTAGAGAAGAACTGCTAGCTGGAGGGTTACAGAACTGGTGAGCAGCTCCTTTGTGTAACATGCTCCCCTGGCTAAATGGCTTTTTTTTCTTGTGGAAAATATATTGGAAGTTTAATGTTGCTTCTTGGAACAAGGAGAATGTGAAGCCACAGGGAGTGACCCAATGGGAGGATGGATAAAGAGCATTCAAAACTAAAGGAGGCTGATAGGGCGCAGTTGTTCTTAGATGCCTTTTTTAATTATGAACTCCCAGTGGTAGGAACAATCTCTTTATTCATGTCTTGTACAGGGCCTAACACAAAGCTAGTGCTTAAAAATAACAACTCTTGGGTGTCAATGATCCAGGGCTCTATAGAAAGGCCCTAGTGGAGAACATTTTCAATAGCTTTGGATGATATGAATATTTTGGGTTTGTTTTTCCCTGAGGCTGGTTTTGTGTGGGTGTGGGTGCATGGGTTTCATTGATCCTACCGTTTGAACTTAATCCAAGTATCAAGTCTAGTTGGGTCAAGATGGAGAATAGCACGCTGGAACCCACAGACGCTGCTGGCTGAGTTGAAAGACCAGAGCAGTCACAGGTCACTTTATAGAGCTCTAGAGGCAGCAGTTGGCCAGCTCTCCATTGGATAAACTTGATCTAGTAAACTGTGTTTATATGCAAATTTTGGGATAAAACCATAAGAAGTAAAGTATTTGTCTTTTTGTTTAACATATACATGCCAGGTCTAATGGTCACTAAAGGCCACTAATAAGAGTCAGAAATTTCATTAGCATTTTCCATGGGCCCATTTTTTACCATGGACCACATGCAGCTGTGAGATTAACGAAGTAATTGGTTGGATGGTGTGACAGGGTTAACTCACCCTGCACTGGATGGGTTGGAAGGAAGGGTTAACTCCTCACTGTGGGCAGAAGAAGCACTGCTCCCATATCCCTACAGGGCATGCTCCACTAGCACCAGTATAAGAGGGAGCAGCCCAGCTCAGTCTGGGCTGACTGCCAGAGAGGAAGGCCGCTCCTTGCCGGCTCCCACCTGGGAGCAGTTGGAACCCTGGACCGTGGAAGCCAGAGGTGCTGACACCCAAGCAGATGTCCAGCGACCTGTGGATGCACCAGGGAGGTCTGAGCTACAGGGAGTTGCACCGGCTGAGGAACCCGAAGACACAGACCATCACCACAAGTATTATGGTAGGCCAGGGGTCGGCAACGTTTGGCACGCGGCCCTCACTGGCCGCGGTTCGCCGTCCCGGGCCAATGGTGGCGGCGAGAAGCCGCGGCCAGCACATTGCTCGGCCCACGCCGCTTCCCGCCACCCCCATTGGCCCGGGACGGCGAACCGCGGCCAGTGTGGGCCGCAATCGGCCGAACCTGCCGCGTCAGCAGGTAAATAAACTGGCCCGGCCCTCTAGGGTGCTTACCCTGGCAAGCCGCGTGCCAAACGTTGTTGATCCCTGTGGTAGGCAGTAGCCCGGGGAGGGACTAGCCATTGTCCCAATGCTAGTCAGCATGTTGCAGACGGATCCCTGCTGACTCTGTGGCAGATACCCTCACCATTGACAGGGCCCTCGGCTGGGAACCGGTGGAGCAGGGAGGACCCGGATCCCCCTGCTCTGGCCGCCACCCACACCCCAAAACTGGCTGCTAAGCTATACAGCCCTGCCTGGAGGGCAACTCTATTGACTCTGCCCACTAGGCCTCCCTATGAACCTGGGGTATCTCTAGCGAATCTGACCAATAGACCACACTGCCCCACGAACCAGGGTAACTCTATGGACTCTGGCCGATAGGCCTCATGGCCCTGCGAACGTGGAGTATCTCTAATGACTCTGGACGCTAGGCCTTGCTTCCCTACATACCCAGGGTATCTCTATTGAATCTGGCCGCTAGGCCCCACAGCCCTCTGAACCAGAGTAACTCTATGGACTCTGGCCACTAGGCCTCACTACGCTGTGGAGAAGGGCTACCTGATTGATGTGGGTCACAAGACTCTACCACCCTGTGGATCAGGATGATTATATAGACTCCAGACATTGGGATTTACAGCCCTGTGGATCGGGGCAACTCTATTGACTTTAGCCCTTAGGTCTCAATGCCTAGAGACAGAGGGCAGCTCGAAAGATGGGGTGAACTTGCCCCTCACTGGATAGGGTGTCCCCGTCCCATCATGGATAGGTATATGCACCTGGAACTCCAGAGGAGATAATGAATGGTAGGCTGAACCATTAAGTACATCAGCTTCATCTTATCTCCCAGCCACTTAAGTAAGGGATATTAGTGTAATTAAATTTAACATTTCAGCTTAATACTCAAGGTGGTGAGGGGTTTTGTTTGTTTGTTCAGTTCTGGTTGTATTCTTTTGTATTTTTCATCTTTCTGTGACATTCTGAATGCTTCAGGTTGCTGATAATCCCCATACTTCTAAGGAATATTTTGATTTTTTTGATTCATTCCAAAAGTTCATTCATGAATTAGAATCTGTTCATGGACTGCGGTATGGTTTCTCTGCAGAAAAAAGATGCTGTCTATATGCACATACAATAATCACCCATTAAAATCCTTACAATTGGTGTTTCAATTAATTATTTTGTAACATTCTGAACTGGATCTCACCACTAAAGCCTGTGTGGTTTGAAAGCTGTGGCCTCACCTATTCCTTCCTTTTTCCATGGAGATGAGGAACAGCCTTTCATGTCTGGGGAGGGTAAGGGCTGCTCTATGGGCAGGTATCACAATGGAACTGTGTACGATCCTCCATTTGTGAATCTGGGCCAAACTAGCCATAATCTGACCCTAAAGATTTTAACGGCAGTCACTCATTAGTACAGGAGACTCATGTCAGATAAACTTGTAAATTGTTATTGGTTAAGCAAAGCAGAAAACAGCCCAGAGTCAGACATTTGTTTACATTGGCTACCGGGGAGGGGGAATTAATTTCCATAAAAGCCTGAGAATCTAAAACACATCGCATGCTTTTCAGCTTCATGTCAACAACTTAGATGCTACAGTCATCTTAGCATATGCGCAACGTGCCTCAGGTAGCACATAACTAGGATTCATCACCGAATTTGGTCTGCTGGTTGGATCATTAGCATTCCTGGCCTGGGCCAATTACTGATGGGGAGTGTGACGTGAATGCTGATCCATGCCCCCTGATATTACAGTGATGGGCACTGTAGGAAATTGTGATTGACAAATTGTTCAGAGGCTTCACATAAAGTTTTTTTTAATTCATTTTCCTATGTGTTTATCACATTTTGCTCATTGTTACAACGCGCTTCAGATTCCTGTAACAAGGCATCAGAAATATAAACACAAAGCTCATAATGAGTATGTTTACACTTGGATTTTTAATTGTTTTAACATGTTATAATTATCACATTAAAGATTTTGGAGGCTAGTGTGGACAGAACAATGACTCTTGCTACACCATTCATCCCACTGCCAACTTTCTGACGCCCGCCCATCCAAATTTCCACTTCTGCAGTTTTGTACACCTGGCAGTTCTTACACTTGGGGAGAGCTAACTTGCATTAGGGTTGCCTCCTGTGTGTTTTCTGTGCCTTCACACCACCTCTCCCCCTAATTCATCTGCACTTGGCAGCCCTCATTTGACCTGTGCACCTCATTCTGATCTCAGTCACACAGGTATATGGGAAATAAAGTGAGTCCCCTGAAGTCAGTAGAGTTACACCAATTTTGCACTGCTGTGTGTAACTTAGATCAGATTCAGGGCCCATATTCCCAAATTAAATAAGACAAATGTTCTGTTGTTTGGAGTGTGGTAGCACTTGGAGGCCCCCATCAGGTTCAGCGTCCCTTTTTGCTAGCACTATTCAAACTCAGAATAAAAGATTGTCCCTGTCATAAAGAGCTTACAAGCTAAATGCAAGTGGATAGATTAAATTGTATCTTTCTAATAAGTAAAACAATACAATTAATCAGGGGAATAAACAAGAAGTAATGTAAGGTAAGCTTAATTCTGACCCAATAACATCCTCCCTATCTAGCAATTCTTAATATAGCATTACATTGTAAAGAAAGCGTTCATATGCTGACACCAAGTTATATGAAGAGACATTGTTCTAATTATAAAATGCAAAAAGTTGGGCTCCCTGAAACACTTCTTTATAAAGGAGTAATAATGTGTAGTTTATGAGAAGTAATGTAAAATATACCTGCAGCCCATTAAGCTCCCTTTTGTTAAGAAGCTCCGAAGTGCTGATAGAGTCCTGATATCAGCAGATCTGCCATTTTATTGCAGTTATTCATGGCCCAGAGCAATTCAACAGAAAATTAATTAGCATCACTCCTCCATAAATCTCAACAGTATTAGCTAAAATGCCAATTTTGTAATCACTTTTCATTAAAGCCAAAAATACTAATTAAAATTGATTTTTGCTTGTGCTTTGGTAAACTGCTGCCAGTTTAGGTTCCCAGTGGTAATACTGGATGAAGCAGACCTTTACTTAAGTGGATTTTATATATTGTCTCATCCCCCTTATAAAGCTAACAATGTGTGAAAGGATAAGGTCTTTGGGAAGCAGCAACTGACAGGTTCCATGCAAAAAACAAACAAAAAAAAAATCACTAAGGAATGTAACTTCATTAAAACCGTAATATCCTATGTTCTCAATCTGGCCTGTCTAGCAATGCCTTTCTCTGAGGCAGCTGGCTATTAATACACTTCAAACAATAAGTTATGGAGGATTCTGTAAATGAATGGCTTTAGTCATTTAGTGATAACAAATAGAGATATGCCAAACATGCCTAGTTCAGTGCAATCATCCTACAATGCACTGGGCCAAATGCTTCTCTCTATTACACTTGTGCAGCCCGACTCAGTTCAGTGGGAGACAATTTGTCCCAGTAGGTTTTAGAAGGGATGTGGGAACATTAAACTTAATTTTGAACTGGTAATTGCTTCATTATTGTTCTTCACTTGCAGCAACAGAATCACCACTCTAAGCAATACGAGTAAAATGACATAATGTCATCATAGAGTGATGCTTGATATCATTTGCATAAAGCCTTGTCTTTTGAAGCTGATATTTCTGGGATTTGCTTCTAAACAAGTTGTCCCAGTAGAGCTGGGCATAGCTGTTAGGGGTATTGGTTTAGCAAGACCTCCTCAGGTAAGTTTGGGTTTAACAAAATTTTAAAACAAAATCAGGTATGGTTCAGATCCAGGTCCTATTTTCTCCAACCACCAAAATTTAGTGTCAGGTTTCAGATGAATTGTTCTGGTTTTATCCTTACCCTTTTAGCACATTTGTATGTACGTTGGGTACTTGAAACTATTCTGCCACATGTGGCCAGGTATTCCTGTCCAAGAACATTGACGTAGAATATAGTTCATTGCCCTGAACATTCCAACCCAAATTACGCTGGTTTAAATAAAGGGGTGCTGGAACCAACCCCCCTTCCAGGAGTTTGGGTTTTGCTGTTGAACAGCAACTACAAGGCTCTACTTTGGGGTTCTGGTTCACGATAGGCCCAATCTCACTGGCAGAGGGAAAGGAGGTGGAAAGGAACCACCTCATGGATCTTCCTAACATCTTTCAAACAGTCCAAAGGGAGGAAGAACAAAGGGTCTGCTGGATTCCTCAGAGGCACTGAGACCTCTTCCCCCATAGATCCACCACATCATTTCCTTATCTTAAACGTCTCCAGGAAGGGTGGTGCCTTGTGCCAGACTCTTTGCGGGCCAGCTGCGGTAGATTCTTTCCCTTACAGCGGGTTTATCAGAGAGGACTGCTGCTTGTATAGGTTGTAGCTCCCCCATCAAGAATTGGTTTAGGGAGTTGGTAAGTGTCTAGAACTGCCCCTCTTTGATACAATGGGGACAGGAATAGCACCGGAAATGTCTTTCGGCAACAACCTAGAAACTCTTTGATGGCTGCTAAGGAAATCCCAGGGTTTCCTTAATTACTGCTCAGGACCCAGAACAGAAGCTGAAAGAATCCATAATATCCCTCACAACCACCTATAATGTTTTTGGAAAAAGTCAACGCTTCAGAGCCCATTGAGACAAGTCTGTAGCAGTCAGAGACTGCTGATGTGGAGTAAGAGGGTGGGGAGGCAGACTCTTTTCCCTCCAAAGCTTAATTGGATTGAGGGGCAGTGGCTCATACCAGGTCGCCCTACTGGCACTTCTAAGGATTATTTAGTCCCCACTATGCCAACAACTAGTTGCTGTTTAACTAATATAACTGAGTTGGGGCTTAGTCTGAAAAACCATTTCCCAGGTATCTCAAATTGTCACCCAAAATAAGTGGATTTTTTTTTTTTACCTAATTTCTCTGTTCTTCCACTCTTCATCTCTAAAATGGGGATAATACCATCACCTCACCGGTTGTGAAAATAAATTAATGTTTGGAGCACTCAAATACTGTAATTCTGTCTTCAGAGCAGAGTGTGAATAACGTGCAGTAAATAAGGCACAGGGCCACATATTCAATGAGAACAAAACAATCTTGAACAGCTGCTCATTAACTGAGCACCGTCCATCCTATGCAGTGACTGAAGCAGAGGTTCAGTGGAAAAATATGTGAGTATGAATTTTTAAAGACTCTCATGCATGCACAATAGCAGACAAATTAAGGTTGTTCAGGTAATCCATTGCAACTGTCGGGAAATAGTTCCAATGGCTAATTGCACTCACTATTAAAAAAGCAACAGAAGGACTTGCGTCTGATGAAGTGGGCATTCACCCACGAAAGCTTATGCTCCAATACTTCTGTTAGTCTTAAAGGTACCACAGGACCCTCTGTTGCTTTTTACAGGTTCAGACTAACACAGCTACCCCTCTGTTACTATTAAAAAATTGCATCTTATTTTCAGTCTGAATCTGTCTAGCTTCAATTTCCAGCCATTAGATCATGTTATACCTTTGTGTGCTGGAAAGAAAAGCCCTTTATTATCAAATTTCTGTTCCCCCTGAAGGTACTTCTAATATAAACTGTTCTCAAGTCATCCCTTACCTTTCTCTTTGATAAACTAAATAGATTGAGCTCCTTGAGACTGTCACTATAAGGTATGTTTTCCAAGCCTTTAATAATTCTTGTGACTTTTCTCTAAACCCTCTCTACATTTTCAACATCCAACATCCATGAAATGTTGTTAAGGTTCCTTCCCCACTCTGAACTCTAGGGTACAGATGTGGGGACGTGTATGAGAACCTCGAAGCTTAACTACCAGCTTAGATCTGGTTTTGCTGCCACCACCCAAATTATTTGAGTCGTTTGGGAAACTCTGTCTACCTCCCCCCCAGAATATCTCCCTCCCAAGTACTACAACCCTTCCATGGGTAGCCTTGAGAGACTTCTCCACCAATTTTCTGGTGAACATGATCCAAACCCATGGATCTTAAAACAAGGAAAAATCAATCAGGTTCTTATAAAGAAGGCTTTTAATTAAAGAAAGAAAGGTAAAAATCATTTCTGTAAAATCCAGATGGAAAATAACTTTATAGGGTAATCAAATTCAAAGAGCCCAAAAGAACCCCCTCTAGCCTTAGGTTCAAAGTTACAGCAAACAGAGGTAAACCCTTTAGCAAAAGGAACATTTACAAGTTGAGAAAACAAAGATAAACCTAACATGCCTTGCCTGGCTGTTACTTACAAGTTTGAAATATGAGAGACTTGTTCAGAAGGATTTGGAGAGCATGGATTGATGTTCGGTCCCTCTTAGTCCCAAGAGCGAACAACCCGCAAAACAAAGAGCACAAACAAAAGCCTTTCCCCTCCCCAAGATTTGAAAGTATTTTGTTCCGTTATTGGTCCTTTGGGTCAGGTGTCAGCCAGGTTACCTGAGCTTCTTAACCCTTTACAGGTAAAAGGATTTTGGTGTCTCTGGCCAGGAGAGATTTTATAGCATTGTACACAGGAGGGTTGTTACCCTCCCCTTAATAGTTATGACAAGTGTAAACACCAAAAAGGAACACAGTATTCCAGTAGTTGTCACCTCAGTGCCAACACAGAGGTAATATAATCTCCCTACTTCTACTTGATATTCTTCTTTTTATACATCCAAGGATCACATTTGTCCTCTTGGCCATAGCATCACATTGGGAGCTCATGTTCAGCTGATTATCCACTGTGACCCACAAATCTTTTTCAGAGTGACTGCTTCCCAGTATAGAATCCCCCCATCCTGTAAGTATGGCCTATCTTCTTTGCTCCTAGACACCTGGCCTTACATCTAGCCATATTGAAACATGTATTATTTGCTTGTACCCTGCTCACCAAGCGATCCTGATTGCTCTGTGCTTTTTCATTATTTAGCACTTACCCAATCCTGATCATCTGCAAACTTTATCAATGATGATTTTATTTTCTTCCATGTCATTGATTTAAAATAGTAAACAGCATAGAACCAAGAACTGAACCCTGTGGGATCCCACTAGAAACACATCCGCTTGATGATGATTTTTCATTTACAGTTACATTTTAAGACTTCTTAGACAGTTTTAAATCCATTTAATGTGTTATGTTGATTTTGTATCATTCTAGTTTCTCAAATGCCTTACTGAAGTCTTAGCAAATTACTATAACACTGTTACCTTTATCAACCATACTTGTAATCTCATTTTTTTTTAAATCAAGTTACTTTGACAAGTTTATTTTCCATGAACCCATGTTGATAGACATTCATTTTATTACCCTCCTTTAATTCTTTATTAATTGAGTCCAATATCAGTCATTTCATATTTTGCCCAGGATCAACTTCAGGCTGACAGGCCTATCATTTACCTAAATCATCACATTTACACTTTTAAAACTTTGGTACAACATTAGCTTTCTTCTAATCCTCTGGAACCTTTTCAGTTTTCCAAGACTTATTAGAAATCAGCATTAATGGTTCAGCAAGCTCCTCAACCAGTTCTTTTAAAACTTTTGGATGAAAGTTAGCTGAACCTGAGGACTTTAAAATGTCTAAGTTTAGTAGTTGCTGTTTAACTTACTCCTTAGTTACTGCTTGAATGGAAAGTACTTGATCATTATCATATGATATGACTATATCATCAGTCTTTTTACCATTACAGAATAGAAATATTTATTGAACACTTCTGCCTTCTCTTCATTTATTATTGACAGTTATTCCATTTTCATCTAGCAGTGGAACAATAACATTGTTGGATTCCCTTTTGTTCCTAATATACTTTTTTAAAAACTCTTTATTCTCCTTAACTTTGCTGGCAATAGACTTCCCCGTGCATCCTTTTACTTCTCTTATCAATTTTCTACAATTCCTAGCTTCCAATTTTTATTCATTGTTATCAACTTCTCTTTTTTAATATATACAAATTATTTATTGCTGTTTTAACTTCCCTTCTAAGTCAGGCTGGTGTTTTGTTTTATTTTGTTGTATTTTAACCATTGTAGCCTTCTTTCTCAATTGTGGGTTGTCGCTTTTTGTGTATCTAGTAAAATGTTCTTAAACAGTTCCCAATTATCATTCACATTTTGCTGGGGGTTTTTTGTTTGTTTTTTTATTGCCAGCTGATTTGGTTCACAATTATTTTCAGCTTTGTGAAACTGGCCCATTTAAAACACCAGGTAGATATATTACTGGCTTGGACTTCATCCTGTTCGTACATAATGAATGTAATCAAGTTGTGACAACTTGCATCTAAGCCACCATTAATTTTTAGATCTGTGATCAGTTCTGCTTTATCTATTAAGACAAGGAATTTCTCTGTGTTGGATGCAACACTTCTTGAGTTAGAAAATTGTCATTTATAATATTTATAAATTCCAAGGACTATTTAGTACTAGCAGATGAGACATCCAGCATATGTCACTTAAAATGAAGTCATCCATGATCAGGCCGTTTCCCCCCTCCCTACACGTTATATAGGTTGCCAGTCATGCTGTGCTCTAGTATGATTTGATGGTCTGTAGCAGACACCAACTAGTACCATATCTTCTACTTTATCTATTAGGACATTGATCCATCAGTATTCAAGATCACTTATTTCCAAGCTGTCAGTAACTCAAACAGTTACTGCCATTTTTGACAGAGTGCCACTCCCCCTCCCCTTTTGCCCATTTGATCATTTCTAAATAGGTTATATCCATTGATTTTAACATTCCAATCATCTGAAGCTTCCCAGCATATTTCAGTAATACTAACTAGGTCAAAGTTATTCTCTTAAATAAGCAATTCCAATTCCTCTTGCTCCTAGAATTGATGTGTAGACAATTTAAAAATTTATTTTCTTTGCATCCATTGCTGACATCTTGATTTTGTGCTAACTGAATGCTCATTTGTTCTCTTTTCACCCTTCCCTTTTATTGTAAGCTTAATAACTGACTACTCTAGCCAGCATAGCTGTGAGGAGATTGGTCCACTTTCTATGGAGTGAGGGGGCTGTAAAGTTTGGAAGGTCTCCATATCAGTAGAAGCGGAACCAATGTTCCACAAACTCCAAAGCCTCTACCTTATACCACTTACATAGCCAGCAGTTCATTTCCAGAATCTTCTGCCTTCTGTCTTCCTTTGCTCACAGGACCAGAAGGATCTCAGAGAAAATCACATGGAGATTCCTCTCCTTCAGCACCTTTCTAAGTTTTCTGAAGTTGTCTATAATCTATGAATTATTACATGTCATTAGTCCTGGTGATGATATGCATCATCACCAGTGGAACCTTTCCCCTCTATTTCAGAACTGTTTGCAAGTCCAGGCCCTACTTGTGATGGGTAGTCTGCCTTTAAGGACAGTAGTATCTAATAGTCAGTCCACCTCATCACCTTGCATGGCCCTTTTCAAAGACCCAATAAAGATGTACAAGGACCTAAGGAGACATGGGGATAGAGACGAAGTGGTGATAAGGGAAAGGAATAAGTAAAGGTAGGGAGTAAAACTGGCACTGAGGCATAGCTTCTTAAAGGCCTGAAACCAGGAGCCTGGAAGAGTGGTAGGGCAGGCTTCCCTCTTCCCAAATCAGGGGATGAACTGAGAGAAAGGGGCCAGCATAAAGGCTGTCTCCTCTCTCACAGCAAGGGCACACATCAGCAGGAAAGGCTGCCTGCTAAACCCTTCAAACTATGGATTAATTGGAAAAGGTTCACAGCTGAAGGCAAAAGCCTTGCAGCTGGCTTACAGTACAAGCCCAGCTCCACAGAAGAGAGCTGAATGGGGGACTCCCACCCTCAGAAGTAACAAGACTGTCTGAAATGCTTAGTCCAGAGAGAGGGCTGAGGGGGAAGTCCTGTTTGAAAGAAGGAAATATTGACTACTCTGAGGCAGGGAGGCTGTCTGGAATAAAAACCCAGCCCCAGGATGAGGGGTGGGAGGGACACTGTTAAAGGAGAGGATTGACAACTGTCCTAAGGCAATGACCAGAGAGATTTCTTGAAATAAAACCCTAGCTCCAGGACAAGGGCTGTTGGGGAACTCCTGTCTGGAGGAGGGAAGTATTGCATGAGACTGCATGGAACTTAATTCCCAACCCCAGAAAGAGAGGACTGAGAGGGGAATGCCTAGTTACACTGGTCTACAATTTTTGAGAAGTCGTCTGCTTCAGAGATAAAATGTGCTATTTATTATGTATTTTGATATGCTGAATTCAAATATGACAATTAAAACAACTGATTGGCTACTGTTTCAAAGATATTTAAGATTTTACATTTTATGTCTATGTATATTGCGTAGATAGTAAAGTTTTAAACATAAATTGTAAACCTAGGTCTTTTCATGTATTTATAGTTGCTTTACATGATAATATTTCACCTGTCCTGTTTATGTAACACTTTAAAAATCAGCAGAAGGGTTATATAAATAAAATTTATTTTGAAACAAAAGGCAAAAAACTATTATGTACATAGTTTAGTCCTATTCAGTGTCTACTCGGCGCTTCTTGGCTTGTCTCTTGTATTCATTAAATGGAGCATCTCTTGTCACTGTCCAGCAATAGTCTGCAAGCATTGATGGGATCTATTGCCCTGATAGCGTTTCTCCATTGTTGCAATGTCCTGGTGAAATCGCTCGCCGTGCTCATCGCTCACTGCTCCGCAGTTCGGTGGAAAAAAATCTCGATGAGAGTGCAAAAAATGTATCTTTAGTGACATGTTTCAACCAAGGCTTTTGTATGCTTTGAGGAGGTTTTCCACCAACAACCTGTAGTTGTCGGCCTTGTTGTTTCCGAGAAAATTTATTGCCACTAACTGGAAGCCTTTCCATGCCGTCTTTTCCTTGCCACGCGGTGCATGGTCAAATGCATCATCTCGAAGAACTTCATGAATCTGAGGACCAACAAAGACACCTTCTTTATCTTAAAAAGAAGAACAGGATGCATCCGAAGAAGTGGGCTGTAGTCCACGAAAGCTTAGCTTATGCTCTAATAAATTTGTTAGTCTCTAAGGTGCCACAAGTACTCCTGTTCTTCTTTTTGCGGATACAGACTAACACGGCTGTTACTCTGAAACCTTTCTTTATCTTAGCTTCACTTAACCTTGGACATTTTCCACAAAGGTACTTGAAAGCTGCTTGTGTTTTGTCAATGGCCTTGACAAAGTTCTTCATCACACCCAGCTTGATGTATAAGGGTGGTAACAAAATCTTCCTTGATTCAACAAGTGGTGGATGCTGACCATTTTTCCTCCCAGGCTCCAATGACTGTCGGAGTGGCCAATCTTTCTTGATGTAGTGGGAATCTCTTGCACGACTATCCCATTCGCAGAGAAAACAGCAGTACTTTGTGTATCCAGTCTGCAGACCAAGCAAGAGAGCAACAACCTTCAAATAGCCACAAAGCTGCCACGGATTTTGGTCATTGTTTATGCACCTCAAAAGTTGTTTCATGTTGTCATAGGTTTCCTTCATATGGACTGCATGACCAACTGGAATTGATGGCAAAACATTGCCATTATGCAGTAAAACAGCTTTAAGACTCATCTTTGATGAATCAATGAACAGTCTCCACTCATCTGGATCGTGAACGATGTTGAGGGCTGCCATCACACCATTGATGTTGCTACAGGCAGGCTACGAGATCACCTTCCTTGAAGAAGAATGGGACAAGATCCTTTTGACGGTCACGGAACATGGAAACCCTAACATCACCTGCCAGGAGATTCCATTGCTGTAATCTGGAGCCCAACAGCTCTGCCTTACTCTTGGATAATTCCAAATCCCTGAGAAGGTCATTCAGTTCACCTTATGTTATGAGGTGTGGTTCAGAGGAGGAGGATGGGAGAAAATGTGGGTCCTATGACATTGATGGTTCAGGACCAGAAGTTTCATCCTCTTCCTCTTCCTCGTCTGACTCAAGTGAGAATGATTCTGGTGCATCAGGAACCGGCAGTCCTTCTCCGTGGGGTACTGGGCGTATAGCTGATGGAATGTTTGGATAATGCACAGTCCACTTTTTCTTCTTTGACACACCTTTCCCAACTGGAGGCACCATGCAGAAGTAACAATTGCTGGTATGATCTGTTGGCTCTCTCCAAAGCATTGGCACTGCAAAAGGCATAGATTTCCTTTTCCTGTTCAACCACTGGTGAAGATTTGTTGCACAAGTGTTGCAGCATATGTGTGGGGCCCACCTCTTGTCCTGATCTCCAATTTTACAGCCAAAATAAAGGTGATAGGCTTTCTTAACCATAGTGGTTAGACTGCGCTTTTGTGATGCAAAAGTCACTTCACCACAAACATAGCCGAAGTTATCTGCACTGTTCACACAAGTACGAGGCATCTCTGCTCACTTTGGCTAAACAGAAATGTGTCCCTTTGCAAAATCAAACACTGACAAATAAGAGAGCAAGACACTGTATGATTTCTAGAGCTGATATAGGGCAATTTGTTCAGCAGAATGATGTAAGTTTCGTTATGATTGCATCATCCATGACTTCTAGGAATAACATGATGCAATTCATATCATGTATGACGCAATACCAGCTTCAGATTGCATCATTCACTGTTTTGCCTAAAAAGCAAGTACTGTCCAAACCCAGTCATAGATTTATTCATAGATCCAGTCAAAGATGTATTTTAGTCATTTCTGGTTTAAATTGAGATCCCTTCCCTTTATATCCTCCGCCATTCCCAAGTCAAGGGTCGTATATACTGACCCAATAGCATATCTTGAAAACTAGAGCCAATCAACAATTTTAAGCATCATTTTCATTCTCAGTGACCCAGAATTAGTAAAGTTTGACTACATTTATTTCAGAAGCATTTTGGCTGTAGAGCAGTGTATAGGAGGAAAACTAGAGGTCAGACTCTCCAACTTAGCTCCAGGAAGAGGGCTGAAGAAGAAACTCCTGCTTAGAGCAGGGAAAGACTGACTCTTAAGTCAAGAGACAGCGGATTTATTCATCACAGCCCAGCAACTCCAGGAGAGCCTAGAAGCCGTTTTGAGAAGGTACCTCTGTAGCTGGCAAAGAAGTGAGGAATCCCTGGTCCTAGGTGGGGATAGTGGAATCCAGAGACCTGGGGAAAGACTTTGACAAGCAGGCCAAAGATAGGAGCAGCCCAGGGAAAATCGCAGAGGGATTAGCTGACTAAATGATCCCTGAGCTGGAACTCACAGGAAAGTGCGGGTGGGTCTTGGTTCCCCTACCTCACTGCCAGACCAAGAGGGAGAGCACGGATGTTAAGAGTAGAAGAGGCCAAGAATAAAAAGTTCCAGATATATGTTGGGAGACAGGCTTGAAGGCCATTAGATTTTGAATTTACTATTTTGAGACTTTTCTGATTACCCTGAAATGGAAATGGACTGAGTAACCTGGCAGCAGGGCTGGGCCACAGAAAATGTATACACAGCATTCTTACGTCATGGACTGGTATGTAGGTGGTCAGGTCTAGTGGTTGGAGCCAGGGTGGCTAAAGGAGCACTAAAGTGTAAAAAAAAAAATCACTGCAACACCACACCTGAACAGATGGGGGCTCTCTGGAGCTGAAAGGCTTGGCTACATGTTTCCAATGTCACCCTCTTCAAATATTGTGGTTAGAATTTTCTACAGTGAGAAAAGTACATTTGCTTCCATTCTTCCATATGTCAGAAACAGCTGAAGCAATGTTGCTCAAAAATAAATTCCCTCATGTAAAGATCACATGGAAAAACTCAACCTAAAATGTCAGTGTTTCAGAAAGCTATCTACCTGTGAAAGCCGGGATTGTAATGCAAACTGTTTTGTAGCATTAACAAGAGTGGACATGGTCTTGTCTTTCTATGGCTGAAGTCTTTTCCAACTCACTTTCTTATGTGTGAAATGTTTTGGATCAGATGTTATGTACATATTTTTACCAACTCAGATACACTGAATGTCTAATCACTTTTTTCAGAATTAAATATCTAAAATCAATGACAAAAATGTTGTTATAAAATCTATTTTCTTAAATATAAAAACATATTAAACTTTTGTAAACTGGATAAATATAAATTAAATCCTTAAAATCACAGTAAGAAATATTTACTGTGCATTAGATAAGCAGGAAAGACTTCTATTCTAATCCAGTGTATTTTCTGCATTTCCAATACTCATAATGGAGAGAAAAAGGTATATTTTTGTATAACCTTGCCATAACATGTGGATATAATCTCATCGCCCATCTGTCATTAATTAGTTTAATGAAAATAGGCTGAAGTTGTGCAGTGATCAGCAACAGAGATTAAATCATTTTAATTACAAATCCTTGCCCTATTTGTTTGATTGGCTTTAGGGTACCCCTACTTTGAGTCTCTGACATAGATTCCTTGTTATGCTTATTATTTCAATTTTTTAATAATCTGTTGCATTGCATTTTAAGCAGGGTGTTGTTGTTTTTTAATAAGTGAACAGGACAAATAAATATTGGGCCCAGTGCTGGAATCCCTCTGTATGAGGAATCCCATATAAAGCTTATTATATGATTCTGATATATGAATGAAATCTCTCAACCAGTTCTGGCTACATATTTTACCATTCAGCAAGAATGCAGCTTTAGTGTGGGTTCTAGTACTTGTAACAGAACAGTTGATTATATTGTCAATAAAGTCACTACCTTGCACTAGCCATATTTTAGCTGGTTTTGTGCAGTAATATAAAGTTATAAAGTCATGTAGAACACTCAATTGTTTCTTCTAAATGTTCTCAAAACCTGAAAATTCTAGTACATTATAGTTTATTAAGGAATTAATATGTAGGAAAAGTAACACATCTATAAATCATCTATCAAGCTTTAATTATTGTAAAAAAAAGACTGATTAAGGCTAGTCAGTTAAAAGATCAAAAAATGTAAGACTACATCCTACTTTTCAGCATACTCATCATACCAAATGCAAAGATTTCCATATTCTCACAATCTCAAATCGTGTCAACGTGTTGCTTCATCTCCATACCATGAGCTCCGTTTTTCATCCCTTAGCCACACAAGCAACGCAAGCCCAGTGAAGTCAAAGGGACTGGTCATGTGAATATAATGGTTGCAAGCTTAGATGTTATATATCCAGTAAAGCCTCGCCTGAAGTGCCTGAATTTTTCTAGGCACTGAAACTATTAGCAAATTTGGGTCGAATTTGGTAAATAGTGTCAGCTGAAAAACACTGCAAAAAAATTCAGAAATGTCAAACTGACATCTGAATCAATTTGAAAAGATAGTCTCTAAACTAAATGTAGATTCAAACTGACATTTGGAATGTTTTGGGGTTTTTTTTCTTTTTTTTTCACTCCAGTGAGAAACTGATGGTGGTGGTGGGGGGGGAAATCAGTTGTGGTTCAAAACTAAGTGATTTCCCTCCTCTTCCCATTCCTCAGTTCAGCTTCTGAACTGAAAAATCAATTATTTGCTTAGCAATAGAGCTGAGCAAAATTCAGAATTCCTGTCCTGTGAGAAATTGACATTTCAATTATTGTCTTGATTTCAAAATTTGTTCCTACAATAGAAATTGTGCATTGACTTCAAAAAGGTTAATGCCAGGTCTAAGTTTGATTTCTATCCAATGTCCTGAGTGGACAACATATGGGTAAACTAAGGCCAAATTAAAAAAAAAACTACCTTAGGGCCTCACCGTAGGGTTAGGAGTCTAAGGGGGAAAATAGCATTTGCTACTCATTTTGGACTATACCAATTTCAGATTCTTTTGTTTGGGCTACATGAGACTCTAGTCTTGTTTCAACAGTTAGTTAATAGTGTGTTTTTACATCACCAATCATATGCCACAACCTAATTTGACAATGTGGTGATCTACTTGACAACCTGTTTGAAATACTTTGAGAGTGTTGTGGCAGTACTACAGTCCCTGAGGGCAGCAGGACTAACAGTCAACCTGGCCAAGTGTCATGTTGGCTATGTGATGCTGGCAGATCAGATGTAGGTATCAGTGCGCACTAACAAATTCATAGCTGGAAAACAGACAACCTCACCTATATGTTAGTATTGTTCAAGATAGATGATAGACTTGTAAGGATGTGTTTAGACTCTAAAATGCTTGTAACTTGCTGCATTCATTGATCTTACTTGTAATGTCTGTATGCCAGGCAATATGATAATTTGCAAGTTTTGCTNATCAACAGAGGGTCCTGTGGCACCTTTAAGACTAACAGAAGTATTGGAGCATAAGCTTTCGTGGGTGAATGCCCACTTCATCAGACACAAGTGGGCATTCACCCACGAAAGCTTATGCTCCAATACTTCTGTTAGTCTTAAAGGTGCCTCTGTTGCTTTTTACTGATTCAGATTAACGCGGCTACCCCTCTGATACTTATCAAAACTAAGTGGGCCATTGTGAAGTATCATGATACAAAAACTGGGCTAATGGCCCTCCTACACCCATAAAAATGCTACATGCAACGAAGTTTGTCCCATCAACTTGAATTCTGGAAGAAGGAAATAAAGATAACTGACATTAAAATTCTTCATCTCTTTGGTATTTGAACTCTCACCGGGCTGGAACTAGGAAACACAAGCAGAGATCCGCAGGGTCAACCTGGGTTTAGCCCTAAAAGACAATGAGTGGACAGATTACTACATCTCTCACCTTTTGGAACCATAGACTGAGCTCATTTGTGTATATATCTTGCTTGCTTTAACCTGTAAATAACTCTTTCATTTCTTTTTCCTAGCTAAAAAATCCTTAGTTAGTCTATTATAGGATTGGCTACCTGTCTTTGATGTGAGATCTGAGGTACAAATTGACCTGGGTAAGTGACTAGTCTCTTGGGACGGGGAGCAACCTGAATATTTTGTGATTTTTAGTGTAAGTGACAATTTATCACTAAGTCCAGCTTGGCTGGGTGGCAGGATAGACTGGAGTGCCCAAGGGGACTGTCTGTGACTTCATGGTAAGACTGTTATAGTGATCCAGGAGTTCACATTTGTTACTGGGTCTGATTCGCTAATATTGCTGACACAAAGAAAACTGAAGCCTTTGAGATGTGGTGATGGTAAAGACTCTTGTGTATCATCTGGACAGAAAAGGTAAGGAATGTTTATGTTTAGAAATATTATTGGAGAGAAGCAGACCCACTTGTCAAAATCAGCAGGTGCAAACTTACGTACATTGGCCACATTCGGCATAGAGATGGGAATAACCTTGACAAAGTTATCATGGAGGTAGGTCGTTGTATTAGGGGATGATCAGCAAGGAAATGATAGTAATCTGCCACACAACATTTGGGAGGTCAGCTGCTGACAGCTCAAAGCTCACGATGGATCTAAAAGGCTTCTGAAAATTCTGCCATTATGTCATCAATATTCAAACAGGAATAAATGGATTTTACGTACCCTGAGGAACGGGCAAGTCAAACTCTTTGTGAGTAAACTGAAGGCCCTTCTAGAACTGGATGGGGGTGGGGAGAGTGAAGAGGGTAGGTGGTGTGTGACAAGGTAATGCAGTAATTTGGAAATGGTTCAAGATATCTGCCTATCACATGGCTGGGCAGAGTATGTGAAGAGGAAGTGGGTGAGGAAGGCTGTGTCCTCTTTCTGTCTGGTTGGGTGAGGCAGAGAAAAGCCTTTAGAGATGGTGACCAGTGTTTTTTCTGCTGAATTACTTCACTTTGTGATGCTTATATCCTTTGTTATAAACATAAAGCATGCCCTGAGGCAAGGGCTTAAAAGGACTTGGGTGTTGGGTTTATTTCCTTTCTCTGTTTGGTAAAACAGTCCACCAAGCCTACATTTGCCATTAGAGATTACTGTTTTCACATGCCTATAACTTCTCCAACTTTTAGGGCTAAAACTCTCAATGCTTGGTCTTTGCACAAAGGTTAGTATGTGTGTGTCTGTGTATGTATGTTGGGGTGAAGAGGGAGTTTGAGAAAAATCCCTTCAGTAGTTTAAATTATGAAAAAGTAGAAACATTGCTTTTCCCATTATCAAGTAAGTTTCCACAATGGATGTGATCAAAATTATTGGAATACAATTTTTTTTAGAACATAAGTCGGGCCATACCAGGTCAGATCAATGGTCAGTTCATTTAGCTCAGTATCCTAGTCCAGTCCATCTAGCCCAGCCAGAAGGGAATGAACAGAACAGGTAATCATCAAGTTACCTTTCCCCTATTGTCCAGTTCCAGCATCTGGCATTTTAACCAAAATTTGCCTTTTTTTATTTTAAATTTTAGATTTTTCTTAAACTTTTTGACTAAATTTTTTATTTATCAGTTTTAATTTTCAGCCCTTGGGTTGGTTATGGTATTGTTTTTTGTTTTCAAATTTTGATTGGTCATCTTAATCATATAGTGAGGTTTAATTTTAACCAAAAAAAAAAATCTTTTAAAATCTAACATTTTTCTCTACATAGGTAGACTTGGCCTGACATGAGTAATTAAACACATTGAGGGAGGCCTCATTCCTTAGAAGATAGGATTAGGGAGGTAAATAAGTTAGGCTGAAAACAGAACATTTGTGCTAACTAAGATAAGTAAATAGGTCAGTAGTCTAAGGAGACAAAATGATTTTAGGTGGTTTAGACAATGTCCTGAATTGGGGCAAAAAGACAATCTTGAAAATTTTCACAAACTAATCTAAAGGAGGAAAAAAGAAGAAAAAATTCAGATCAAGTCAAGTAAAACATTCTGTTTTTGAAAATTTCAAGATGCTTCATTTTGATTTTAACTTTTTAGTATTAATTCAATTTTTTTTAAATGAAAAGTTGTTTCAAAATGGAAACTGAAACTTTTTTCATTTTGAAAATGTCAAAATACATGGTTTTGACAATTTTGAAACTTTTTTCTTCAAAGCAGGATTCATTTAAACCAACCCTATCCTGCTAACAGTTTCAGTTTCAACAAATCAGCATTTTCTGACCAAAAAATGTTTTGGTCAGAAAATTCTCAACCAACTCTACTGAAATCAGGATAAATCCCATTAAAGACAAGGACTCCATTATATCACTGTCAACATTTTCCATTCTCAGCCTGCCAGGCAGAAAGGACTGCTGTTCTCTTGCTGTTGGTGGAGTAATTTTGCATGAGAGTATCAAAATGTTTCATTTCAAACATAAAAGGCAAAAAAAAAAAAAAAAAAACACTTAAGAATATTGACAGAAGAAAATTGAAAGTGCTGTACCAGTCTGTACTGTTTGGAGTTTCCTAAGGGCTGGAGATTTCAGGCCCATACCTATCACACTGTTGTATTCCAGTCAAGAGATGACAAAAATGAATAACTGAAGCCAGGTCATTGTCCACCACAGGCCCACTGACATGGCGCGCGGGGGGGGGAGGGGGGGAAACAATTGACCACGGGCCCAGGCAATTTAAAAGGTCCCTGGGGCCCCTGGCTGCCACCACCGACAACGGGGCTAAGGCAGGCTTCCTGCCAGCCCTTGCTCTACACCACTCCTGGAAGCAGCCGGCACTTCCCTGCGGCCCCTGGTGGGGCCTCAAGGTCTACGTACAGTGTCCCCACCCTGAACATTGACTCCAGAGCTCCCATTGGCCAGGAACTGCAGCCCATGGGAGGTGTGGGGGCAGTGCCTGCGGGCAGAGGGCACACAGAGACCTCCCTGGGCCCCCTGCCTAGGAGCCACTGCCAGAGTGGTGTGCCAGTTCCTTTCAGGAGCCGCCCAAGGTAAGCGCCAACACCATGACCCCCTCCTATACCCCAATCCCCTGCCCCAGCCCAGAGCCTGCACCCCCCACACAAACTCCCTCCAAGAGCCGACACCCTGCACCCTTTCTCGCATCCAAACTCCCTCCCAGAGCCTAAACCCCACATCCACTCCCATACCCCAACCCCCGTCCCAGCCTGGTGAAAGTGAGTGAGGGTAGGGGATAGCGAGGAACAGAGGGAGGTGGGATGGAGTGAGCAGGGGACAGGGCCTCAGAGAAGGGGTGGGACACGGGCATGGTCTCAGGGAAGGGGTGGGGTAGGGCAGGGTTGGGGCAAGGGTCTTTGGGTTTGTGCGATTAGACAGTTGGCAACTCTACCAGGCGAGCATGCAGAAGCCCTGTGTGTGCCAGAAAAGCACGCCCAGCAGCGCAGCCGGCAGCTCGCTGGGCACCAGCCAGTGCAGGCGCAGCACTGCCCAAATGTCAGGTGGACTGCATCTGTATGGGCACAGCTTGTGCATGCGTGGGGGCCCATTGACTGTTCTGCCTGGGGCCCCGATTTGCTGTCAGTGGGCCTGGTCCACCAGGATGGGATAGGAGTCTCCTAGCCAACTGGAGATGACAGAAAGTGTTATTTGTAGATGGTGTGAAGTCAGAGCTTACCAGGAGAGAATCCACAAGGATTTGCTTATACTATTGCTAATCCCTTGTGTTCAAAAATCATAAATCATGTCCCAAAAACATGAGATTGCCTTTAAAATAATGAGATTTAAAAAAAACTACATTTGTGGTTATTTTAATTTTCATCCTTTAGGGTGGGCTAAACTCATGTGTTTAACCTCTTTTCCTTAATCACAAAATCTAGAAGTTTACCTTTGTTTAAAATAGAGAGCGAGAAAGAGAGCAAGCAAGCAAGTTAAGATTCTTACCTAATCTCTTGACTTCAGGAGCTGGGGCCAGTAGTGTAGCTAGTGAGGTGCAGGGAAAGCAGCTGCTTCCCCTCACCACGTTTTCAAAAAGCGGTGCGCCTGCCGGCCGGCGCTGACCTCCTACAGGCAAGGGGGGGCAGCACGGCTGGAGGAGCCATGGGGAGGGGGCGGCACGATCGGAGGAGTGAGGGGGGGCAGCAAGGCGGCCCGCAGCATGGCCGGCAGCCAATGAGGACACGGCAGGCATGCCCGGAGAAGGCAGAGCGGGGGTGGGGGAGCAGCATGGCGGCCCGCACAGCGTGGCCGGCAGCCTCGGCCAGAGGAGCAAGGGGGGGCACCGCGGGGTGGCCAGTGGCCCGCGGCGGCGGGCGTGACTGAAAGAGGCAGAGTGAGGGGGGGGCACAGCAATGGCAGAGTAGCTGTGAACTTCCTTGCACAGGCCCATTGTCCCATGGGAATAAATCTTCTTTCCTTTCCTTCGCCTGCTGCTCAAGCCCCCTGGCGTCCGAGTGAGACACAAGCTCAGCCCCAGCGCGGGCAGGTCCTGTGTGGCCCGAGCCTGCTGCAGTGACTTCCGCTCCTGCCCCAGCCCCGGACGCGCCTGCCCGCAGCGCACTGAGATACGGAGGCAAAGGAAATGGCAGCGCCTGTCCCGGGCCCAGGGGTCCTGATCAGGACCTGGGCAGCTCGCGGAGCTCGCGAGAAGCAGGAGACCCCCGCCCCCGCCAGAACCCTCTGCAGCCACTGGCTGTCCCCCTGGCTCTGCAATCAGAGATGCAGTGTTCAGCTGCTCCCCTGCCCTAAGATCCAGCCTCCCTCCCGGCATGGGCTTGTCCCTCCTCCGCACACAAAGGCTGGTGCGGGAGGCAAAGTCCCGGGGAAGGGTGGGGCCGGGGAGGCCGCAGGAGCAGGGGGCAGCAAGAACCCACCCAGGGCCGGGAGAGCCCCGCAAAGGAGGAACAGACACACACACCCTTCCGCAGCACGGCCGGCAGCCGTGGCCGGAGGAGCAAGGGGGGCGCATCATGGCAGCCGGCAGCCAATGGGGGGCGGAGCGGCTGGAGGAGGAGCCAAGGGGGGCATGGCCAGTGGAGGAGCCAGTGGGGGGGCTTTTTTATGTTTGCTCCCCCTGCTCTTAGATCCTGGCTATGCCACTGGCTGGGGCTTTAAGAAAAATACCAAATATAGCGAGACTCATGATAAAATCATGAGCTGGCAATACAGTAAATGTTTTGTTTTTTTCACATGCCTCTGTGCTTCCTGATTCCAGCACCGAATGTAAACAAAAGTGCCCAGATAATAGAATAAAGGCTGTTTTTGCAGTATTTCTTGTCCACCTGCAAGTAGGAAGTACCAAACATTTCATGAGTCTATTGTCATCACATTTCTAATTCCACTAAATTGGCAAAATATCCAAAATTGTGGTTCAGCCATCACTAGATTACACGAACACACCTTGGCATCACTTCTACCTGCCTGTTCATATACACTACATGTGTGACTGAAATACTAAGAATAAAGTGGAAATAAAATATAAAACATCTGCTTAGGTCATCAGTTAATGGTGAATGCTTATACAATCCTGGAAATAAGGCTCTCTAATGGGCTTAAATGTGTTTTTTGCTTGGTGTAGTGGCAACAACATTCAGTATATATTACTGAAGTAAGTAGATGGACTTTTCTTTTAATTCGTCACAGTGGCGGTTTCTATTTAGCTGCTTTTCTTGACATTTCCCACTGATACTCCCTCCAAGGAACTCCAGTAGTGACAAAGGTGAGAGCAATAGTGTAGATCAGCTGCTTACGTTTTAAGCACCATGTCTTACCTTCCCTAGTGCAGGATTATGCAATATCGTGGTTAAAATGCTACTGATTACATTAGCCCTCATTTGCTATGGGACTAGCGGGGAAGTTGCCGTGACCTCATCGTCTGTCACTCTTCCCTTCAACTTTTCATAGATCTGTAAGCTCTGCTTCCCCTGCTCCCAACTTAGCAGGATATAATATAATCACATGGTTGACATGCTGACACAAATTTGCCCCACCCCCATTTTTTCTGCCGGACGTTGCTACAACCAACGAAGCTCTGCTGATAGCAATCGGGGAGGGGGGATCTTAGTGTAGACATGACTACACAGTGCAGCTGGAGCAGTATCTGAATTCCTGGCCAACTCTTTATGCACAAAGGGGAATGGAGGAGAAAACTGCAGACTTCAATGCTGCCAAAGCAGTTCTGTGAGAGAATTTTCTACTGCCACCTACTGTCTATTTTTTTCCAGTATAAAGTTTAGTGTCTATACCAGGGGTCGGCAATGTCTGGCATGCAGCTCGCCAGGGTAAACATCCTGGCGGGCCAGGCGAGTTTATTTATCTGTTGACGCGGCAGGTTCGGCCGATCGCGGCCCCCACTCGCCGCGGTTCACCGTCCCGGGCCAATGGGGGTGGCGGGAAGCCGCGGCCAGCACATCGCTCGCCCGCGCCGCATCAGCAGGTAAATAAACTGACCTGGCCCGCCAGGGTGCTTATCCTGGCGAGTCACGTGCCAAACGTTGCCAACCCTTGGTCTATACTGTGAAAAGTAGATTTGGTGTACTTATTCACACTTTCTCCTATGGGAGTCAGTCTGCCAGATCACTGACCTTTTGCTGCAGATCTTTTTCTTTGAAGAAGGGGATGGGAAACCTTTCCAAGGGACCACCCCAACTCGCACAAACTGCACATTAAGAGGAGGCCTGCCACAAATATCTCAAAAAGAAAATAGGCCCTAGCAATGATAAATCTGTATTGAAAATGCAATCATTTTGAACCTGTTGTAAAGAAAATTTTTCTCAATGATCCAAAGTCTGAAACGAATACACATAAGTGATAGGAATCTGTCATGGAAAGAGAATTTAGGTGAAACCTTTTATACTTGGTCTGAGTTAGGATTCAGCATAGCTGGATACTAATAAATATTTCTAGTAAGAATACAAGTCAATCTACAAATGCATTTGCTTGGGTTGTGCTTGCACCCCTTCTGTGCTGACTTTGCACAAACAGCTGAGTGATAGGAATTTTATTCAAACTAATGCTCACCAAGTGTATTTTAAGCTCCCATATGTGGATATTTGAGGTGTTGGTTATTTGTATGAAATAACTAGCGGTGCTTGGTTTAATATAGGGAACTGGACCACTTTAATTATTACCAGGCAGAGTGATGGGAGTTCCAAACCCCCCAGAGTCCTGACACAGAGGGAACTAGATCAGCTAGATATACTTAATCTCATCATTTTGCAGACAGGACCAAGCATGTATGTACATTACTTGGAGTGGGAAAAGAGAAAATTACATTTAAATTCTCTATGCCCAGCCAGTAAATTTTACATCAGCCTAACTTTTTCTAAGAATGATGCTTCAGGCAAGTCCTGTGTGATCCAGAAACAAAAAACAATTTTCCTAAGCCCTCCTCTTTGCTACTATTCCCTAAACTGCCACCTCTTTTTTGAGGGCTGGTCTACATATACATTTGCATTAAATAAATAAATACATTGATTTTAATTCACACCTTTTGTTGCTTCAGTACAAGTCTATATGTGGTTACTGACTTAAACAAAATCAAATAGGGCACTTATTCTAAAGTCAGAACCACTTGTCGGCATGCATCAAAGTAAGAGTGTAAATTAAAAACAATTTACTTATTTCAGTGCAAGTTTGTATGTAAACCACCCCAAAAGATTCAAAGCCCAAGGAGTTATTCAACATCTGCTCCAATCTGTTGGTGAACAGGGGAAAGAACAGTCAAAGTGGCTTCATCTGCATAAACTATTTACCCAGAACTGCAGACAGACAGAAGCTCCTCAAGCGTGTTTTCTCACGTTGATGTTGTGTCCTCTGTTCTCCTAATGTTTTCCTTCTTTTATAAAAAGACTTCGTGCTTGTTTTTAAGGTCAGGCTTGACAAAGCCCTGGCTGGGATGATTTAGTCAGAAATTGGTCCTGCTTTGAGCAGGGGGTTGGACTAGATGACCTCCTGAGGTCCCTTCCAACCTTGATATTCTATGATTCTATGATTCGTGTAAGTGTGGAAGTATTGCCTATTGAGGGTACCCAGGAAAAGTATTTAGTGATCCCAGAAATTCTAGGTGGGGACGCAAACTGATGGTATTTGTTAGTTTTGAGATGGCTATTGGCAGCAACAAGGGTTGGGTTCAAACACCTGGTAGAAGGGTTGTATGGTTAATCAACACAACTCACATTTCAGATATTGAACACGTACTGCAAACTACCTGAGGTCAACTCATACCATTAAAAATGTATTGTTTAATTTTGACTGAGTAAATTGGAGGAGAATTCATCTTCCTGATGCCATTGTGCAAGTAGAAAAACATGCTAAATCCTCTGAGTGTTATTTGCTCTCAATTATTTACCCATCTCTAATTGTCATGTACAGGTAAGAAAAACAAGAATTGGAGAGATCTGATTATTATATAGCTGTATAATATTTCTCTAAACAAAATCTCACTGTTGTAATGATTATTGAATTGTCTCTGATACTTCCATGCCTAAGATTTGTCAATTTGCTAAAATTTCCAAATAAAGACAGTTTTTAAAAAAGGAGGAGGTTTTAGGCTGAGTAGGAAACAACTGGTCCAGCTAAATAAAAGGGAAGAATTTCAGGAAAAACTAGTCAGAGCATTAATAAATCATTCTAAGAAATACTACTGCTGATCAATTGAAAGTAATCCAGGATAAACTAAAGAGGCCTGATGCCAGTCATTATTAATAAGAAGGAAGGATTGCATTGGTTAGTGGTAATCAGTCAAGGAGACAGATTTTCATGCATAAAATGCAAAGGGTCAATAAGAGAAGGAACACCATTTCATTTTGAGGGTATGGGATTTTTTTTTAACCTCACTAAATAGTATACTTTTTACTATCAAGTTCCCCTTTTGCTAATTATTCATCCTGCCTTACATTTTGTCTCTGTCATCTGAAATCATAGAGTTCAAGGCCAGAAGTGACCTTTCGATCATCTAGTCTGAGCTGCTATATATCACTGGCCACCAGCACCTGAACGCTAAACCCAAAAACAAAAATGAGACCAAAGTATTACAATCCACATGAGACTAGACAATTATATGCCTGAGGTAGAGAACAGGAAGGACTCAGGTGTATCAGTGAGCGAGGCCCCTGCACTGGCACGGAAATGATTAAATGAGATATACCAAGATAATCCTGGCATATTATCTGCACCCATGAACTGCAGCAGAAGGCAAAAAAGCAACCTAAAGCCAATATGACCTGGGGAAAATTTCTTCCCAATCCAATATATGGCAATCAGATCAACATTCCCAATTGGTGGGTTGTGACCCCCACTAGGGTTGCAGCATCAAGAGGCCTGATTCACCCCTTGAGACAATGGCATCTTCCCCTGAGTGTGTCTGGACCTGCACAACAAACATTGCGCCAGGAGGCTGCCATTTTGATCTTCAAAATGGCATCCTCCACACACTGTATGACTTCGTATGGTGCATGAGAGGTCATTCTGTACAGAGGTCACCATTTTGTAAAATGGTGGCCTGCTGGCACATCGTTTATGGAACAGTTCTAGACATGTTGGTGGTGCAGAGGTGGCTGTGTGGACGTCATTTTGCCATTTGCACCATTGGGCTGTGCAAGCATCTAGCTGAGAGACTTGAATCCAGGAGATCCTTATCTGTGGGCATCAGCCTTATCAACAACAGCCTTAAATTTTATGCCAGCCTGAATATCCTGTTGGTACTTGATAAAGAATCATTGTATCTCCACACAGGGCCTTTAAAAGTCTTAGTCTCGCTTGCTTAATAGTGAATTCCCCTTTCTGATTTGTGATAAGAGGCACAATGTACTCATTTTTATGCAGAGTATCTCCTTCAACCTTCATCAGTGACATTAGTGATGCAGTTATGAATGAAAAATGAGTGCAAGAAACATGTCCTCAAATATGATGAGGCTTTGAGTATGGCTTCACCAGTATTTTTGTCAAGAACAAAGAGAGCCCAAAATGCCTGCTGGCTCACAAGGTGTTATCTAGCAAAAGCATGAAGCCTAATAAACTTACATGATACTTGAAAACCCTTCACAAGGAACACATAGGAAAACTAAGGTCATTTTTGGAGTGCCAGAAAGAAGAACTTTCAGGTCTACATGGTATCTTTGACCATGCTCAAAAGGCATCATTTGAGGTAAGTTACCACATCACACTGGCCAAGAAGCCTCAGACAATTGGAGAGAGACTCTTATTTTGACAGCTGCAATCAATATGATGAAGATAATGTGTGGGGAAACTGAGGCAAACAAACAAAGCCATACCATTCTCCTGAAACACAGTGAAGTGAAGGATTGAGGTGATAGCAGCAGATCAGGAAAACACACAGGTGAAGCATCTAAAAAACATGGATGCTTTTGCTCTTCATGGTGATGGAAACACTGAGGGTTGTGATGCACATTTCCTGGCTTTTGTGACATACACATGGGACAGTGCAATGCTCAAGGACATTTTGTTCTTTCTCTCTCTTCTCAGACACAAGACAGCATGGACTGTCATGCAAAACAAGAATATCCTGTGTGATTACATAAGGGGCTTTTGCACACATGGAGCTTTGTCTAGGGAACTCCACTAAGCAAGTCTGCATACCTTGGTAAGAGAAGTGCTCCATTTGCTGTGTGGACTCTCTGCATGATTCACTGGAACAATTAGCATCTAAAGCTCTGAATCCACAGCTAGGAGAAATTTTGCAATAGGTCTCATCTATTGTGAACTACATCTAGACTCAACCTCTTTGCGAAAGTTTGTTTTCAAAACTGTGTGAGCTTATCATGAATTCAACATATCATGTTGCACACTGAAGATCATTGGCTCTTGAGAGGAAAAGCACTGGGATGATTTTTTGAACTGAGAGACAAGCTCTGTGCCTATGCAATGGACTGCAAAAAGAGTGAATTCATTTATTTTTTGTGTGGCCAAAGGAATATATGCCTTCTTGCCTATGTCACAGAAATATTTGGAAAACTGAATGCACTGAATACAGATCTTCAAGGAACGAACACCTACATCTTTCTGCTGAGTGATCTAATCACAGGATTTATGAAGAAAATTGTTTTCTTGAAGAATAATCTATGTATCTTTCCCACAGGTTTACAAGTTCCTGGCTGACAATTAAATTATTCGCCTCCAACACAGGTGATGGCTGAGCATCTCAACCAGATGGAGAAACAGTGTGCATCCTTTTTCCCCCAACTTGGGCATGACAAAGTATGATTGGGTGCGAAACCCCTGTCAGTGCAAACTTGATACCATGGATTTGCCAGAAGCTGAAATCAAACAGCTCATTGAAATTTCCTACTATCAATTCTTGCGAGGAACATATGCCCAACTTTCTCTCCTGAGTTCTGGTTAATGTCAAGAATGGATATCCTTCACTCTCAACATATGCCTTGAAATTGATGGTGCCATTCGCAAGCATTTGAGTGAATCTGGATTCTGTGCACTTGCATCATCAAATCTCATTATTGATATACTGGAGATTAGATGTGTAATTTCTACCATGCTTCCAGTCTTTCACAAGCTGTGTCACAACATCCAAGCCCAAGTGTCACATTAGAGAGTATTAAATAACACAATTATTATGCAATTTCCTTGGAATCTTTGATCGCTATGTTGCTTTGTTGTTGATTAGGATCACAGAAAACAGTCTCAAAATGGGTCACAAAGGCAAAATTTGGGAACTCCGGAGTGAGGCTTGAGCATGTGAGCAAGAACCAGCCAGCCAAGCACCTCAGAGAGAGACTGCTCAGTGCCACCTCAAAGCCCTGGCCAATCCAACACAATGTCCCATCTCCAGCTGTGGCCATCTCAGAATAGGGTGACCAGATGTCCCAATTTTATAGAGACTGTCCCGATATTTGGGACCCCCTGTCCCTATTTTTCAAACTTTCTATCGGGTCACCCTATCTCAAAAGCATCAGTGGAAGGACATAAAAAACCCTGACAGAATTCATTTGGGGTGGGGTGAGGAATTCCTTCCTCATGCTTGCATGCGACTGACTGAAACCCTTAAGCATGAGCTTTAGGAACATAAACCAGAAGTGAGCCCCAAGACTATTTGAGCCCTGCCCATCCCATCACAAGCAACCTTGTCATATAGTTGCCCGCATAAATTTGTCCAGCTCTCTTAAAACTAATTACGTTTGTTTCTCCCCTTCCCCCGCCTCAATATTTCCTATTAGGAGGCTGTTCCAGAACCTCACTCCTCTGATGGTTAGAAACCTTCTAATGTTCAGCCTGAATTTAGTCATAGCCGGTTTATAATCACTTGTTCTTGTGCAAGCACTGTCCTTGAGCTTAAATAGCTCTTCACACTCCCTGGTATTTAATGCCCTAATGTATGTATAGAGAGCAATCATATCCCCTCTCAGCCTTCTTTTGCTAAGCTAAACAAGCTAAGCTTTTCCAGTCTCCTATCATAAGATAGGTCCTCCATTCCCCTGATCATCCTCATAGCTCTTCTCCACGCCTCTTCCATTTTGAATTCTTCTTTCTTGAACATGGGTGACCAAAATTGTACACAGTATTCCAAATAAGGTCTTACCAATGCCTTAATAGCACCAGTACAATAGCATTAATACTTCTCTATCTCTACTGGATATGCCTTGCCTAATACATCCTAGGATTTCATTTGCCTCCTTCACAGCTGCATCACATTGGTGATGCATTGTCATCCTGTAATCGACCCATACACCCAAGTCTCTCTCCTCCTCTGTTGCTTCCAACTATTGTATAAACCCCCAACTTCTAGCAGAAATTCTTATGATTTGACCTTAAATGCATGACATGCATGACATTGCATTGTGTACTATTGAATTTCATCCCATTTCTGTCATTCCAGTTCTCAAGGTCAGCCAGATCTTCCTGTGTAATATTCTGATCTTCCTCTGTATTTACGATGCTTCCCAACTTTGTATTATCAACAAACAGATTTATTAAAAATCTTTGCTACCGGACTAGCAATCTCATGTGCCAGTTCTTTCAGTATTTTGAGATGGAAATTATCTGGTTACCCTGATTTGAGCATATTATGCTCTAATTTTTTCTTTCACCTCAGTTGTGGTCATTTCCATTTCTAGACATTCATTTCTATCAGCCATCCCGCCTTCATATATATGTTCCATATTAGCATTGTTATTAAAAACTGAGGCATTTACGTTTTTAGCAAGGTTATTTTTAATCTCCTTCCCAACACATTGCATGGTAGCTCAACCTCATTCTTCCTTATTCTCTTTTTAGTTATATAAGTAAAAATCCACTTATTAATTTTAATTTCTTTGGCAAGAGCTAATTCAGCTTGTCTTTTTCACTTTATTCCTACATTTTCTAGCCTCCACAATCTAGCTTTCTTTGCTGATATTCCTTTTTTCCATTCCCTATAGTCTCTCTGCTTATTCCTAATAACCTTTTTGAGGTTAATCTATTTACTGTAATTAAATAATCATTTATCTAGAGAGACTCACTGACATAGCCAGTCTATTAAAAAATCTGCCTGGATGATTTTATATAATGACACAATATCATTCACGTCATATCATGACATACAATTGTGTTAAAAAACTCAAGAGCTCCATAATTAGATATATTTCACAAACGTACACAGTAGGCCAGGATGATTCAGACTGGGGGAGGAGAGGGGAGCTATCCAACTGAGGTCCCTTATCTATACTCAGTGTGGGATCATAGTATTGATCATAAGCACTGATGATTCACTTGCTGTATTATTATTTATCATTTGTGTTACAATAGTGCCCAACGACCTCCCTTACAATCAAGCCCCACCCCCCACCGCCAACTGAAGCAGCAACTTGTTCAGATTGGGCAAATGAGCCAGGCCTTTATGTTTTTCTGTTCCTCTAACACCCACTAAAGTGAAATTCTGTGTTAACACAAAAATGCAAAACAGGACAGATCAAATCTCCAACAAAACTCAGCATTTAGCAGCTCCCATTTAAGTATTTACATCAGTGGCAGGAGTTTCTTTCCCAGTGGGATCTGTTGGAAGCTGAGCATTCTTGAAAATTTAGCCCTTGTTTAGGTGCCTAAATGGGAGCTGAGCTCTTTTGAAAAATTAGTAATTGGGGCCACAGGTCTAATCTCAGGGCTAGATTGAGACCCTACATCTAGCCCTGCCTAAGGAGTGTCATGTAGCTATGCTACCCCAGGAGCAGTCCTGAGACGCATTTGTGAGAGTTGGCTGCCCCTAACTCTGTGAGTGAAATAAGTTACTATAGCCCTTTCCTGGGTGCAGGCTACATCACCCTCCATGGCAGCTCAGATCTGCTGACTAGAACCTTAGAGGGGCAGAGCAAGTCCTTGAGCACAGAGAGTAATGACCTCAGAACCTGATCTCCTCTCCACACATGTGTCTGGAGAAGCAATCCATGTAGGTGGCATAGGTGAGTGGTGAGGGACTCAAGCCTTCTTACTCCCCTACATTAACCCCCAATGGTCAGTGAAAATCTTACTCTCAGCTATGAAAAAAAAGTGACTGATTTCAATGAGAGTTTTGTCTGAGGGAGGACTTCAGGAGTAAGCCTCATGTCTTTAACTTAGGCCATTTTAGCTAAGTGTTGCATTGTACTGCATCTAAGAGAAATGGCAGGAAAAAAAGTTTAAGTTTCAATTTTAACTCTTAATTTCTTTGTATTTATCATTTAAAATGAAATCCTTAATATTGTTTTAACATAATGTTTGGTACTGATACAATCATGGGCACATTGCTGCTGCTTTAGCAATCATAAGAGTCACATTTTTTTTCTGAACTTCTTTGAATGCTGTTGGACCAATTACTTAGCCAAAATGTCTAAGGGTAATATAGGATGAATCAAATATGCCAATGAATATTGACAAGGATCTTTGACCCCTCTATTAAAGAATAAAAATAAATTATTTCCTTTAAAAATTGATTTACATATTTCACTTAACTATTAGGTGGGGTAGGCTATGGATATAATTATAATAAAATAATGGCTCTTAATGACTTTGATCCGGTTATTAAAAACAGAACACAATTTTATATGGTTCTGATGTATCTCCGGTGATGTTATTTAAAGCAAGATAGATTTATGACTTTTGTTTGACCTCCTTTTAATGATTACAGAATTAAAATTAATTCAATTACTTTTTGGGGGGAAATGGTCATTTTGAATTCAATTCTGATTTTGGGGGGGGGGTCATGTGGGGAGGAAGCTCTCTCAGGCCTGAAGAAATATAATTGTATTTCATGGTGTAACACCCAGTGAAATATAAGGAATTTCAAATATAATTTGTGTTCTCTCATAAAATCCACATATTGTACCCATCATATTTGAGCTACTATAATTTTAGCTCTGTGACAAGTCTGCACCAGTGACACCCGTTAGTCCCCCACACACACACACAAGATTTTGCACATGCTCAAAATTCCATAGGCGGGACTCTGTTCCCTTGGCTTCAGCCCTCTCTAGTCCATGGCTCCAGCTTTCCAGGTTACAGCCAGCAAAGAACTCCCTCTGCTGCTCCTCCTGCCTTCAGCCCTGGCTCTCTAGACCCTAGTTAACAAACTTCTCTTGCTGCTCTCCTGCCTTTAGCCTTCTCCCAGGAACTACTTTCTGCTTCCTTCTGGGACTTCTCCAGTCTCTTCACCTGCCGTTCCTGACTGAACCAGTCTGTTCTGACTCACGGGGACTCACCCTATCACCAGGTCTCACCCTAATGCTTTGTAGTCCCCCGGTGCTGTCTCCTCCCCTCCCCCCGTTAACCTGCCAAATGGAAGCACCTGCTTTGGCAAAGGGGAGCTGGACTAATTTCATTTACTGAAGCCAGCTACCCTGTGAAGGCTATTATCAGGTCCTCCTCTCAGTCATCTTTTCTGAAGACTAAATATGCCCATTTTTTAACCATTCCTCTTAAGTCATGTTTTCTAAACCTTTCATCATTTTTGTTGCTCTTCTCTGGACTCTCTCTAGTTAGTCCACATCCTTCCTGAAGTGTGGTGCTTTGGACTTGACACAATACTCCAGCTCAGACCTCACGTGTGGGGAGTAAATCACGATACTTACCTCCCATCTCTTACATACGACACACCTGTTAATACACCAAAAAAATATTAGCCTTTTTTCAGAACTACATTATGTTGTTGGCTCATATTCAATTTGAGATCCATTATAATCCCCAGATCCTTTACAGTAGTAGTACTGCCTAGCCAGTTAGTCCCCATTTTGTAGTTGTGCATTTGATTATTTTCCTTCCTTAAGTGTATTACTTTGCACTTGTCTCCATTGAATTTCATCTTGTTGAATTCTAATCCTGTCTTCCACTTGGTTTACAATCCCTCCCAGTTTGGTGTCTTCTGCAAATTTTATAAGCATATTATCCAGTCCTTTATCCAAGTCATTAACAAAAACATTGACAAATACTGGACTGAGGACTGACTCCTGTGGGTCTCCACTAGATACATCCACCAGTTTGAAAGCAAACCACTGATAGTGACACTGATAGTGACCAACAAAGAAGATAACAGAACGCCACTAGCTGTCACCTACAGCCCCCAACTAAAACCTCTCCAGCGCATCATCAAGGATCTACAACTATCCTGAAGCATGATCCCTCACTCTCACAGACCATGGGAGATAGGCCAGTCCTCACTTACAGACAGCCCCGAACCTGAAGCAAATACTCACCAGCAACTACACACCACACAACAAAAACACTAACCCAGGAACCAAACCCTGCAACAAACCCCGGTGCCAACTCTGTCTGCATATCTATTCAAGGGATACCATCATAGGATCTAACCACATCAGCCATACCATCAGAGGCTTGTTAACCTGCACGTCTACCAATGTGATATATGCCATCATGTGCCAGCAATGCCCCTCTGCCATGTACATTGGCCAAACCGGACAGTCTCTACGCAAAAGAATAAATGGACACAAATCTGACATCAGGAATTACAACATTCAAAAACCAGTAGGAGAACTCTTCAATCTCCCTGGACACTCAATAACAGACTTAAAAGTGGCAATTCTTCAACAAAAAAAACTTCAAAAAGAGATTCCAATGAGAAACTTCAGAATTGGAATTAATTTACAAACTGGACACCATCAAATTAGGCCTGAATAAAGACTGGGAGTGGATAGATCACTACAAAAACTAATTTCTCCCTGCTGATACTCACACCTTCTTGTCAACTGTTTGAAATGGGTCACTTTGTTTACATTGGCCTCATTAGCACTACAAAAGTGATTTCAACCCCTTCTTGTCAACTGTTGAGAATAGCCCACTTCCATCTTAATTGAACTGGCTCGTTAGCACTGACCCCCCATATGGTAAGGCAACTATCAGCTTTTCATATGCTGTGTATTTATACCTCCCTACTGTATGTTCCACTCCATGCATCTGATGAAGTGGGTTTTAGCCCATGAAAGCTTATGCCCAAATAAATCTGTTAGTCTTTAAGGTGCCACAAGGACTCCTCGTTGTTTTTGCTGATACAGACTAACACGGCTACCACTTTGAAACCTGTCTTTGAGTATAGTCTTTCAACCAGTTATTTACCCACTTTATCATAATTTCCTTTAGGCCACATTCCCTTAGTTTAAGGCTGTCAAAAGCCTTACTAAAATCAAGATATGTCACCTCTAAGCTTTCCCCCATCCACTAGGCCAGTAACCCTATCAAAGAAGGAAATTAAGTAGATTTGGCATGATTTGTTCTTGACAAATCCATATCAACTACTGATTTATTATCCTATTATTCTATAGGTGCTTACAAATTGCTTGTTTTTTAGTCATTTGTTCCAGTATCTTTCCAGGTATTGAAGTTAGTCTGACTGGTCTAAAAATACCTAGATCCCCTGTGTTCCCCCTCTTAAGATAGGTACTATGTTTGTCCTTCTCCAGTCCTCTGCAACCTCACCCATCTTCCATGAGTTCTCAAAGATAATTGCTAACCATTCTGAGACTGCTTCTGCTACTTCCTTAAGTACCAATGGGTAAATCTCATCTGGCCCTGCCAACTTGAATACATCTAACTTATCTAAATATTATTTAACATGTTCTTTCCCTATTTTGGCTTGTGTTTCTTCCCCCTTGTTGTTAATACTAATTGTGTTGAGTATCTGATCACCATTAACCTGTTTAATGTAGGCTGAAGCAAAATAGGCATTAAACACCTCAGACTCCTTGATGTCATCCATTATGCACTCTCCGGCTCTGAAAAGTAGTAGACCTACACTTTTCTTCATCTTTCTCTTGTTCCTAATGTATTTATAGAACCTCTTTTTACCATTTTTATGTCCCTTGCTATGTGTAACTCAATTTGTGTCTTAACCTTTCTGATTCTGTCCAACCTTGAAAACGATAGACTGCATCTGGTATCCTAACAGAGGAAGACAACTCACTTGTGAGGACTGGGGCTTGAGGGAAAAAATGCTATTTCAAGGAAAGAAGTTATCTGGTAAGAAATACACCTTTCTAAATCAGTAACATTTGTAATACAGCTGAAGGTGACTCACGTTTTTTTACATGTAAGCAGAGTCAGGATGAGCTCTACCTTGACATTTGGTGGTGAATTATGGCGAGTGTGGAAAATAACTTCCTGGGCTGATCTTGTTTGCAAGATCCAGCTAGCATGAGCCCACAGCAACCGAAAGTGGTTACTTTGGCTGGTGTGGGATCCCCAGTTTCTCTGTTATTGGGGCAGGAAGAATAAAGTGTTGTTACCCTGATTATGTGAATCAAGGCCAGTGGAACTGTTGTATGACAGAGGGACTCACCATTAACGAAGTAGTACTCGCTAGACAAGGGGATGGGTTCCAAAACCCAGTGAATGGAGAGAGGCTGGGGACAGGTATTTATACCTGATGGTATGGGCCCCTTTTGAGGGCCTGAAACACCATTTGTACCACCTCCTCTCTCCACTGTTGAATAGCAGAGCTAATTTTGATTCCATTAAGAGCCTAATTACAGGCTGCTATGCTGAATTCACTTTGGGCCAATAGTGCACTAGCAGTGGGGCTCCCTTACTACAAGCTGAAATGACTAAGAGCTGAGATCACTGAGTGCTGTGTTAACTAGTGGGGGAGCCTGAAGATTTATTGCTTGGCAGAGCGGAGCAGTTTGCGGGATGGCTGGAGGAGCGGAGCGGCTGGTAGAGAGAAGCAACTTGTGGTGAAGGCTGCAGCAGAACCCCACGGAGTCGGCCTCGGACCACGTAAGGTGCCCCTAAAAACCCCATGTGCCCCTTTCTCCCCCCCCATTTCCACCCAGGGTGGGGGGGGGGTAAGACTCTGCAGATAAACTTTTGAACTCTGGGGCTGCACTGACCAGGGACAGAGACTTTTGGGTTGTTGGACTTTTGGGTGATTTTGGGGTTGCTGGACTCAAGAGACTTGTAGGGTGTTGCACTTTTGGGACTTTGGGGGTGGGTCTTTTGCTTATGCTTTGTGCTATGAATCCTGTTTGTGGTGTTTTCCTAATTTAATGCTGATGTCATTTATCTCATGTTATTAAACATTTTCCGCTACACTCAGACTCCATGCTTGTGAGAGGGGAAGTATTGCCTCTTAGAGGTGCCCAGGGTGGTGGTATGTAATTGTCCCAGGTCACTGGGTGGGGGCTTGAGCCGGTTTTGCATTGCGTTATTGAAACGGAACCCCTAGATACTGAACCCGGCCCTTGTTGCTGCCAACTCAGATGGGCAGAAGGGTTACATACAAATGTAAGTTCTGTGATGTCAGAGCTCAAAGGATCAATGAGCCCCTAATATCTTAAGGGAATGGCATAGTGCAGCCAGGGCCGGTGCAACCTATTATGCGACCTAGGCGGTCACCTAGGGCGCTAGCATTTGGAGGTGGCATTTTCTTCAGTGGCGACTGCGGTGGCCGGATCTTTGGCCACCCCGGTCGTTGTCGGCATTTAGGCAGAGGGAGCTGGGGCAGGGAGGTATGGGGAGGGCCGTCTGCAGCAAGTGGGGGGCAGCATGCAGGGTTAACTCCCCGCCCCAGCTCACCTCTGCTCCGCCTCCTCCCCTGAGCATGCCGCCCCGCTCTGCTTCTCTCCCTCCCAGGTTTGTGGCGCCAAACAGCTGATTGGTGCCACAAGCCTGGGAGGCAGGAGAAGTGGAGCAGCAATGGCGTGCTCAGGGAGGAGGCGGAGCAGAGGTGAGCTGGGGTGGGGAGCTGCCGCATGGCTCCCCGGGCAGGGGAGGGGAAGCTGCCACGGGGGGGGGTGCCTCAGGACGGAGGGGGGTGGGGAGCTGCTGCGGAGGGGGTGCCTCAGGGCGGAGGAGGGATGGGGAGCTGCCGCAGGGCTCGGGGACGGGGGAGGGCACAAGTTGGAAGTTTTGCCTAGGGCGTGAAACATTCTTGCGCCGGCCCTGAGTGCAGCCCGTAAGAACACACTGCCATGTAGCATCACAGGTGTATATTCTTCTGTGCTGGCCATCATCAGTGGAAGTTAACTGGCATGCCTTTGGAAAGTGTAAGCTTCCACATGCACTAAAAAAAGGAATGAGAGCACATTGATAGCTATCACCAAGGATTATTATTGATCATTTTTAGGACTTGTCTAGTACTTTACAACTTCAAAAAGCTAAACAAATGTTAATTAAACTGAACCCATGTGTTAAAAATGCTATCTACTGTGTAATGGCAGTGAGTTATGGTAAATGAATTAAAAAACAGTTAGATGTTGCAGAGCAAGATGTAGTAGCACTGTCTGCTTAGAACAGCTTGGGGAATATGTTTTAACTGCAAATGAGAGAGGTTAAGTTGTTTTCTTTTCTTGCTGTCTTTGTCCTTCATACAACCACAACAAAGGGCAGAACGGGTCAAGGAGTGTAAAAAAAAAAGTAAAAGTAAAAGATTGTAAATATTTTCTCAGCTAAAAGCACTGAGTTGAATTCACTATGACTGTCAGAGTAATATATAGGTTATGGTGTGTGAACAGCCACTGAGTATTACTGAAAATGTTCCATGAATTCCAAAAGCTAGTACCAGTAGTAGCACCAACTGAGACCCCATTGTGCTGGGCACTGTTCAAACACACAGTGAGAAACAGTCCCTGCTGCAAAGAGCTTGGAAGTTAAGGGAGAGATTTTCAAAGACATGAATGGCAGTGAGGCGCCTAACTGCTATTTGTGCCTTTATCTATCTAAGATACCTATATGCCCCCATTACCACAGTGTAGCAGCACCTCACAATTTTTTTAATATAGTCATCCTCACAACACTCCTCTGAGGTCAGGAAACGGAGAATTGAAGCACAGAAAGAGTAAGTGATTTCCCAAGGAAGTTTGTGGCAGAGCAAGAAATTGAACCTGCATCTCCAAGATCCCAGGCTAGGGCCCTAACCTCTTGGCCTTTCTTCCTCTAAATGGTCTTTGAAATCTCCCCCTAACTAGGCAAGACAGGGAGCAAGGAAATATTACTATTCACATTTTATAGTTGAAGAACTGAGTCAGAGAGAGATTAAGGGTCAGCTTCTGACTTTTACTTATCTAGGATAACACCTTCCTCCACAAGTAGTCCCATTAACTTCAATGAAACTATTCTTGGAGTTAGGGACTATTCATCACGAATAAGGGGCTTAGAATCTCATACTGAGCGATTGCCCAGGTCACCAACGAAGTCTGTGGTGGAACTGCGACTTAATCCAGATAGCCTGAGGGCTTGTCTATACTCAGTGGGGTTTCTACTGGTTTAGTTAAATTGGTGCAAAACTTACTGTAAAGCACTCCTGAATCTCAGTCCAGTGCATTATCCACAAGATCCTCCTTCCTCCCCTATTGTTATGAAAAATTGTAGTAAAAATGTTTGAAAATTCTTACCTGAAGGAAAATAGGAAGTAGGAATAATTTGAGTTATGAAGAAGTAGATATGATACTAGTGATCATTCATACAACACACATAATAAATAGTAGAACCAAGGCCTTTATGAAAAATCTAAAGGCTGAAAATTATTTGTTGAAGCTTGTTTTTAGAATACTGAGAAATAACTGATATTTGCAGAATCAAGATTGGTTTGTGAAAAAATAGTCTAAATTCATAAGGAATATTATTTAGAGTTGGTCAGAAAATGAAATTTCCATCATAAGGGAATTTCTGACACTTCAAAAATTTCCTTTCTTCTGGAATCAGGACAAAAAGTAGAAATTTCAGAATTGCAGGTGGAACAGAAATTCCAAAATATTTATTTTCAGAATTATCAAAACAACATTATCAAAATGTTTCATTTTGATAACATCAAAATATATGAAAGATTAAACATACATTAATGTAAAAAAATAATTATTTTTGAGTTTAAAAAGTCAAAATGAAACAAAAGAGTTGAAAAAAAAATACTCTCTTTTGGTTTGAGGATCATTTCAAGAATTTTCCATCAAAATGGACATGTTCCTTTGAAAGGTTTCAATTTTGATGAAATAGCATTTTCCAACAGAAAACTCATCTGTTGAAATCTTTTGACCAGCTAATATTATTCAAAATGTATGCTCTCTCTCTCTCTCTCTCTCCCTCTCTCTCACACACAGGCAAAATCTTTAAACTAAACTTGAATCTGAATCTGAGCTGAACTTTTCTGAAGTTGAGAAAATATTGATTGACTTATTTTATTAATTTTCATTTTTCTGTAACTCCCAGGCCTTCAGTGAGTATAGTTGTAACATCAAAGTGAGTACGATTTGTTCTTTGGGCATTACTGTTGATGTGGCTATTTATATAGACTGGCACTGTTGTTTATGGTCTAATATTATTTCCCACAATTTGCTGCTTATGTAAGTAACAACATGATACAAATTCAGCCATGGTGACCTCAGTGGACCTCCTTCTACCAGAAGTGAATTATCCTTGCTTGGTGTGCAGCCAAATGACTTCAAGGCCCCAGCTAGTGTGGGTACCAACTCTAATTGAGCTTCCTGAAATTTGTTAAAGCTTTTGGGTCACAGATTTTTTTTTTAAACATATTTTCAAAAGAAAGGTAGTATGCTGGCTATTTTTTCAAATGTTGGGATATTTGTTGGCAAATAGAGGCAATTACTAACATAGGTATTTAGATACAAGTAGATGTGAAATGAAAATGAAAATTCAGAAATACATAGAAAATTATCTCTGATAACTATTCAGTTATGCAGAAAATCAGAAGTTGTGACAATAACACTCCAAGTTGTTAAGAGGGCTCTCTGTATAATGGATTTTCTGGTTATGAGGCATATATATCAGACTCAGTTAAAAAAACAAAGGATGCTCGGGTAGCAAGACTATATGTTTTTTTTTAATATTCTAGGGCAGTATGTTTCCTCAGTGTAAGGAGGTCCATACTTAATTGAACCAGGTACGCACGGAAAGTGAGAGGGTACGCACAGAAAGTGAGAGTGGTACTTCATGGCCAGTGAAGAGGGTCAGCACAAGGCCAATGCACCACATAAATCCTATGTGAGCCTTTAAAATGGGGTTTAGTAGGCCTAACATGTTTCACAGGCAAGATGGAGAAATGGGGATGGAAATAAAGAAAAGAGAAATGGGAATGTAAGGTATTTAAAAGTCCTGGCAACTCTTGTCAATAAAACTATTGCGTAATGAGTAAATGGGTTAATTATTTTGTAATCGATAAAGTTAGACCATGCCAGCAAAAGGATGTATTTAGGGATATCAGGCATTTATGACTGTTTCATAGAGCTTAAAGTTACACTGGTTTAATGGGAGCTATTTGAAATCGATCTAGTTACACCAGTGCAACCTCTAATGCAGGTACATTTAAACTTGTTTCATCCTTGCTTGATTGAGCTAGCATGCTAAAAATAGAATGTAGATACAGCAGCGCAAGCAATGGGAGGGGCTATCTGCCAAGAATACAATTGCATCTGAGACCATAGATATGTACTTAGGGCCACTAGCCTCTCCTGGCACTCATGTTGCTGCATCTACATTCTGTTTTAACTACACTAGCTTGATCAGAGCTACCATGGGTATGTCTCCTCGAGCTGAGAATCACACCCTCAGCTTGAAGGGTAGACATAACCTAAAACTATGTCTATACCAGTGTGTATTTTTCCCCTAAAAAAAGTCCCTAACTTGCTTACACCAGAGTAGCTGTACCATATAATCAAACTTTACAGAGAACAAGTCTCTACCTGATGGTTCCCTATCATCTCTGGAACAGGACTCATCCAGGCTCTCCTGCCACACTAGGAGTGATCTACTGAGATGCATTAGAACCTACCTGTTGTGTTATCCAGAGAGAAGCTGCAGACCATCCTAGGGATGTACTCCTTCACTGGGCCAAATGCATTAGCATAAAGACCTCAATGGCCCTGTTCAGCACATACTTCAAGTCAAGATCAGAGAACGCCAAACATCCTTTCTCACCACATGTGGCTGTCGTTGCTCAGAGCATCTAATGGAAACACTGAAAAGCAATGAAGATGTTTCTCACTTCGTGCCATATTAAAAGGCAATAATACACTTTTAAAAGTTCATTGGTTCCTATACTTTATCTGGTATCTTAATTTCAAATGTGAACATCAGTAAGCTATTACTTTAACTTCAAACCCAGACTCTATAAAATACTGTATAATAATAGAAAACATAGCCAATATGGAAGGAAGGAAGGAATAAAAGTAATATTGGTAAGTTCCTTAAATTAAACCACATTCTAAACTTTCCAGATGGAAACAGGAGAGTAATTCTCACCTAGTCATTATTTTCACCTGTTCAATTGAAAAAAGCATGAAAAACCATTTTGTATTTCTACAGTCTCATGGGCTGAAATGAAATAGGTACATAATTCTTACACATTGGCAAGCAATCCTTTTCTTTTTCTAATGTTCTGTCTGATTAGGTTTAGGTTAAAGAACAGCAAACCATTGTCCATCAGGGAAATAAAGGGGACGCACAAATAGTCATTTATAATTTAATTGTAAATAGAAGCCTGTCGTTTTTCATATAGATCCTCCAGAGCAATATGGACTGTATTCACCATCTATAACTTTAAAATATCTGTCTGCCCGCCCCTTTCTTTTCTCACCCAATCAGGTGAAAAGGCGATGGAAAATTACTGCAGTAGATTTTGCCTCTCTCTGATTGAAAATTAATAGTACATTCTGTAAGAAAAGAAAACCAAATATTTTTCACAATCGACAGACAACTCATATTAATTATATTAGTTCAGAATTTTCCAATGTAGTTTAAAAATAACAATAGCAACAAACAGACACTGTGAGAAGAGGTCACAACTTTATAACACCCAACATGATGAATCCCAACATTCCTGTCCCTCCCTGATGGACAGACTGAATTCCAAACAATGAAAAATGTAATGAAAGCATATGCCAAAAGAAGGGGAAATTGCAACAGTAATGCAAGAAATGAAATGATTTTATTACTCAGGACAATGGGAATTCTGTGTGTTAGGAGCTTGCAGGATGGGTTCCTTTATGGATATTCAGCAAAGATTATTTTGTAAACAGTCATAATGCGCTAAATCCTGCCCCCTAGCAAGTACTCTCTGTGTCACTCTGATGATGCAAAGGGGCTTAAAGCTGTGCTAAGCGAGCAACTGAAGATTTCCTCAGCATGAGTATAGCTAGCCTTACGCCACACTTGAACAGTCCCCAACTGTGGACTCCATGAGCATGCTGAGGAAACAAAGAGACATTACAAGCCGCAGCAACTGAGAGCAGCCTTAGGGCTGTTATAGGTTGCACTGGGGACCAAAACAGTTCCCAGCTGCCCTGCTGATCAGGGAAAGGGGGTAGAAAGGTGTTGAAAGACTGCTTTTGCTCCCTAGCGTGTGCATGGAGCCTTGCTCTGGCTCCCTGAGCATTCAGTCCTGGGTGTTGTGGACTGCTTGTGCACCAGACTGAAGAAAGCCTGTCCTCTGTGCTCATTTGAACTACGGTGAAGGAAGCCTCCTTTTAGGATGTGGCTGAAGAAAGCCTGGTCTTGAATTTATTTTTGGCCAGTATAGAAAAACATCTCTGTTTAGAAGTGCATATGACTTTTAAAGACGTGAGCTGCAGTACCTTTTCTATACATCTCAGCTAAAGCTCTGGGCCAAAGACAAGCTGTGGGTCAGAGAGGCTTCAGAATTCATTTCCCTCTCCCAACCCAGTACAGTCCCAAATTGTACACGATTTACAGCTGCACTAGCAGAGACTGCTAGACCCCCTTCTGGGACCCCAAGATACCTTTCAGCAAAGAGGAACAGCTAGGGTTAATTATCTGGACTTTTTCTGTTGGAAAGAACAGCACCTAGTTCTTTCTTGCTTTGTCCATACTTTACTAGCAAGTGTCCATTAAGGGGTTGCTTCTGTGCCCATTGAAGCCAATGGTAAAGGTCCCATTGACTTGAATGGGGCAAGATCAGGTACTAACTTTTTATTTTTATAGCTACCACAGTTAAGTGATCTTAACTGATCACTCTCCTTATAATGTGTATAGTAACTCCCATTGTTTCATGTTCTCTATATGTATATATATATATATATATATATATATATATATATATCTTCCTACTGTATTTTCCACTTCATGCATCCAATGAAGTAGGCTGTAGCCCACGAAAGCTTATGCTCAAATAAATTTGTTAGTCTCTAAGGTGCCACAAGTACTCCTGTTCTTTTTACAGTTAAATTGATAATCTAATACTGTAAAAAGGCAATGGAACACTGAGATAGGAGGGAAATTTTACAAAACAATTGCTGAAATGTTTATCAAAGAAATGGACTCTAAGTAATTAATCAAATCACCATTGTATTTTTTCCATGAAAGCTCTCATTAAAATAAATGAATTGTATTGATATTCAATCAGAAACATAATTAGTATTAATCTTCAACTCCTGTCTGACAGTTACAGCCTGCTGCCCTCTAACTTGAAAAATGAAAGTAATGTAGGATAAAACAAATCTTCATTGGTCAGATTCTCACAGAGATAAATTGGGTAGCTTCACTGAAGTCAATGGACCTATGTCATTTTACACCAGCTAAAGGTCAGGCCCTATATTTCTAAACAGTTTCTCAGTAACCAGAAAATCTTGCTACAAAACAATAGCCTTGCTAGTGTAAAAGCATAACATTTTTAAATATTTGCACAAATAGAGTTCTTGGTGAAAATGTGTTGACACATGTATGTGCAAAGATCATGCACAAAACTATTACAAAACATGAATAGCAATGTTAAATGTACTGCCACCATATAAATATCTCTCATGTTTTATGATGTCACCATAAACCACTTGTCACAATTTACTAGACAAGATGTAATTTAGATTCCTTTCAGTCCCTCTCAGGTACACCCCTGAGGTGACAGACCTGTCTTCCTACATCTCACTCTGGGAGGAACCCTATGGCCAAACCACTATTAGACTGGTTCTCTGGGCTAGGCCCCTAATTTACCAATAGTGTTTATTCAGCAGATCCAGCCACGTTTAACACTGGTAAGTCCTTTTCCTCGGGGGGGGGGGAGCTGTGACAGAATAAGTCGATGTCTACACTAGCACTTACGTTGGCAAAATTATTGTTGTTCAAGGGTGTGAAAAATACCCCCTCTGAGCAAAATAAGTTTTCCTGGCATAAGTGCTCATGTGCACAGCGCTATTTCAGGGGGAGACACTCTCCCACCAACATAGCTACCACTACTTGTTGAGCTGGTTTTATTACATCCATCGGCATAACTCGACTACAGAAGCACTCTTACAGCGGCACAGCTGTATCAGTACCACTGTGCCGCTGTAAGCTTGTATGTGAAGACTTGGCTTAAGTGGGTAGTAACACAGAAACAGCTTCTTCAGAACAAAGTATTATTTATTTGCCAAAGCGAACACAGCATTTAGGAAAATGGGTTAAAATAACAGAGTCCTATATGCATTTTGCCTTTCCTAAGATTAACCTCCCTATCTATAGCTCAGGTAAGTCCAGCTTATTTCAGACATCCCTCCCCGCACCTCACCCCGGACCCTATCTGAGTGTGAGGGATACTTTGCATCTCTGCAGACCCTGTCTCTGTGTTTCATTCAGATTGTGTATCAGGTTCAGTCTACTGATAACCCATCCTCCCCTTCCCTTTCTGCTGGGTGAATCTTGTAACTTTTCAGTATCTTTTGCTCTTTCTCCTCTCAGCCTTGGGGAAAATGGCTGGCACTGAGAAAATAGTTTCTTTACAGCTAATAATGTGGCTATTATGTTGGACTGTTTGCTGGGATGATTCTGATCTAGGTCATTGTTTTGCCTTTTCAACAATCCCTTTTGATCTCACCTCAGAGCAAGTCACCATAATGCCACATATGTATGCACAATATTCATAAAAAATAATACAACTATTTTCCAGTTCGTCACCACCCTCATTGCCATCTGCTGTAGTGGAGAAGCAGTCATCTCCTGACTGAATTCCAGTGTGATCAGAGGAAGAGGAGCAGAGAGGCAAACCCAGCACTGAGTTCTGTTAAAAGAGCTAGTGGGGGCTGAGGTAGGTTTGCTGTCCTGTCTTAGGCCAAAATCCTCAAAGGTATTTAGGTACATAACTCCCTTTGAGGATCTGAGCCTGTGTCCTTCCAGAAGGAGAGTGAGAGAGCAAGGGAGGAGTAGGGTAGGACAGAGCCTGCCCCAACTGATTAATCTTATGCAAAACTTCCACTGTCCACACACTCCGGCTCTTGTCACCAACCCCTCCAAAACGTGGCTGTGCCACAATGGGAATATTTTTCCCTGTTATTTAGACAGAGATGATTTAAATGAACAAGCAATGGGCTGAGATTAGAAATTACAGAATTTCACTTACCAGATCACTCATCCCATATGCCAACACCACTGTTTGTTAGATGTGACTTTTCCCTTTGTCCCAAGTGCACACACCTTTCATAGCCATTTGGACCAAGAATGCAGGTTGCCTGCGAAATATATCTTTTGCTCTGACCCCATTTTCTATCTGTTATCTGAGACATTATGGAACGTTGATCGGTGTGGTATCATTCATTTGCCACAGATCTTGTCTGTATGCCCTTACTTTTTTTGTCAGCTATTAAATTTATTCAGAGAGATGCCTTCTGATTTTATTCCAAACTACAACTAATGCAATATCTTTTCCTACTCAAGGGGGGAAACATCTCAAATCAGTAAGCCACACTTTTTCTTTTATTTTCTTAGAATATGTTTTCAGTATTTCTGTAGAAGGCTCAACCCATTTGACTTAGGAAGTACTCTAAGTCATCACAAATGGAATGTTATTTATCATCACCTGAACCTGTCAAAAAAACCTGCCAGAAGAGCAGCACAGTATTTCAACACCAGTGCTTTCATGGGAGTTGATGTAGGTGAGGTAACAGGACACACCTGATCAGGGCCGGTGCTACCATTAAGGCAAACTAGGCGGCTGCCTAGGGCGCCAAGATTTGGGGGTGCCAAAAAGCGGTGCCCCCAATTTTTTTTTACAGTGTTCCTGGGCTGGGCTGCCAGCGGCGCGCTGACAAGTGCAGTTCAGACTCCCTCTCCCAGCGCAGCGGCCGCTCCACTTCTCCCGCCTCCCAGGCTTGCGGCGCCAATCAGCTGTTTGGCACCCAATCAGCTGTTTGGCACCGCAAGCCTGGGAGGGGAGGAGAATTAGAGCAGGGGCGGCGTGCTCGGGGAGGAGGCGGAGCAGAGGTGAGCTGGGGTGGGGAGCTGCCACACGGCTCCCCTGGGGGGGGAGCTGCCGC